>NC_142628.1:19188750-19498125 GCF_059453375.1 Lepisosteus platostomus
GATAGTTTGAGATTGAGTTTTTGGAGTTTGAGGAAAAAATTCAACTTTGATGTTTGGAGGGCTTCTGAGACACCCTGCTGGAATGCACATTTGAAACCCTAGCTAGGGTTAGGGTTAGCATTCCCACAACAGGTAGAAGTTTTTTACTGTCAGTGCTGCATTCCGGGTCCACAGTTATCTTTAGGATGAGTGATAATTTCCTCCTGTCTGCACTTTTAGTTTTCGGACAGTTTTGGTCACCTTTTTGTATATTGCCCTATCCAGTGATTTTATGCAAAACTGAGCCAGATGAAAAGTGTGAAGAATACCTGTTCTAATGGGTAAACTCTCTTCATTTTATCATTTAAAGTGCAGCTAAAAGTGCAACAGCGGGCACAATTCTATGGTTCTTGTAACCCTAACCCTAGCCAGGCATTAAAAGCATTCCGATTTAACTACCATTTAACAGCATTTTTCAGCTTCATGAAAATTTGCCTAAACCAGACAGATTATTAAAGAAGATACTTTTCCTAGAGGTTTTAGAAACCGTTTTGATAGTTTGAGACTGATTTTTTTTGGTTTGAGGAAAAAAATCATCTTTGATGTTTGGAGGGCTTCTGAGACACCCTGCTGGAATGCACATTTGAAACCCTAGTTAGGTTTAGGGTTAGCATTCCCACAACAGGTAGACGTTTTTTACTGTCAGTGCTGCATTCCGGGTCCCCAGTTATCTTTAGGATGAGTGATAATTTGCTCCTATCTGCACTTTTAGTTTTCGGACAGTTTTGGTCACCTTTTTGTATATTGCCCTATCCAGTGATTTTATCCAAAACTGAGCCAGATGAAAAGTGTAAAGAATACCTGTTCGAATGGGTAAACTCTCTTCATTTTGTAATTTAAAGTGCAGCTAAAAGTGCAACAGCGGGCAAAATTCTATGGTTCTTGTAACCCTAACACTGGTCAGGCATTAAAAGCGTGCCGATTTAACTACCATTTAACAGCATTTTTCAGCTTCATGAAAATTTGCCTAAACCAGACAGATTATTAAAGAAGATACTTTTCCTAGAGGTTTTAGAAACTGTTTTTATAGTTTGAGACTGATTTTTTGGAGTTTGAGGAAAAATTCAACTTTGATGTTTGGAGGGCTTCTGAGACACCCTGCTGGAATGCACATTTGAAACCCTAGCTAGGGTTAGGGTTAGCATTCCCACAACAGGTAGAAGTTTTTTACTGTCAGTGCTGCATTCCGGGCCCCCAGTTATCTTAAGGATGAGTGATAATTTTCTCCTATCTGCACTTTTAGTTTTCGGACAGTTTTGGTCACTTTTTTGTATATTGCCCTATCCATTGATTTTATCCAAAACTGAGCCAGATGAAAAGTGTAAAGAATACCTGTTCTAATGGGTAAACTCTCTTCATTTTGTTATTTAAAGTGCAGCTAAAAGTGCAACAGCGGGCAAAATTCTATGGTTCTTGTAACCCTAACCCTAGCCAGGCATTAAAAGCATGCCGATTTAACTACCATTTAACAACATTTTTCAGCTTCATGAAAATTTGCCTAAACCAGACAGAATATTAAAGAAGATACATTTCCTAGAGGTTTTAGAAACCGTTTTGATAGTTTGAGACTGAGTTTTTGGAGTTTGAGGAAAAAATTCATCTTTGATGTTTGGAGGGCTTCTAAGACACCCTGCTGGAATGCACATTTGAAATACTAGTTAGGGTTAGCATTCCCACAAGAGGTAGAAGTTTTTTACTGTCAGTGCTGCATTCCGGGCCCCCAGTTATCTTTAGGATGAGTGATAATTTGCTCCTATCTGCACTTTTAGTTTTCGGACAGTTTTGGTCACCTTTTTGTATATTGCCCTATCCAGTGATTTTATCCAAAACTGAGCCAGATGAAAAGTTTGAAGAATACCTGTTCTAATGGGTAAACTCTCTTTATTTTGTCATTTAAAGTGCAGCTAAAAGTGCAACAGCGGGCAAAATTCTATGGTTCTTGTAACCCTAACCCTAGCCAGACATTAAAAGCATGCCGATTTAACTACCATTTAACAGCATTTTTCAGCTTCATGAAAATTTGCCTAAACCAGACAGAATATTAAAGAAGATACATTTCCTAGAGGTTTTAGAAACCGTTTTGATAGTTTGAGACTGATTTTTTTTGGTTTGAGGAAAAAAAATTTCTTTGATGTTTGGAGGGCTTCTGAGACACCCTGCTGGAATGCACATTTGAAACCATAGCTAGGGTTAGGGTTAGCTTTCCCACAACAGGTAGAAGTTTTTTACTGTCAGTGCTGCATTCCGGGTCCCCAGTTATCTTTAGGATGAGTGATAATTTGCTCCTATCTGCACTTTTAGTTTTCGGACAGTTTTGGTCACCTTTTTGTATATTGCCCTGTCCAGTGATTTTATGCAAAACTGAGCCAGATGAAAAGTGTGAAGAATACCTGTTCTAATGGGTAAACTCTCTTCATTTTGTCATTTAAAGTGCAGCTAAAAGTGCAACAGCGGGCAAAATTCTATGGTTCTTGTAACCCTAACCCTAGCCAGGCATTAAAAGCGTGCCGATTTAACTACCATTTAACAGCATTTTTCAGCTTCATGAAAATTTGCCTAAACCAGACAGATTTTTAAAGAAGATACATCTCCTAAAGGTTTTAAAAACCGTTTTGATAGTTTGAGATTGAGTTTTTGGAGTTTGAGGAAAAAATTCAACTTTGATGTTTGGAGGGCTTCTGAGACACCCTGCTGGAATGCACATTTGAAACCCTAGCTAGGGTTAGGGTTAGCATTCCCACAACAGGTAGAAGTTTTTTACTGTCAGTGCTGCATTCCGGGTCCACAGTTATCTTTAGGATGAGTGATAATTTGCTCCTATCTGCACTTTTAGTTTTCGGACAGTTTTGGTCACCTTTTCGTATATTGCCCTATCCAGTGATTTTATCCAAAACTGAGCCAGATGAAAAGTGTGAAGAATACCTGTTCTAATGGGAAAACTCTCATTATTTTGTCATTTAAAGTGCAGCTAAAAGTGCAACAACAGGCAAAATTCTATGGTTCTTGAAACCCTAACCCTGGCCAGACATTAAAAGCATGCCGATTTAACTACCATTTAACAGCATTTTTCAGCTTCATGAAAATTTGCCTAAACCAGACAGAATATTAAAGAAGATACATTTCCTAGAGGTTTTAGAAACCGTTTTGATAGTTTGAGACTGATTTTTTGGAGTTTGAGGAAAAAAATTATCTTTGATGTTTGGAGGGCTTCTGAGACACCCTGCTGGAATGCACATTTGAAACCCTAGCTAGGGTTACGGTTAGCATTCCCACAACAGGTATAAGTTTTTTACTGTCAGTGCTGCATTCCGGGTCCCCAGTTATCTTTAGGATGAGTGATAATTTGCTCCTATCTGCACTTTTAGTTTTCGGACAGTTTTGGTCACTTTTTTGTATATTGCCCTATCCAGTGATTTTACCCTAAACTGAGCCAGATGAAAAGTGTAAAGAATACCTGTTCTAATGGGTAAACTCTCTTCATTTTGTCATTTAAAGTGCAGCTAAAAGTGCAACAGCGGGCAAAATTCTACGGTTCTTGTAACCCTAACACTGGTCAGGCATTAAAAGCGTGCCGATTTAACTACCATTTAACAGCACTTTTCAGCTTCATGAAAATTTGCCTAAACCAGACAGATTTTTATAGAAGATACATCTCCTAAAGGTTTTAAAAACCGTTTTGATAGTTTGAGACTGAGTTTTTGGAGATTGAGGAAAAAATTCATCTTTGATGTTTGGAGGGCTTCTGAGACACCTTGCTGGAATGCACATTTGAAACCCTAGCTAGGGTTAGGGTTAGCATTCCCACAACAGGTAGAAGTTTTTTACTGTCAGTGCTGCATTCCGGGCCCCCAGTTATCTTTAGGATGAGTGATAATTTGTTCCTATCTGCACTTTTAGTTTTCGGAAAGTTTTGGTCACTTTTTTGAATATTGCCCTATCCATTGATTTTATCCAAAACTAAGCCAGATGAAAAGTGTGAAGAATACCTGTTCTAATGGGTAAACTCTCTTCATTTTATCATTTAAAGTGCAGCTAAAAGTGCAACAGCGGGCACAATTCTATGCTTCTTGTAACCCTAACCCTAGCCAGGCATTAAAAGCAGTCCGATTTAACTACCATTTAACAGCATTTTTCAGCTTCATGAAAATTTGCCTGAACAAGACAGAATATTAAAGAAGATACATTTCCTAGAGGCTTTAAAAACCGTTTTGATAGTTTGAGACTGATTTTTCTTGGTTTGAGGAAAAAATTCATCTTTGATGTTTGGAGGGCTTCTGAGACACCCTGCTGGAATGCACATTTGAAACCCTAGCTAGGGTTAGGGTTAGCATTCCCACAACAGGTAGAAGTTTTTTACTGTCAGTGCTGCATTCCGGGCCCCCAGTTATCTTTAGGATGAGTGATAATTTGTTCCTATCTGCACTTTTAGTTTTCGGAAAGTTTTGGTCACTTTTTTGAATATTGCCCTATCCATTGATTTTATCCAAAACTAAGCCAGATGAAAAGTGTGAAGAATACCTGTTCTAATGGGTAAACTCTCTTCATTTTATCATTTAAAGTGCAGCTAAAAGTGCAACAGCGGGCACAATTCTATGGTTCTTGTAACCCTAACCCTAGCCAGGCATTAAAAGCATTACGATTTAACTACCATTTAACAGCATTTTTCAGCTTCATGAAAATTTGCCTAAACCAGACAGATTATTAAAGAAGATACATTTCCTAGAGGTTTTAGAAACCGTTTTGATAGTTTGAGACTGATTTTTCTTGGTTTGAGGAAAAAAATCATCTTTGATGTTTGGAGGGCTTCTGAGACACCCTGCTGGAATGCACATTTGAAACCCTAGTTAGGGTTAGGGTTAGCATTCCCACAACAGGTAGACGTTTTTTACTGTCAGTGCTGCATTCCGGGTCCCCAGTTATCTTTAGGATGAGTTATAATTTTCTCCTATCTGCACTTTTAGTTTTCGGACAGTTTTGGTCACCTTTTTGTATATTGCCCTATCCAGTGATTTTATCCAAAACTGAGCCAGATGAAAAGTGTGAAGAATACCTGTTCTAATGGGTAAACTCTCTTCATTTTGTCATTTAAAGTGCAGCTAAAAGTGCAACAGCGGGCAAAATTCTATGGTTCTTGTAACCCTAACACTGGTCAGGCATTAAAAGCGTGCCGATTTAACTACCATTTAACAGCATTTTTCAGCTTCATGAAAATTTGCCTAAACCAGACAGATTTTTAAAGAAGATACATCTCCTAAAGGTTTTAAAAACCGTTTTGATAGTTTGAGATTGAGTTTTTGGAGTTTGAGGAAAAAATTCAACTTTGATGTTTGGAGGGCTTCTGAGACACCCTGCTGGAATGCACATTTGAAACCCTAGCTAGGGTTACGGTTAGCATTCCCACAACAGGTAGAAGTTTTTTACTGTCAGTGCTGCATTCCGGGTCCCCAGTTATCTTTAGGATGAGTGATAATTTTCTCCTATCTGCACTTTTAGTTTTCGGACAGTTTTGGTCACCTTTTCGTATATTGCCCTATCCAGTGATTTTATCCAAAACTGAGCCAGATGAAAAGTGTGAAGAATACCTGTTCTAATGGGAAAACTCTCATTATTTTGTCATTTTAAGTGCAGCTAAAAGTGCAACAACAGGCAAAATTCTATGGTTCTTGAAACCCTAACCCTGGCCAGACATTAAAAGCATGCCGATTTAACTACCATTTAACAGCATTTTTCAGCTTCATGAAAATTTGCCTAAACCAGACAGAATATTAAAGAAGATACATTTCCTAGAGGTTTTAGAAACCGTTTTGATAGTTTGAGACTGATTTTTTGGAGTTTGAGGAAAAAAATTATCTTTGATGTTTGGAGGGCTTCTGAGACACCCTGCTGGAATGCACATTTGAAACCCTAGCTAGGGTTACGGTTAGCATTCCCACAACAGGTATAAGTTTTTTACTGTCAGTGCTGCATTCCGGGTCCCCAGTTATCTTTAGGATGAGTGATAATTTGCTCCTATCTGCACTTTTAGTTTTCGGACAGTTTTGGTCACTTTTTTGTATATTGCCCTATCCAGTGATTTTACCCTAAACTGAGCCAGATGAAAAGTGTAAAGAATACCTGTTCTAATGGGTAAACTCTCTTCATTTTGTCATTTAAAGTGCAGCTAAAAGTGCAACAGCGGGCAAAATTCTACGGTTCTTGTAACCCTAACACTGGTCAGGCATTAAAAGCGTGCCGATTTAACTACCATTTAACAGCACTTTTCAGCTTCATAAAAATTTGCCTAAACCAGACAGATTTTTATAGAAGATACATCTCCTAAAGGTTTTAAAAACCGTTTTGATAGTTTGAGACTGAGTTTTTGGAGTTTGAGGAAAAAATTCATCTTTGATGTTTGGAGGGCTTCTGAGACACCCTGCTGGAATGCACATTTGAAACCCTAGCTAGGGTTAGGGTTAGCATTCCCACAACAGGTAGAAGTTTTTTACTGTCAGTGCTGCATTCCGGGCCCCCAGTTATCTTTAGGATGAGTGATAATTTGCTCCTATCTGCACTTTTAGTTTTCGGACAGTTTTGGTCACCTTTTCGTATATTGCCCTATCCAGTGATTTTATCCAAAACTGAGCCAGATGAAAAGTGTGAAGAATACCTGTTCTAATGGGAAAACTCTCATTATTTTGTCATTTAAAGTGCAGCTAAAAGTGCAACAACAGGCAAAATTCTATGGTTCTTGAAACCCTAACCCTGGCCAGACATTAAAAGCATGCCGATTTAACTACCATTTAACAGCATTTTTCAGCTTCATGAAAATTTGCCTAAACCAGACAGAATATTAAAGAAGATACATTTCCTAGAGGTTTTAGAAACCGTTTTGATAGTTTGAGACTGATTTTTTGGAGTTTGAGGAAAAAAATTATCTTTGATGTTTGGAGGGCTTCTGAGACACCCTGCTGGAATGCACATTTGAAACCCTAGCTAGGGTTACGGTTAGCATTCCCACAACAGGTATAAGTTTTTTACTGTCAGTGCTGCATTCCGGGTCCCCAGTTATCTTTAGGATGAGTGATAATTTGCTCCTATCTGCACTTTTAGTTTTCGGACAGTTTTGGTCACTTTTTTGTATATTGCCCTATCCAGTGATTTTACCCTAAACTGAGCCAGATGAAAAGTGTAAAGAATACCTGTTCTAATGGGTAAACTCTCTTCATTTTGTCATTTAAAGTGCAGCTAAAAGTGCAACAGCGGGCAAAATTCTACGGTTCTTGTAACCCTAACACTGGTCAGGCATTAAAAGCGTGCCGATTTAACTACCATTTAACAGCACTTTTCAGCTTCATGAAAATTTGCCTAAACCAGACAGATTTTTATAGAAGATACATCTCCTAAAGGTTTTAAAAACCGTTTTGATAGTTTGAGACTGAGTTTTTGGAGATTGAGGAAAAAATTCATCTTTGATGTTTGGAGGGCTTCTGAGACACCTTGTTGGAATGCACATTTGAAACCCTAGCTAGGGTTAGGGTTAGCATTCCCACAACAGGTAGAAGTTTTTTACTGTCAGTGCTGCATTCCGGGCCCCCAGTTATCTTTAGGATGAGTGATAATTTGTTCCTATCTGCACTTTTAGTTTTCGGAAAGTTTTGGTCACTTTTTTGAATATTGCCCTATCCATTGATTTTATCCAAAACTAAGCCAGATGAAAAGTGTGAAGAATACCTGTTCTAATGGGTAAACTCTCTTCATTTTATCATTTAAAGTGCAGCTAAAAGTGCAACAGCGGGCACAATTCTATGCTTCTTGTAACCCTAACCCTAGCCAGGCATTAAAAGCAGTCCGATTTAACTACCATTTAACAGCATTTTTCAGCTTCATGAAAATTTGCCTGAACAAGACAGAATATTAAAGAAGATACATTTCCTAGAGGCTTTAAAAACCGTTTTGATAGTTTGAGAATGATTTTTCTTGGTTTGAGGAAAAAATTCATCTTTGATGTTTGGAGGGCTTCTGAGACACCCTGCTGGAATGCACATTTGAAACCCTAGCTAGGGTTAGGGTTAGCATTCCCACAACAGGTAGAAGTTTTTTACTGTCAGTGCTGCATTCCGGGCCCCCAGTTATCTTTAGGATGAGTGATAATTTGTTCCTATCTGCACTTTTAGTTTTCGGAAAGTTTTGGTCACTTTTTTGAATATTGCCCTATCCATTGATTTTATCCAAAACTAAGCCAGATGAAAAGTGTGAAGAATACCTGTTCTAATGGGTAAACTCTCTTCATTTTATCATTTAAAGTGCAGCTAAAAGTGCAACAGCGGGCACAATTCTATGGTTCTTGTAACCCTAACCCTAGCCAGGCATTAAAAGCATTACGATTTAACTACCATTTAACAGCATTTTTCAGCTTCATGAAAATTTGCCTAAACCAGACAGATTATTAAAGAAGATACATTTCCTAGAGGTTTTAGAAACCGTTTTGATAGTTTGAGACTGATTTTTCTTGGTTTGAGGAAAAAAATCATCTTTGATGTTTGGAGGGCTTCTGAGACACCCTGCTGGAATGCACATTTGAAACCCTAGTTAGGGTTAGGGTTAGCATTCCCACAACAGGTAGACGTTTTTTACTGTCAGTGCTGCATTCCGGGTCCCCAGTTATCTTTAGGATGAGTTATAATTTTCTCCTATCTGCACTTTTAGTTTTCGGACAGTTTTGGTCACCTTTTTGTATATTGCCCTATCCAGTGATTTTATCCAAAACTGAGCCAGATGAAAAGTGTGAAGAATACCTGTTCTAATGGGTAAACTCTCTTCATTTTGTCATTTAAAGTGCAGCTAAAAGTGCAACAGCGGGCAAAATTCTATGGTTCTTGTAACCCTAACACTGGTCAGGCATTAAAAGCGTGCCGATTTAACTACCATTTAACAGCATTTTTCAGCTTCATGAAAATTTGCCTAAACCAGACAGATTTTTAAAGAAGATACATCTCCTAAAGGTTTTAAAAACCGTTTTGATAGTTTGAGATTGAGTTTTTGGAGTTTGAGGAAAAAATTCAACTTTGATGTTTGGAGGGCTTCTGAGACACCCTGCTGGAATGCACATTTGAAACCCTAGCTAGGGTTACGGTTAGCATTCCCACAACAGGTAGAAGTTTTTTACTGTCAGTGCTGCATTCCGGGTCCCCAGTTATCTTTAGGATGAGTGATAATTTTCTCCTATCTGCACTTTTAGTTTTCGGACAGTTTTGGTCACCTTTTCGTATATTGCCCTATCCAGTGATTTTATCCAAAACTGAGCCAGATGAAAAGTGTGAAGAATACCTGTTCTAATGGGAAAACTCTCATTATTTTGTCATTTAAAGTGCAGCTAAAAGTGCAACAACAGGCAAAATTCTATGGTTCTTGAAACCCTAACCCTGGCCAGACATTAAAAGCATGCCGATTTAACTACCATTTAACAGCATTTTTCAGCTTCATGAAAATTTGCCTAAACCAGACAGAATATTAAAGAAGATACATTTCCTAGAGGTTTTAGAAACCGTTTTGATAGTTTGAGACTGATTTTTTGGAGTTTGAGGAAAAAAATTATCTTTGATGTTTGGAGGGCTTCTGAGACACCCTGCTGGAATGCACATTTGAAACCCTAGCTAGGGTTACGGTTAGCATTCCCACAACAGGTATAAGTTTTTTACTGTCAGTGCTGCATTCCGGGTCCCCAGTTATCTTTAGGATGAGTGATAATTTGCTCCTATCTGCACTTTTAGTTTTCGGACAGTTTTGGTCACTTTTTTGTATATTGCCCTATCCAGTGATTTTACCCTAAACTGAGCCAGATGAAAAGTGTAAAGAATACCTGTTCTAATGGGTAAACTCTCTTCATTTTGTCATTTAAAGTGCAGCTAAAAGTGCAACAGCGGGCAAAATTCTACGGTTCTTGTAACCCTAACACTGGTCAGGCATTAAAAGCGTGCCGATTTAACTACCATTTAACAGCACTTTTCAGCTTCATAAAAATTTGCCTAAACCAGACAGATTTTTATAGAAGATACATCTCCTAAAGGTTTTAAAAACCGTTTTGATAGTTTGAGACTGAGTTTTTGGAGTTTGAGGAAAAAATTCATCTTTGATGTTTGGAGGGCTTCTGAGACACCCTGCTGGAATGCACATTTGAAACCCTAGCTAGGGTTAGGGTTAGCATTCCCACAACAGGTAGAAGTTTTTTACTGTCAGTGCTGCATTCCGGGCCCCCAGTTATCTTTAGGATGAGTGATAATTTGTTCCTATCTGCACTTTTAGTTTTCGGAAAGTTTTGGTCACTTTTTTGAATATTGCCCTATCCATTGATTTTATCCAAAACTAAGCCAGATGAAAAGTGTGAAGAATACCTGTTCTAATGGGTAAACTCTCTTCATTTTATCATTTAAAGTGCAGCTAAAAGTGCAACAGCGGGCACAATTCTATGCTTCTTGTAACCCTAACCCTAGCCAGGCATTAAAAGCAGTCCGATTTAACTACCATTTAACAGCATTTTTCAGCTTCATGAAAATTTGCCTGAACAAGACAGAATATTAAAGAAGATACATTTCCTAGAGGCTTTAAAAACCGTTTTGATAGTTTGAGACTGATTTTTCTTGGTTTGAGGAAAAAAATCATCTTTGATGTTTGGAGGGCTTCTGAGACACCCTGCCGGAACATACATTTGAAACCCTAGCTAGGGTTAGGGTTAGCATTCCCACAACAGGTAGAAGTTTTTTACTGTCAGTGCTGCATTCCGGGCCCCCAGTTATCTTTAGGATGAGTGATAATTTGCTCCTATCTGCACTTTTAGTTTTCGGAAAGTTTTGGTCACTTTTTTGAATATTGCCCTATCCATTGATTTTATCCAAAACTAAGCCAGATGAAAAGTGTGAAGAATACCTGTTCTAATGGGTAAACTCTCTTCATTTTATCATTTAAAGTGCAGCTAAAAGTGCAACAGCGGGCAAAATTCTATGGTTCTTGTAACCCTAACCCTAGCCAGGCATTAAAAGCGTGCCGATTTAACTACCATTTAACAGCACTTTTCAGCTTCATGAAAATTTGCCTAAACCAGACAGATTTTTATAGAAGATACATCTCCTAAAGGTTTTAAAAACCGTTTTGATAGTTTGAGACTGAGTTTTTGGAGTTTGAGGAAAAAATTCATCTTTGATGTTTGGAGGGCTTCTGAGACACCCTGCTGGAATGCACATTTGAAACCCTAGTTAGGGTTAGGGTTAGCATTCCCACAACAGGTAGACGTTTTTTACTGTCAGTGCTGCATTCCGGGTCCCCAGTTATCTTTAGGATGAGTTATAATTTTCTCCTATCTGCACTTTTAGTTTTCGGACAGTTTTGGTCACCTTTTTGTATATTGCCCTATCCAGTGATTTTATCCAAAACTGAGCCAGATGAAAAGTGTGAAGAATACCTGTTCTAATGGGTAAACTCTCTTCATTTTGTCATTTAAAGTGCAGCTAAAAGTGCAACAGCGGGCAAAATTCTATGGTTCTTGTAACCCTAACACTGGTCAGGCATTAAAAGCGTGCCGATTTAACTACCATTTAACAGCATTTTTCAGCTTCATGAAAATTTGCCTAAACCAGACAGATTTTTAAAGAAGATACATCTCCTAAAGGTTTTAAAAACCGTTTTGATAGTTTGAGATTGAGTTTTTGGAGTTTGAGGAAAAAATTCAACTTTGATGTTTGGAGGGCTTCTGAGACACCCTGCTGGAATGCACATTTGAAACCCTAGCTAGGGTTACGGTTAGCATTCCCACAACAGGTAGAAGTTTTTTACTGTCAGTGCTGCATTCCGGGTCCCCAGTTATCTTTAGGATGAGTGATAATTTTCTCCTATCTGCACTTTTAGTTTTCGGACAGTTTTGGTCACCTTTTCGTATATTGCCCTATCCAGTGATTTTATCCAAAACTGAGCCAGATGAAAAGTGTGAAGAATACCTGTTCTAATGGGAAAACTCTCATTATTTTGTCATTTAAAGTGCAGCTAAAAGTGCAACAACAGGCAAAATTCTATGGTTCTTGAAACCCTAACCCTGGCCAGACATTAAAAGCATGCCGATTTAACTACCATTTAACAGCATTTTTCAGCTTCATGAAAATTTGCCTAAACCAGACAGAATATTAAAGAAGATACATTTCCTAGAGGTTTTAGAAACCGTTTTGATAGTTTGAGACTGATTTTTTGGAGTTTGAGGAAAAAAATTATCTTTGATGTTTGGAGGGCTTCTGAGACACCCTGCTGGAATGCACATTTGAAACCCTAGCTAGGGTTACGGTTAGCATTCCCACAACAGGTATAAGTTTTTTACTGTCAGTGCTGCATTCCGGGTCCCCAGTTATCTTTAGGATGAGTGATAATTTGCTCCTATCTGCACTTTTAGTTTTCGGACAGTTTTGGTCACTTTTTTGTATATTGCCCTATCCAGTGATTTTACCCTAAACTGAGCCAGATGAAAAGTGTAAAGAATACCTGTTCTAATGGGTAAACTCTCTTCATTTTGTCATTTAAAGTGCAGCTAAAAGTGCAACAGCGGGCAAAATTCTACGGTTCTTGTAACCCTAACACTGGTCAGGCATTAAAAGCGTGCCGATTTAACTACCATTTAACAGCACTTTTCAGCTTCATGAAAATTTGCCTAAACCAGACAGATTTTTATAGAAGATACATCTCCTAAAGGTTTTAAAAACCGTTTTGATAGTTTGAGACTGAGTTTTTGGAGTTTGAGGAAAAAATTCATCTTTGATGTTTGGAGGGCTTCTGAGACACCCTGCTGGAATGCACATTTGAAACCCTAGCTAGGGTTAGGGTTAGCATTCCCACAACAGGTAGAAGTTTTTTACTGTCAGTGCTGCATTCCGGGCCCCCAGTTATCTTTAGGATGAGTGATAATTTGTTCCTATCTGCACTTTTAGTTTTCGGAAAGTTTTGGTCACTTTTTTGAATATTGCCCTATCCATTGATTTTATCCAAAACTAAGCCAGATGAAAAGTGTGAAGAATACCTGTTCTAATGGGTAAACTCTCTTCATTTTATCATTTAAAGTGCAGCTAAAAGTGCAACAGCGGGCACAATTCTATGCTTCTTGTAACCCTAACCCTAGCCAGGCATTAAAAGCAGTACGATTTAACTACCATTTAACAGCATTTTTCAGCTTCATGAAAATTTGCCTGAACAAGACAGAATATTAAAGAAGATACATTTCCTAGAGGCTTTAAAAACCGTTTTGATAGTTTGAGACTGATTTTTCTTGGTTTGAGGAAAAAAATCATCTTTGATGTTTGGAGGGCTTCTGAGACACCCTGCCGGAACATACATTTGAAACCCTAGCTAGGGTTAGGGTTAGCATTCCCACAACAGGTAGAAGTTTTTTACTGTCAGTGCTGCATTCCGGGCCCCCAGTTATCTTTAGGATGAGTGATAATTTGCTCCTATCTGCACTTTTAGTTTTCGGAAAGTTTTGGTCACTTTTTTGTATATTGCCCTATCCATTGATTTTATCCAAAACTAAGCCAGATGAAAAGTGTGAAGAATACCTGTTCTAATGGGTAAACTCTCTTCATTTTATCATTTAAAGTGCAGCTAAAAGTGCAACAGCGGGCAAAATTCTATGGTTCTTGTAACCCTAACCCTAGCCAGGCATTAAAAGCATTCCGATTTAACTACCATTTAACAGCATTTTTCAGCTTCATGAAAATTTGCCTAAACCAGACAGATTATTAAAGAAGATACTTTTCCTAGAGGTTTTAGAAACCGTTTTGATAGTTTGAGACTGATGTTATGGAGTTTGAGGAAAAATTCAACTTTGATATTTGGAGGGCTTCTGAGACACCCTGCTGGAATGCACATTTGAAACCCTAGCTAGGGTTAGGGTTAGCATTCCCACAACAGGTAGAAGTTTTTTACTGTCAGTGCTGCATTCCGGGCCCCCAGTTATCTTAAGGATGAGTGATAATTTGCTCCTATCTGCACTTTTAGTTTTCGGACAGTTTTGGTCACTTTTTTGTATATTGCCCTATCCAGTGATTTTATCCAAAACTGAGCCAGATGAAAAGTGTAAAGAATACCTGTTCTAATGGGTAAACTCTCTTCATTTTGTCATTTAAAGTGCAGCTAAAAGTGCAACAGCGGGCAAAATTCTATGGTTCTTGTAACCCTAACACTGGCCAGGCATTAAAAGTGTGCCGATTTAACTACCATTTAACAGCATTTTTCAGCTTCATGAAAATTTGCCTAAACCAGACAGATTTTTAAAGAAGATACATCTCCTAAAAGTTTTAAAAACCGTTTTGATAGTTTGAGACTGAGTTTTTGGAGTTTGAGGAAAAAATTCAACTTTGATGTTTGGAGGGCTTCTGAGACACCCTGCTGGAATGCACATTTGAAACCCTAGCTAGGGTTAGGGTTAGCATTCCCACAACAGGTAGAAGTTTTTTACTGTCAGTGCTGCATTCCGGGTCCCCAGTTATCTTTAGGATGAGTGATAATTTTCTCCTATCTGCACTTTTAGTTTTCGGACAGTTTTGGTCACCTTTTCGTATATTGCCCTATCCAGTGATTTTATCCAAAACTGAGCCAGATGAAAAGTGTGAAGAATACCTGTTCTAATGGGAAAACTCTCATTATTTTGTCATTTAAAGTGCAGCTAAAAGTGCAACAACAGGCAAAATTCTATGGTTCTTGAAACCCTAACCCTGGCCAGACATTAAAAGCATGCCGATTTAACTACCATTTAACAGCATTTTTCAGCTTCATGAAAATTTGCCTAAACCAGACAGAATATTAAAGAAGATACATTTCCTAGAGGTTTTAGAAACCGTTTTGATAGTTTGAGACTGATTTTTTGGAGTTTGAGGAAAAAAATTATCTTTGATGTTTGGAGGGCTTCTGAGACACCCTGCTGGAATGCACATTTGAAACCCTAGCTAGGGTTACGGTTAGCATTCCCACAACAGGTAGAAGTTTTTTACTGTCAGTGCTGCATTCCGGGTCCCCAGTTATCTTTAGGATGAGTGATAATTTGCTCCTATCTGCACTTTTAGTTTTCGGACAGTTTTGGTCACTTTTTTGTATATTGCCCTATCCAGTGATTTTACCCTAAACTGAGCCAGATGAAAAGTGTAAAGAATACCTGTTCTAATGGGTAAACTCTCTTCATTTTGTCATTTAAAGTGCAGCTAAAAGTGCAACAGCGGGCAAAATTCTACGGTTCTTGTAACCCTAACACTGGTCAGGCATTAAAAGCGTGCCGATTTAACTACCATTTAACAGCATTTTTCAGCTTCATGAAAATTTGCCTAAACCAGACAGATTTTTAAAGAAGATACATCTCCTAAAAGTTTTAAAAACCGTTTTGATAGTTTGAGACTGAGTTTTTGGAGTTTGAGGAAAAAATTCAACTTTGATGTTTGGAGGGCTTCTGAGACACCCTGCTGGAATGCACATTTGAAACCCTAGCTAGGGTTAGGGTTAGCATTCCCACAACAGGTAGAAGTTTTTTACTGTCAGTGCTGCATTCCGGGCCCCCAGTTATCTTTAGGATGAGTGATAATTTGTTCCTATCTGCACTTTTAGTTTTCGGAAAGTTTTGGTCACTTTTTTGAATATTGCCCTATCCATTGATTTTATCCAAAACTAAGCCAGATGAAAAGTGTGAAGAATACCTGTTCTAATGGGTAAACTCTCTTCATTTTATCATTTAAAGTGCAGCTAAAAGTGCAACAGCGGGCACAATTCTATGCTTCTTGTAACCCTAACCCTAGCCAGGCATTAAAAGCAGTCCGATTTAACTACCATTTAACAACATTTTTCAGCTTCATGAAAATTTGCCTGAACAAGACAGAATATTAAAGAAGATACATTTCCTAGAGGTTTTAAAAACCGTTTTGATAGTTTGAGACTGATTTTTCTTGGTTTGAGGAAAAAAATCATCTTTGATGTTTGGAGGGCTTCTGAGACACCCAGCTGGAATGCACATTTGAAACCTTAGTTAGGGTTACGGTTAGCATTCCCACAACAGGTAGAAGTTTTTTACTGTCAGTGCTGCATTCCGGGCCCCCAGTTATCTTTAGGATGAGTGATAATTTGTTCCTATCTGCACTTTTAGTTTTCGGACAGTTTTGGTCACCTTTTTGTATATTGCCCTATCCAGTGATTTTATCCAAAACTGAGCCAGATGAAAAGTGTTAAGAATACCTGTTCTAATGGGTAAACTCTCTTCATTTTATCATTTAAAGTGCAGCAGCGGGCAAAATTCTATGGTTCTTGTAACCCTAACCCTAGCCAGGCATTAAAAACATGCCGATTTAACTACCATTTAACAGCATTTTTCAGCTTCATGAAAATTTGCCTAAACCAGACAGATTATTAAAGAAGATACATTTCCTAGAGGTTTTAGAAACCGTTTTGATAGTTTGAGACTGATTTTTCTTGGTTTGAGGAAAAAAATCATCTTTGATGTTTGGAGGGCTTCTGAGACACCCTGCTGGAATGCACATTTGAAACCCTAGTTAGGGTTAGGGTTAGCATTCCCACAACAGGTAGACGTTTTTTACTGTCAGTGCTGCATTCCGGGTCCCCAGTTATCTTTAGGATGAGTTATAATTTTCTCCTATCTGCACTTTTAGTTTTCGGACAGTTTTGGTCACCTTTTTGTATATTGCCCTATCCAGTGATTTTATCCAAAACTGAGCCAGATGAAAAGTGTGAAGAATACCTGTTCTAATGGGTAAACTCTCTTCATTTTGTCATTTAAAGTGCAGCTAAAAGTGCAACAGCGGGCAAAATTCTATGGTTCTTGTAACCCTAACACTGGTCAGGCATTAAAAGCGTGCCGATTTAACTACCATTTAACAGCATTTTTCAGCTTCATGAAAATTTGCCTAAACCAGACAGATTTTTAAAGAAGATACATCTCCTAAAGGTTTTAAAAACCGTTTTGATAGTTTGAGATTGAGTTTTTGGAGTTTGAGGAAAAAATTCATCTTTGATGTTTGGAGGGCTTCTGAGACACCCTGCTGGAATGCACATTTGAAACCCTAGCTAGGGTTACGGTTAGCATTCCCACAACAGGTAGAAGTTTTTTACTGTCAGTGCTGCATTCCGGGTCCCCAGTTATCTTTAGGATGAGTGATAATTTTCTCCTATCTGCACTTTTAGTTTTCGGACAGTTTTGGTCACCTTTTCGTATATTGCCCTATCCAGTGATTTTATCCAAAACTGAGCCAGATGAAAAGTGTGAAGAATACCTGTTCTAATGGGAAAACTCTCATTATTTTGTCATTTAAAGTGCAGCTAAAAGTGCAACAACAGGCAAAATTCTATGGTTCTTGAAACCCTAACCCTGGCCAGACATTAAAAGCATGCCGATTTAACTACCATTTAACAGCATTTTTCAGCTTCATGAAAATTTGCCTAAACCAGACAGAATATTAAAGAAGATACATTTCCTAGAGGTTTTAGAAACCGTTTTGATAGTTTGAGACTGATTTTTTGGAGTTTGAGGAAAAAAATTATCTTTGATGTTTGGAGGGCTTCTGAGACACCCTGCTGGAATGCACATTTGAAACCCTAGCTAGGGTTACGGTTAGCATTCCCACAACAGGTATAAGTTTTTTACTGTCAGTGCTGCATTCCGGGTCCCCAGTTATCTTTAGGATGAGTGATAATTTGCTCCTATCTGCACTTTTAGTTTTCGGACAGTTTTGGTCACTTTTTTGTATATTGCCCTATCCAGTGATTTTACCCTAAACTGAGCCAGATGAAAAGTGTAAAGAATACCTGTTCTAATGGGTAAACTCTCTTCATTTTGTCATTTAAAGTGCAGCTAAAAGTGCAACAGCGGGCAAAATTCTACGGTTCTTGTAACCCTAACACTGGTCAGGCATTAAAAGCGTGCCGATTTAACTACCATTTAACAGCACTTTTCAGCTTCATGAAAATTTGCCTAAACCAGACAGATTTTTATAGAAGATACATCTCCTAAAGGTTTTAAAAACCGTTTTGATAGTTTGAGACTGAGTTTTTGGAGTTTGAGGAAAAAATTCATCTTTGATGTTTGGAGGGCTTCTGAGACACCCTGCTGGAATGCACATTTGAAACCCTAGCTAGGGTTAGGGTTAGCATTCCCACAACAGGTAGAAGTTTTTTACTGTCAGTGCTGCATTCCGGGCCCCCAGTTATCTTTAGGATGAGTGATAATTTGTTCCTATCTGCACTTTTAGTTTTCGGAAAGTTTTGGTCACTTTTTTGAATATTGCCCTATCCATTGATTTTATCCAAAACTAAGCCAGATGAAAAGTGTGAAGAATACCTGTTCTAATGGGTAAACTCTCTTCATTTTATCATTTAAAGTGCAGCTAAAAGTGCAACAGCGGGCACAATTCTATGCTTCTTGTAACCCTAACCCTAGCCAGGCATTAAAAGCAGTCCGATTTAACTACCATTTAACAGCATTTTTCAGCTTCATGAAAATTTGCCTGAACAAGACAGAATATTAAAGAAGATACATTTCCTAGAGGCTTTAAAAACCGTTTTGATAGTTTGAGACTGATTTTTCTTGGTTTGAGGAAAAAAATCATCTTTGATGTTTGGAGGGCTTCTGAGACACCCTGCCGGAACATACATTTGAAACCCTAGCTAGGGTTAGGGTTAGCATTCCCACAACAGGTAGAAGTTTTTTACTGTCAGTGCTGCATTCCGGGCCCCCAGTTATCTTTAGGATGAGTGATAATTTGCTCCTATCTGCACTTTTAGTTTTCGGAAAGTTTTGGTCACTTTTTTGAATATTGCCCTATCCATTGATTTTATCCAAAACTAAGCCAGATGAAAAGTGTGAAGAATACCTGTTCTAATGGGTAAACTCTCTTCATTTTATCATTTAAAGTGCAGCTAAAAGTGCAACAGCGGGCAAAATTCTATGGTTCTTGTAACCCTAACCCTAGCCAGGCATTAAAAGCATTCCGATTTAACTACCATTTAACAGCATTTTTCAGCTTCATGAAAATTTGCCTAAACCAGACAGATTATTAAAGAAGATACTTTTCCTAGAGGTTTTAGAAACCGTTTTGATAGTTTGAGACTGATGTTATGGAGTTTGAGGAAAAATTCAACTTTGATATTTGGAGGGCTTCTGAGACACCCTGCTGGAATGCACATTTGAAACCCTAGCTAGGGTTAGGGTTAGCATTCCCACAACAGGTAGAAGTTTTTTACTGTCAGTGCTGCATTCCGGGCCCCCAGTTATCTTAAGGATGAGTGATAATTTGCTCCTATCTGCACTTTTAGTTTTCGGACAGTTTTGGTCACTTTTTTGTATATTGCCCTATCCAGTGATTTTATCCAAAACTGAGCCAGATGAAAAGTGTAAAGAATACCTGTTCTAATGGGTAAACTCTCTTCATTTTGTCATTTAAAGTGCAGCTAAAAGTGCAACAGCGGGCAAAATTCTATGGTTCTTGTAACCCTAACACTGGCCAGGCATTAAAAGTGTGCCGATTTAACTACCATTTAACAGCATTTTTCAGCTTCATGAAAATTTGCCTAAACCAGACAGATTTTTAAAGAAGATACATCTCCTAAAAGTTTTAAAAACCGTTTTGATAGTTTGAGACTGAGTTTTTGGAGTTTGAGGAAAAAATTCAACTTTGATGTTTGGAGGGCTTCTGAGACACCCTGCTGGAATGCACATTTGAAACCCTAGCTAGGGTTAGGGTTAGCATTCCCACAACAGGTAGAAGTTTTTTACTGTCAGTGCTGCATTCCGGGTCCCCAGTTATCTTTAGGATGAGTGATAATTTTCTCCTATCTGCACTTTTAGTTTTCGGACAGTTTTGGTCACCTTTTCGTATATTGCCCTATCCAGTGATTTTATCCAAAACTGAGCCAGATGAAAAGTGTGAAGAATACCTGTTCTAATGGGAAAACTCTCATTATTTTGTCATTTAAAGTGCAGCTAAAAGTGCAACAACAGGCAAAATTCTATGGTTCTTGAAACCCTAACCCTGGCCAGACATTAAAAGCATGCCGATTTAACTACCATTTAACAGCATTTTTCAGCTTCATGAAAATTTGCCTAAACCAGACAGAATATTAAAGAAGATACATTTCCTAGAGGTTTTAGAAACCGTTTTGATAGTTTGAGACTGATTTTTTGGAGTTTGAGGAAAAAAATTATCTTTGATGTTTGGAGGGCTTCTGAGACACCCTGCTGGAATGCACATTTGAAACCCTAGCTAGGGTTACGGTTAGCATTCCCACAACAGGTAGAAGTTTTTTACTGTCAGTGCTGCATTCCGGGTCCCCAGTTATCTTTAGGATGAGTGATAATTTGCTCCTATCTGCACTTTTAGTTTTCGGACAGTTTTGGTCACTTTTTTGTATATTGCCCTATCCAGTGATTTTACCCTAAACTGAGCCAGATGAAAAGTGTAAAGAATACCTGTTCTAATGGGTAAACTCTCTTCATTTTATCATTTAAAGTGCAGCTAAAAGTGCAACAGCGGGCACAATTCTATGCTTCTTGTAACCCTAACCCTAGCCAGGCATTAAAAGCAGTCCGATTTAACTACCATTTAACAACATTTTTCAGCTTCATGAAAATTTGCCTGAACAAGACAGAATATTAAAGAAGATACATTTCCTAGAGGTTTTAAAAACCGTTTTGATAGTTTGAGACTGATTTTTCTTGGTTTGAGGAAAAAAATCATCTTTGATGTTTGGAGGGCTTCTGAGACACCCAGCTGGAATGCACATTTGAAACCTTAGTTAGGGTTACGGTTAGCATTCCCACAACAGGTAGAAGTTTTTTACTGTCAGTGCTGCATTCCGGGCCCCCAGTTATCTTTAGGATGAGTGATAATTTGTTCCTATCTGCACTTTTAGTTTTCGGACAGTTTTGGTCACCTTTTTGTATATTGCCCTATCCAGTGATTTTATCCAAAACTGAGCCAGATGAAAAGTGTTAAGAATACCTGTTCTAATGGGTAAACTCTCTTCATTTTATCATTTAAAGTGCAGCAGCGGGCAAAATTCTATGGTTCTTGTAACCCTAACCCTAGCCAGGCATTAAAAACATGCCGATTTAACTACCATTTAACAGCATTTTTCAGCTTCATGAAAATTTGCCTAAACCAGACAGATTATTAAAGAAGATACATTTCCTAGAGGTTTTAGAAACCGTTTTGATAGTTTGAGACTGATTTTTCTTGGTTTGAGGAAAAAAATCATCTTTGATGTTTGGAGGGCTTCTGAGACACCCTGCTGGAATGCACATTTGAAACCCTAGTTAGGGTTAGGGTTAGCATTCCCACAACAGGTAGACGTTTTTTACTGTCAGTGCTGCATTCCGGGTCCCCAGTTATCTTTAGGATGAGTTATAATTTTCTCCTATCTGCACTTTTAGTTTTCGGACAGTTTTGGTCACCTTTTTGTATATTGCCCTATCCAGTGATTTTATCCAAAACTGAGCCAGATGAAAAGTGTGAAGAATACCTGTTCTAATGGGTAAACTCTCTTCATTTTGTCATTTAAAGTGCAGCTAAAAGTGCAACAGCGGGCAAAATTCTATGGTTCTTGTAACCCTAACACTGGTCAGGCATTAAAAGCGTGCCGATTTAACTACCATTTAACAGCATTTTTCAGCTTCATGAAAATTTGCCTAAACCAGACAGATTTTTAAAGAAGATACATCTCCTAAAGGTTTTAAAAACCGTTTTGATAGTTTGAGATTGAGTTTTTGGAGTTTGAGGAAAAAATTCATCTTTGATGTTTGGAGGGCTTCTGAGACACCCTGCTGGAATGCACATTTGAAACCCTAGCTAGGGTTACGGTTAGCATTCCCACAACAGGTAGAAGTTTTTTACTGTCAGTGCTGCATTCCGGGTCCCCAGTTATCTTTAGGATGAGTGATAATTTTCTCCTATCTGCACTTTTAGTTTTCGGACAGTTTTGGTCACCTTTTCGTATATTGCCCTATCCAGTGATTTTATCCAAAACTGAGCCAGATGAAAAGTGTGAAGAATACCTGTTCTAATGGGTAAACTCTCTTCATTTTGTCATTTAAAGTGCAGCTAAAAGTGCAACAGCGGGCAAAATTCTATGGTTCTTGTAACCCTAACACTGGTCAGGCATTAAAAGCGTGCCGATTTAACTACCATTTAACAGCATTTTTCAGCTTCATGAAAATTTGCCTAAACCAGACAGATTTTTAAAGAAGATACATCTCCTAAAGGTTTTAAAAACCGTTTTGATAGTTTGAGATTGAGTTTTTGGAGTTTGAGGAAAAAATTCATCTTTGATGTTTGGAGGGCTTCTGAGACACCCTGCTGGAATGCACATTTGAAACCCTAGCTAGGGTTACGGTTAGCATTCCCACAACAGGTAGAAGTTTTTTACTGTCAGTGCTGCATTCCGGGTCCCCAGTTATCTTTAGGATGAGTGATAATTTTCTCCTATCTGCACTTTTAGTTTTCGGACAGTTTTGGTCACCTTTTCGTATATTGCCCTATCCAGTGATTTTATCCAAAACTGAGCCAGATGAAAAGTGTGAAGAATACCTGTTCTAATGGGAAAACTCTCATTATTTTGTCATTTAAAGTGCAGCTAAAAGTGCAACAACAGGCAAAATTCTATGGTTCTTGAAACCCTAACCCTGGCCAGACATTAAAAGCATGCCGATTTAACTACCATTTAACAGCATTTTTCAGCTTCATGAAAATTTGCCTAAACCAGACAGAATATTAAAGAAGATACATTTCCTAGAGGTTTTAGAAACCGTTTTGATAGTTTGAGACTGATTTTTTGGAGTTTGAGGAAAAAAATTATCTTTGATGTTTGGAGGGCTTCTGAGACACCCTGCTGGAATGCACATTTGAAACCCTAGCTAGGGTTACGGTTAGCATTCCCACAACAGGTATAAGTTTTTTACTGTCAGTGCTGCATTCCGGGTCCCCAGTTATCTTTAGGATGAGTGATAATTTGCTCCTATCTGCACTTTTAGTTTTCGGACAGTTTTGGTCACTTTTTTGTATATTGCCCTATCCAGTGATTTTACCCTAAACTGAGCCAGATGAAAAGTGTAAAGAATACCTGTTCTAATGGGTAAACTCTCTTCATTTTGTCATTTAAAGTGCAGCTAAAAGTGCAACAGCGGGCAAAATTCTACGGTTCTTGTAACCCTAACACTGGTCAGGCATTAAAAGCGTGCCGATTTAACTACCATTTAACAGCACTTTTCAGCTTCATGAAAATTTGCCTAAACCAGACAGATTTTTATAGAAGATACATCTCCTAAAGGTTTTAAAAACCGTTTTGATAGTTTGAGACTGAGTTTTTGGAGTTTGAGGAAAAAATTCATCTTTGATGTTTGGAGGGCTTCTGAGACACCCTGCTGGAATGCACATTTGAAACCCTAGCTAGGGTTAGGGTTAGCATTCCCACAACAGGTAGAAGTTTTTTACTGTCAGTGCTGCATTCCGGGCCCCCAGTTATCTTTAGGATGAGTGATAATTTGTTCCTATCTGCACTTTTAGTTTTCGGAAAGTTTTGGTCACTTTTTTGAATATTGCCCTATCCATTGATTTTATCCAAAACTAAGCCAGATGAAAAGTGTGAAGAATACCTGTTCTAATGGGTAAACTCTCTTCATTTTATCATTTAAAGTGCAGCTAAAAGTGCAACAGCGGGCACAATTCTATGCTTCTTGTAACCCTAACCCTAGCCAGGCATTAAAAGCAGTCCGATTTAACTACCATTTAACAGCATTTTTCAGCTTCATGAAAATTTGCCTGAACAAGACAGAATATTAAAGAAGATACATTTCCTAGAGGCTTTAAAAACCGTTTTGATAGTTTGAGACTGATTTTTCTTGGTTTGAGGAAAAAAATCATCTTTGATGTTTGGAGGGCTTCTGAGACACCCTGCCGGAACATACATTTGAAACCCTAGCTAGGGTTAGGGTTAGCATTCCCACAACAGGTAGAAGTTTTTTACTGTCAGTGCTGCATTCCGGGCCCCCAGTTATCTTTAGGATGAGTGATAATTTGCTCCTATCTGCACTTTTAGTTTTCGGAAAGTTTTGGTCACTTTTTTGAATATTGCCCTATCCATTGATTTTATCCAAAACTAAGCCAGATGAAAAGTGTGAAGAATACCTGTTCTAATGGGTAAACTCTCTTCATTTTATCATTTAAAGTGCAGCTAAAAGTGCAACAGCGGGCAAAATTCTATGGTTCTTGTAACCCTAACCCTAGCCAGGCATTAAAAGCATTCCGATTTAACTACCATTTAACAGCATTTTTCAGCTTCATGAAAATTTGCCTAAACCAGACAGATTATTAAAGAAGATACTTTTCCTAGAGGTTTTAGAAACCGTTTTGATAGTTTGAGACTGATGTTATGGAGTTTGAGGAAAAATTCAACTTTGATATTTGGAGGGCTTCTGAGACACCCTGCTGGAATGCACATTTGAAACCCTAGCTAGGGTTAGGGTTAGCATTCCCACAACAGGTAGAAGTTTTTTACTGTCAGTGCTGCATTCCGGGCCCCCAGTTATCTTAAGGATGAGTGATAATTTGCTCCTATCTGCACTTTTAGTTTTCGGACAGTTTTGGTCACTTTTTTGTATATTGCCCTATCCAGTGATTTTATCCAAAACTGAGCCAGATGAAAAGTGTAAAGAATACCTGTTCTAATGGGTAAACTCTCTTCATTTTGTCATTTAAAGTGCAGCTAAAAGTGCAACAGCGGGCAAAATTCTATGGTTCTTGTAACCCTAACACTGGCCAGGCATTAAAAGTGTGCCGATTTAACTACCATTTAACAGCATTTTTCAGCTTCATGAAAATTTGCCTAAACCAGACAGATTTTTAAAGAAGATACATCTCCTAAAAGTTTTAAAAACCGTTTTGATAGTTTGAGACTGAGTTTTTGGAGTTTGAGGAAAAAATTCAACTTTGATGTTTGGAGGGCTTCTGAGACACCCTGCTGGAATGCACATTTGAAACCCTAGCTAGGGTTAGGGTTAGCATTCCCACAACAGGTAGAAGTTTTTTACTGTCAGTGCTGCATTCCGGGCCCCCAGTTATCTTTAGGATGAGTGATAATTTGTTCCTATCTGCACTTTTAGTTTTCGGAAAGTTTTGGTCACTTTTTTGAATATTGCCCTATCCATTGATTTTATCCAAAACTAAGCCAGATGAAAAGTGTGAAGAATACCTGTTCTAATGGGTAAACTCTCTTCATTTTATCATTTAAAGTGCAGCTAAAAGTGCAACAGCGGGCACAATTCTATGCTTCTTGTAACCCTAACCCTAGCCAGGCATTAAAAGCAGTCCGATTTAACTACCATTTAACAACATTTTTCAGCTTCATGAAAATTTGCCTGAACAAGACAGAATATTAAAGAAGATACATTTCCTAGAGGTTTTAAAAACCGTTTTGATAGTTTGAGACTGATTTTTCTTGGTTTGAGGAAAAAAATCATCTTTGATGTTTGGAGGGCTTCTGAGACACCCAGCTGGAATGCACATTTGAAACCTTAGTTAGGGTTACGGTTAGCATTCCCACAACAGGTAGAAGTTTTTTACTGTCAGTGCTGCATTCCGGGTCCCCAGTTATCTTTAGGATGAGTGATAATTTTCTCCTATCTGCACTTTTAGTTTTCGGACAGTTTTGGTCACCTTTTCGTATATTGCCCTATCCAGTGATTTTATCCAAAACTGAGCCAGATGAAAAGTGTGAAGAATACCTGTTCTAATGGGAAAACTCTCATTATTTTGTCATTTAAAGTGCAGCTAAAAGTGCAACAACAGGCAAAATTCTATGGTTCTTGAAACCCTTACCCTGGCCAGACATTAAAAGCATGCCGATTTAACTACCATTTAACAGCATTTTTCAGCTTCATGAAAATTTGCCTAAACCAGACAGAATATTAAAGAAGATACATTTCCTAGAGGTTTTAGAAACCGTTTTGATAGTTTGAGACTGATTTTTTGGAGTTTGAGGAAAAAAATTATCTTTGATGTTTGGAGGGCTTCTGAGACACCCTGCTGGAATGCACATTTGAAACCCTAGCTAGGGTTACGGTTAGCATTCCCACAACAGGTAGAAGTTTTTTACTGTCAGTGCTGCATTCCGGGTCCCCAGTTATCTTTAGGATGAGTGATAATTTGCTCCTATCTGCACTTTTAGTTTTCGGACAGTTTTGGTCACTTTTTTGTATATTGCCCTATCCAGTGATTTTACCCTAAACTGAGCCAGATGAAAAGTGTAAAGAATACCTGTTCTAATGGGTAAACTCTCTTCATTTTGTCATTTAAAGTGCAGCTAAAAGTGCAACAGCGGGCAAAATTCTACGGTTCTTGTAACCCTAACACTGGTCAGGCATTAAAAGCGTGCCGATTTAACTACCATTTAACAGCACTTTTCAGCTTCATGAAAATTTGCCTAAACCAGACAGATTTTTATAGAAGATACATCTCCTAAAGGTTTTAAAAACCGTTTTGATAGTTTGAGACTGAGTTTTTGGAGTTTGAGGAAAAAATTCATCTTTGATGTTTGGAGGGCTTCTGAGACACCCTGCTGGAATGCACATTTGAAACCCTAGCTAGGGTTAGGGTTAGCATTCCCACAACAGGTAGAAGTTTTTTACTGTCAGTGCTGCATTCCGGGCCCCCAGTTATCTTTAGGATGAGTGATAATTTGTTCCTATCTGCACTTTTAGTTTTCGGAAAGTTTTGGTCACTTTTTTGAATATTGCCCTATCCATTGATTTTATCCAAAACTAAGCCAGATGAAAAGTGTGAAGAATACCTGTTCTAATGGGTAAACTCTCTTCATTTTATCATTTAAAGTGCAGCTAAAAGTGCAACAGCGGGCACAATTCTATGCTTCTTGTAACCCTAACCCTAGCCAGGCATTAAAAGCAGTCCGATTTAACTACCATTTAACAGCATTTTTCAGCTTCATGAAAATTTGCCTGAACAAGACAGAATATTAAAGAAGATACATTTCCTAGAGGTTTTAAAAACCGTTTTGATAGTTTGAGACTGATTTTTCTTGGTTTGAGGAAAAAAATCATCTTTGATGTTTGGAGGGCTTCTGAGACACCCTGCCGGAACGTACATTTGAAACCCTAGCTAGGGTTAGGGTTAGCATTCCCACAACAGGTAGAAGTTTTTTACTGTCAGTGCTGCATTCCGGGCCCCCAGTTATCTTTAGGATGAGTGATAATTTGCTCCTATCTGCACTTTTAGTTTTCGGAAAGTTTTGGTCACTTTTTTGAATATTGCCCTATCCATTGATTTTATCCAAAACTAAGCCAGATGAAAAGTGTGAAGAATACCTGTTCTAATGGGTAAACTCTCTTCATTTTATCATTTAAAGTGCAGCTAAAAGTGCAACAGCGGGCAAAATTCTATGGTTCTTGTAACCCTAACCCTAGCCAGGCATTAAAAGCATTCCGATTTAACTACCATTTAACAGCATTTTTCAGCTTCATGAAAATTTGCCTAAACCAGACAGATTATTAAAGAAGATACTTTTCCTAGAGGTTTTAGAAACCGTTTTGATAGTTTGAGACTGATGTTATGGAGTTTGAGGAAAAATTCAACTTTGATATTTGGAGGGCTTCTGAGACACCCTGCTGGAATGCACATTTGAAACCCTAGCTAGGGTTAGGGTTAGCATTCCCACAACAGGTAGAAGTTTTTTACTGTCAGTGCTGCATTCCGGGCCCCCAGTTATCTTAAGGATGAGTGATAATTTGCTCCTATCTGCACTTTTAGTTTTCGGACAGTTTTGGTCACTTTTTTGTATATTGCCCTATCCAGTGATTTTATCCAAAACTGAGCCAGATGAAAAGTGTAAAGAATACCTGTTCTAATGGGTAAACTCTCTTCATTTTGTCATTTAAAGTGCAGCTAAAAGTGCAACAGCGGGCAAAATTCTATGGTTCTTGTAACCCTAACACTGGCCAGGCATTAAAAGCGTGCCGATTTAACTACCATTTAACAGCATTTTTCAGCTTCATGAAAATTTGCCTAAACCAGACAGATTTTTAAAGAAGATACATCTCCTAAAAGTTTTAAAAACCGTTTTGATAGTTTGAGACTGAGTTTTTGGAGTTTGAGGAAAAAATTCAACTTTGATGTTTGGAGGGCTTCTGAGACACCCTGCTGGAATGCACATTTGAAACCCTAGCTAGGGTTAGGGTTAGCATTCCCACAACAGGTAGAAGTTTTTTACTGTCAGTGCTGCATTCCGGGCCCCCAGTTATCTTTAGGATGAGTGATAATTTGTTCCTATCTGCACTTTTAGTTTTCGGAAAGTTTTGGTCACTTTTTTGAATATTGCCCTATCCATTGATTTTATCCAAAACTAAGCCAGATGAAAAGTGTGAAGAATACCTGTTCTAATGGGTAAACTCTCTTCATTTTATCATTTAAAGTGCAGCTAAAAGTGCAACAGCGGGCACAATTCTATGCTTCTTGTAACCCTAACCCTAGCCAGGCATTAAAAGCAGTCCGATTTAACTACCATTTAACAGCATTTTTCAGCTTCATGAAAATTTGCCTGAACAAGACAGAATATTAAAGAAGATACATTTCCTAGAGGTTTTAAAAACCGTTTTGATAGTTTGAGACTGATTTTTCTTGGTTTGAGGAAAAAAATAATCTTTGATGTTTGGAGGGCTTCTGAGACACCCTGCCGGAACGTACATTTGAAACCCTAGCTAGGGTTAGGGTTAGCATTCCCACAACAGGTAGAAGTTTTTTACTGTCAGTGCTGCATTCCGGGCCCCCAGTTATCTTTAGGATGAGTGATAATTTTCTCCTATCTGCACTTTTAGTTTTCGGACAGTTTTGGTCACCTTTTTGTATATTGCCCTATCCAGTGATTTTATCCAAAACTGAGCCAGATGAAAAGTGTTAAGAATACCTGTTCTAATGGGTAAACTCTCTTCATTTTATCATTTAAAGTGCAGCAGCGGGCAAAATTCTATGGTTCTTGTAACCCTAACCCTAGCCAGGCATTAAAAACATGCCGATTTAACTACCATTTAACAGCATTTTTCAGCTTCATGAAAATTTGCCTGAACAAGACAGATTATTAAAGAAGATACATTTCCTAGAGGTTTTAAAAACCATTTTGATAGTTTGAGACTGATTTTTTGGAGTTTGAGGAAAAAATTCAACTTTGATGTTTGGGTTAGCATTCCTACAAAATCTAAAATACAATCCTCATTTCAGTATCTATGTAAACATACAGTCTGTTAACTTCATCATCTTCATCAAAAGTATGCCTAATTAGGAAGTGTTCTTGTTATCAGTGTATTCCTTAGCTTTCCCAAAATTATCCTCTTCTCACCAACATCTCTAGTCTTTTATCCTGCAATAACTCAGCCAACACTTAAATCCCCAAAAGCTGCTTGTGTTAATTTCTTTAAATCACAAATATCATGTGTAAATACTGGCCATTTAATACTCTGCATTGTGGGATAATAGTTTATTTTAAAAGGAACTAGAGAAACTAAGAACTAGAGAAATTAAGAAAGGCTTTTTTTTCCTAGAATTAATAAATGCACATCCTCTTCACTGGGGAAATTAAATCCACACTGAGCAATCTTCAATATGTTCAGAATATGACAGCGAGAATCCTATCAGGGATGCATTACACCTGTTTTCAAGTCCTTGCACTGGTTACCTATCAGGTTTCGAGTCAACTTCAAATTCCTCATCCTCATTCTGTACCTACAGTATATGGCTTATTATCTGTCTACTCCCCTCCTTTGTCCGTCTGACTCTGGTCTTCTAACTGTCCTCAAGAACATCTACATTCTGTGGGTGACAGGGTCTTCTCTAGCTGCACCCCTAAGCTCTCAATTTGTATTCCCAGTGATATCAGTCACGTACCCTGAGTGCATTTAAATCTAACCTCAGAACCTTTCTTTTCAGAAGACTTAGTGTCTGTATCTGCTTCATTTTCTAATTTTGGTAGCACCTCTAACTGCTTGTCTTTCTTATATGTATTTACTTTGTAATCTGTGGTCCTTTTATCTGTTTTTACATCTACTGTATTGCTTTGAGATGCCACCTTTAATGGTAATATATAAAATAAAGTTTTTTATTATTGTTATAGGGAAACATGATCAGATTTTCCCTGGTTCAGAAAAAAAGATCTAAAGTATACTAGTTTGTCACTCTTCTCATTCCCTTTGCTAAATGCCTTTTCATACTAATCTGATCAATCTAACTGCCAGTTTTCTGTGCTTTCTCTATCCTGCTAGATTTGCAATTATTCTGAAAATTTTCGTCTTGAAATAACTCATTTCTAAATACCCTTTTCACTGTTAACATCTTATAGCAACTCTGCGACAAAATATACACTTAGCTCAACCTGACAGTTCATCCTGCTACCAACATTAAGTAAAACAAATCTTAAGATTTCTATATTTATGTCTTTATTTAGTGGTTTCATTAGTGACAAAGGCTAAACTTTCTTGGAAAAATGTCTTTTATGTGTTGCGGAAAAAACTGACTTGCTTTAACAAAATATGTTTACAAGTCCTTTCACCTGGCAGTTTACCTAAATGCCCAACTATCTGAGAAGCCCTCCATGAAACCATAGTTGCTATTAATTCATTTAGGGCTCACTGACAGAATTGCTGTTTTTTATGCATGCTAATTTCTGATTCCTCACTCTGTTTCATGTTTATAGATAAGACTATTGATCGCGAAGGGAAATTGATGTACATGTTTACATGTTCTTTTGTAACATACACCTTTTTGTGATTTTTTTGTATATCTAAGCAAGTGTTCCTGCATCCCTCTTCTGCACTATAGGCATGGCTTTTATTCTGTTTGCTCCATTTCTAAAACTTTTTGCTCATGTGCATTTTTGTATTTTTTTACACCTCTAGCACTTTAACGTCCTGAATTTTCATTTGCCTTAATTTGTAGAATGAATTTGAGTTTTAGCCTTAAAAATCTTAAGTTTTCACTATCTTTTGTTTCTTGTCCTACAACTGTTATTATTGATCACCATGACTTCATTCAGCCTTTCCTGAACGTCTATGACAGGCAGAGAGAGTGCTGTTTCTGGTGCGATCTTTTGCAGCTGACATTTCACTGTTTTAAACGAACAAGAAATTAGATTGCTCATAAATCACATATTCTATATAAATACAGCGTAATTGCCCTCCGCAAATCCTCTTTTTCTTGTTCGTTTTAGAGACCTTGATCGAAACTGATTTTAGATGTCAGAAAGGATTTATTTTCTCTGTATTTCCTACATTGCTTTGTCGAGATTTTAACTTTATATTTAGGCTCAGATTTCAACTATAAATCGTACACTAATTAATAGCAGTAAATACTGATGTTTTGCTCCCTCTTACCACAAAAATATATATGTTTTGTAGCTGGGATGAACTTTATTTCGTACGCGTAGCTACTGCGATTTGGACACGAAGCGGTTAAAAATGGCGGCAAATCAGGCACCCAGAGGGGGGGGGGGGGCGTCTTCTCGCCTCCATAACTAAAATGCCAAATAGGAGTGGCTTAAGCGACATACACAGTCGTGTAACTGACAGTTTGAGGTAGCCTATCGTGTAAATTTCGCTTTGTTGCTGATAGGTTAAGCTTTCGAAACTCTGCCCCAAAGTCATGTGACTGATTTTTCGCCCTGTTTCGTTGGTTAAACGCAATGAACACAAGCACCACCATGGTAACTGGGATGTGTAGTTTTTAATTCCGTTTTAATTATAACTGTACGTACTGTCTTCATATTTGGCCAGGGCTTTAAAGAGAAGGCGCGCCAAAACATTTCGGTGCCGTCGTCTCCGCTTTAAAGGTACAACCGTGCTGAAGAATTTGACCTCGGAAGTTTGCCCAGCGCACTTCAAGTACTGCACCTTCTCACACGTGTAGCCAGCTGCGTTGAGCCGTGGTTATATGATGTCATCTTTTATTTTATTATTTTATTTTGTGAACTTCCCCCAGATGAGTTCCGTTTTTCTGTATGGAGTTGGCTTTGCGACAGCCCTTGGGGTTTTTTGGTGGCGGGGCGCCAGTGAAGGTGCCCCTGGGGTCACAGGCGGCTCGTTTCTCTGGGGAGCCCTCAGACGCGCTGTGGCCGCCAGTCGGGTGAGACGCCATCACTGTCTCTCTTCAGCGAGCTCCTGCCACTGGATTTGAATCCGTTTCTTTTCTGTTTGAAACTGACTAGTGTGGTGTGATATACTGGTGAGCTGTGCTGCCCGTGATGGTTTCTTGCTGAAGGAGAGAGTCGGGTGTCTGGTCTGAGGGGCTGTGGCGAGATGATCACGTGCCGGAGTGGAGTGGCGTGGGGGGGCGACACGTGCTCCTGCATGTGAGCGTGCCAGCGGCATTTTTTATAATTTATTTTTATTACAGATTCGAGTGGCGACATTATATATATATATTATTTCTGTAGTAGTACAGTTGTGTGCCAGATGAATCGCGGTAATGCACGAAGGTGATGTTTAATGCCTCACACGGTGTTGACCCACATGTTGTGTTTTGCTGAGCAGGAGAGCGAGAGACATTCAGCGTGTGTGACGCCAACGGGTTTTCTGTTCTAGAGGCTCTGTCATCCGTTGTGTTATAATTTTTTTCTTTCTAATTTAGTATTTCAGGTGTGTCGATTTTATGAACCAAATGTTAACGTACAACACGGGAAAAGGTGCATTGTAGAATAAGATAACGGATATCGGCTTGTATCGTGGAGAGGACGTATAATGTGCTGAAAGATGGGAAGAGAAAGGGGCGATTTCTGCGCGCATTCTAATCATTGTGATTGATTTGATATTGATCTGATATGTGTGGTCATGTGAATGTACATAGATGGTGGGTATGGTGTTAATAATATATGATATGATATAATTACTTGTATATATCATATATAATTCTTTCTATTTTTATATATGGTAATCCTTCTAGATATTATGATTCTGTTTCCCGAAAGCATCGTAGCGCTAAGAACATCGTAAACTCGCTCTTAAGCTCCATCGTTAATTGACGAGTGTTTCCCAAAACCCATCGTAACTGAAGTAGCACGTTAAATTCTTCGTCATCTACGTGCTCCCCGACCCGCTCGTTCATCACTAAGTGCTTCTTAAACTGGCCTCCTCCTGCCCACCCTGAGCGCCAGAGATCGCCAGACAGAGCACAGTCACTTCACGGCAGGGGCATTCTCTGGGAATACAGGACACTAAGAGTTTATATGAAGGAGTTTGATATTGTGTTGTACTGTGTCAGAGGAAATTCGAAAAAAGAACATTTATTTATACAGTGATTAATTTATGAGTCACCTTGGGTATATTTCATATTCATTTTTATACTTGACTAGATGATATTATTTTCAGTATGAAATGCAGCAATGCATTATTTTAGTGAAATCATTGGGCCTAACATGTATTTATAATGTAGCGCCACGCAGGGCGCTTTAGTCATGCGCACGCAAGGCGGGCTGAGAACAGCACCTGGGTTCTACCGGACTGTATAGCGGGACGGAGGCTGGGATACAGTCTCTTCCCTTCAGGTGTGTGTGTGTGTGTTAGTGAAGGTGCAGCGCTGTAACCCCTGTCCCTGTGTGCGTACCTTTCCCGATTCGAGTTAATAAATGTGTTGTTCAGCCCCATTCCTGAGTCCCACACCTGCTCCATTCCGTACCCAAACCCGCGGTCGATACCGCGTAGTTCCAACACCGTTTGATGTTCTGTCGTGATTGTTGACGGTAAAGCTTAGATCTACTTGTTTTTAAATTTGATTATAGGTCCTGTATTTGTTGAGTGACACATGCCAAGCTTAGTAGTTAATGTTTCCATTGAGTTCCAGTACACCCAATAACTATAAATAACAGTTTTTTCTTATGAAATATTGTGATTCTTAACTATGGCAGCGCGCCAAAAAATATTGCTTTAAATCAAGGACGTCGTGCGGGACGCATACACTGTCCACGCAGTTAATCTTGGTTTTCTTTTACGGCATGTCAGTCATTTCTTTTCTTTGCTCTTTGAAACAATAAGGTCCCTTTTTGTGCCTATCTAGATGCTTTTGCTTAAATTATGATGTCAAGTTTACTTCATATTCCTTTTCACAACTTTATTTTATCCCACTGAAGGACAAAAACCGACACCATATAATGAAAGAATTGTCAATTGATTGTTTACATACGTACATACGTACATCGTAAAGTGGCTTGAAAGTCTCTAAGATTAGTTGTTTTCGGGAAACTCACCCCTGTTCTTTATCCTTCTGCTCTCACTGTGTTTAGTACCACCATCTACTGTCTCCTCTAACTGTCCGTGGAGCCTGAATTACGTACTATGCCTATGTCTGCAAAACACCTTTTCTAGTTAATGCTACAGTACTTCACTTTCTCGGGCGTGATTTTTTTAGGTAAAATCCAGGCTAGCAGGCTTGTTTTGTGATCTTCCTAAGATTGTTGAGCGCGGTGTCAAAATGTTTCCATATGAAAGGCAGTGACGTCACCATCCTGAGGTGCGTGTGGTAGATCTGTGATGTGGTTGAGCGTGAATTGTGGGGAGCCTCTGATTGAGGGAAAAAAAGACCATGTTCAAAAAATCCTAAAAAGAGATTTAAAGTTTCACATAACAAGGCATGAGGTGTGCTGGCAGCTGTGGGACGCAGTGGTGGCCTGGCACAGTGAGGTGCACTGGCAGCTGTGTGGTGTGACTCAGTGGTGGCCTGGCACGGTGAGGTGCGCTGGCAGCTGTGTGGTGTGACGCAGTGGTGGCCTGGCATGGTGATGTGCGCTGGCAGCTGTGTGGTGTGACTCAGTGGTGGCCTGGCATGGTGAGGTGCGCTGGCAGCTGTGTGGTGTGACGCAGTGGTGGCCTGGTATGGTGAGGTGCGCTTTCAGCTGTGTGTGGTCTGACGCAGTGGTGGCCTCTCACGGTGAGGTGCGCTGGCAACTGCGTGATGGAGTGGTGGCCTGCCACAGTGAGGTGCACTGGCAGCTGTGTGGTCTGACGAAGTGGTGGCCTGGCACAGTGAGGTGCGCTGGCAGCTGTGTGGTGTGACGCAGTGGTGGCCTGGCATGGTGATGTGCGCTGGCAGCTGTGTGGTCTGACGAAGTGGTGGCCGGGCACGGTGAGGTGCACTGGCAGCTGTGTGGTGTGACGCAGTGGTGGCCTGGCACGGTGAGGTGCACTGGCAGCTGTGTGGTGTGACGCAGTGGTGGCCTGGCATGGTGAGGTGTGCTTGTAGCTGTGTGGTGTGACTCTGTGGTTGCCTGTCATAGTGAGGTGCTCTGGCAGCTGTGTGGTGTGACACAGTGGTGGCCTGGCACGGTGAGGTGCGCTGGCAGCTGTGTGATGCAGTGGTGGCCTGGCACGGTGAGGTGCACTGGGCGCTGTGTGATGTGACGCATTGGTGGCCGGGTACTTTGAGGTGCGCTTGCAGCTGTGTGGTGTGACGCAGTGATGGCCTGGCACGGTGAGGTGCACTGGCAGCTGTGAGATGTAGTGGCTTCTGGGCACAGTGAGGTGCACTGGCACCTGTGTGGTTTGACGTAGTGGTGGCCTGGTATGGTGAGGTGCGCTGGCAGCAGTGTGATGCAGTGGTGGCTGGGCATGGGAGGTGTGCTGGCAGCTGTGTGATGCAGTTGTGGCCTGGTACGGTGAGGTGTGCTGGCAGCTGTGTGGTGTGACGCAGTGGTTGCCTGTCATGGTGAGGTGCTCTGGCAGCTGTGTGGTGTGACACAGTGGTGTTCATCAGGCACTAGTTCATCAGTGAAAAGACAACTGGCATTTTTCCTTCCCCCTACATTCTCAGAGCAGAATCGAATTTAATATTAGCATAATTTATTACAGTGCTAAGTTTAATATTATTTATTACTAATAGTTTATGCTAACACCTAACTTTCTTAACGCGAGAAGTACTAATGTAAGAACCTACTGTACTGTACTTAAGTACTAACATAAGAAGTACTGCTGTATGCAACAACAAAAAAAAGGAGTTGTGAAACAGCCCTACTCATACAGTATCAGTATCAACAGACATTGTATCAGTATCAGTTCTTGCTTTGTGCTGGGTTTAGCAGTTTTCCAAACATAGTCTTTCAGCGAATGCCATACCATCTCTTTTGGATTTAAATCTGGATATTCGGCTGGAGTTTTCACCCAGTTCACTCGTTCTGCTATAAGCCTCGCCCTTGCTGCTGTGTGTTTCGGATCGTTGTCTTGAAAGAGACTGTGCCTTGATCCAATGTGCTCCCTGATATATGGGGCGGCATGCTGTGTGACCCCGACTTCCTCGAAGAATTCCCGATCCATAATTCCTTCAAAATAAGATTGTTTTTCAAGCAATGTAATGCAAGGTGCTTTCTAACGTTGGGCAATGTGTTTTTTCTCGAAATTTTGTTTCGAGAGACTAGATAAGTAAAGTGTTTATCATATGTCACTGTTGTGAATGTCTGTGGAGTGTCTGTGGAGTGTATCTTATTAGCCTGTCCTGACTGGTGGAGCTCATCCAGCTGTGTCTGGATATCTTGGTCAAATATTCGGGTAGTATGTTTTGTCTGTTTAGGGTTCTGTAGCATTCCACACGGCTGGGCAGCTTGTTCCCCCCTCCCTCCCCTCTCTGTGTACAGTAGAGCCTCCTGTCCTGGCTGGTAGAGCTCATCCAGCTGTGTCTGGCTAATATTAAAGCCAGTACTTTAATATTGTTTTCTGTATGTTTATCAATAGTGGGTATTGCCCTAATTCGGTCCTGCACCCGTTGTTAGGTGTTTTTTAGGTGTTGTTAGGGCTTCAACCAAATATGAACACATGGCTGAAAATGTATACAATTCTAATATTTCCTTTTTACCCATTGAAGGTATAACATATGTGGTGTGAGAATGAGGTCCTCATTTAAGTGCATGAAACTCAGGCACTGGCGCAACAAACTGAACAAAGTTCAAGGGGGTATACGCTTTCTGTAGACACTTTATTTCCTCTTTTTCCATATTCAAAGAAATGATTTGGGAAACCTGTGGGACACTGGAGGTCATTATACATGAGCCTCTTTCTGCACCTTTTAAGCCATTGAAACCTAGTTGCCTTGTTAAAAGGTCTAATATTACAGTAGGTGTGGTTTCTGCCTCCTAATTTCTGAGAATGACCAAATTGGGGAATAAGTTGTAGGGAATACCACTCTTGCACTTCTAAGAAAAGACTATCTCAAATGAAACTCGCTATAAAAAGACATCTTGTTGGAAAAATTCTTTATTTTTTGTAATTTCTAAAGAAAAAACATTCATCAAGTCCTTCACAAATGTTTTGTTTGTGACTTTCTCTGTCGTTCCCTTTCACACTCAACTGAACTATGTGTTATGTCTTGTAAACGTAATCAAATATTTCACTTAGGTGTGTGGGTTAACACAAACCCATATTGTATGAAACATTCAGTTTTTCATTCACGTTTTTTCTAACAATTGCATCCATGCTAGGACTACAGTAAACAACACTTTTTACTAAAGTAAATGAAATTGTTCATTAAACAAGACACATTGTTTTAAATGTATGCAATACGACGACACTAAAAACAGCACTGAAACTTTTCATTGAAATACTGTACGAGATTGTGCATATTCAATGGTTTCTCCTGGTGCTTTTTTTCATCAGTCTTTTCATATTCTTGTTCTCTACTCAGGTGTCTCCTGTTCCTTTGGTGATGTCTGCTGTACACACATGGTATCATACACTTGAGCAAAGTGTGATACCACCGTTTGTTCTTCTCCTAAAATAAAGATGAACATTGACAAAAGTCAGAAGCACTCTTTTCTTTGACAGACGAACAAAACAATGCAAGAATAACCATACTCTCTGTTCCTTACTCATTTCTACCTACCTGTTTGACCACTTTGTCTGCTTCAGTCAGGACAGGGTCCTGGGGCTGACTCTGAGCAATCTGAGAAGAGCTCTCTGTGATCTTCTCCCCTACATTGGCTACATTGTACTCTGTTTGAAATCCAGGTATTGCCTCCTGTAAGTTCCTCGGTCCTTTTTGGGACTTGAAAGGGTAGAATCATTTTGTGACTACATTTCCTTGTCATGCACTGATATGTTCTGGTTTGTGTTCGATTACTGCAGGCGTTCAAGTACTTTCTTTTTGTTCTAGATTGGCAGTGTTTGAGATGGTAGGAACTTGTCATATTCTCAACTCTGAATGCTCTGTAAACATAATATTTTAGCAATTCTTAGAAATCTGAAAGCAGTGTTACCTGTATCATTTTTTGTCTTGGTAGTAGTATTGCAGCTCCAACATCAGCACTTAAATAATGGTTTGTGATGTTACTTGTCCTTGGAGTTAGTATACTCCTGAGAAGTCAAGAGAAATCTTACGTAAGCATTAATTATGTTTCACTTTTGAAAGCAAAGTACGTGTCAAGTACTTTGAAGGCATTTGTTGATACTTTTAAGCACTTTCGTTGATTATTATTATCCTTCAATTAGTTATTACAAGTCCAACATTCTCTACATGATCTCACTCCATATTCAGAATGTGGGAATACAGTTGTTTTAAGGAAATGCCACTGAATAGATAGTAGCTGCACTCTACAAAGATGAATTTGCTAATTAATCAGTCAGGGACACAGCTTATACTTCAGTAGTCTTAGATCATGTAATGATGATTATTGTACTTTATAACTAGCAAAATCCCCATATCCTGTTCATTGCCCCTTTTTCAGTCATGTGGATTGACTTATGCCTGAAGTGGTTAATTCTCACCTTGACATCTCATAGAACAACCAAGGGTGAATGTGTCCTTCCTCTTAATGTCTAAAAGAAAAGGTTAAAATTCATTGAAGCAAAATGCAACAACCCAAAATGTTGGGGAGGTCGTTTCCACAGTTATTTCATAAGACAGTGCTTGGAGTGAAACTACATGACCATGGTGAAGAAGTAAAAACACTTTACCTTGTTCCTCCTGACTGATGTCCTTATGCGTGTTTTGCACAGTTGAGCGTTTTGTGTCTTGTCGTCTGTGTAGGCAACAGCCCTCTTCCCTGGGATAGAACTAGATTCTATTTAGACACGTTAATTTGACTTCTCCATTGCTCACATTGATGTGGATATGATTATAATGCTCTGTTTTGTGGGCTTCCCAAGAAAACAATAAATCCCTTACTACTTGTTCGAAATGCAGTAGCACAGATCCTAACAAATACAAGAAAGAGAATATCATTCCTGTTTTGAAAAAAACTTCACTGGTCACCTGTATTATCTAGGATAAATTTGAAAGTTCTTTTACTTGTTTTTAAAGCTTTAAGTGACCTAGCACGTCTGTACCTTACTGAATGTCTGTCTTCATATGTTCCTATACAGATGCAGCCATTCAAAATGGGTGAGGTATTTCACGGCATACCGCGACACGCCCACCGGGGTATCACGCGGTATCAAGTGTGTCACGTGACTAGCTATCCGGCGTCGCCTTGTAAAACCGCCAGGGGGAGCTTAACCTCTCATGTACAGCATTCGAGCCTTTAATTTTGAACTGTGTATTACAGCATGTTAATCATCAGTCATTCAAATGTTGGTATATTTTATGAAAGCAAGATTGCTCCGTTGGACAAAAGTACACAACCTACCTTTATCAGAAATATTTATGCATCAAAGCCTTTACTGAAGATATTACTAATAGTATTAATAATGGATGACTTTGGACAAGGTGTATACTCAAAGTATAATTTCTTTAGCACATTTGTACAAGCACTTGGAATCTGTCCAAGCCATACTTTGTCAGGCATTTTGTTTTAATTCAACGGGCATAAAAACTTCCTTGCTTTTAACAGGGCGTTTCATAATTTCTAACTATGAAAATGATTTAAAATGCGACACCTATCATGAAAAGAAAAAAATACACACCAGTATTCCATTTCTCCCTAAACATTGTAAGCTTTGAAGTCTTTAATTAACGTGATACCGGAGTCAACAAGCATACTTTTAGAATTTGATTAAAAGGGAATATAATATGGAATCGCGTATCTCAAGAATTTAATAACGGTATGATTATATCCGTGTACTGCGGCAGGGCTGTTTCGCCTGCCTGCTTATGCGAGCTGTCTTGTAGCCTACTGGTCTACAGTAGGTGCGTGACTACCAACTGGCAGGTTGTGTGTTCGAATCCAGCTGGTGCTGGACCTTTCAGTTTTATTTATTTATTTTTTAATCGCGTAACATAAACATATTACCGTATGCAAACTGTACTGTGTACAATATGTATATGTATATTTAATGTCTTAACTGTGCCCGTTTAAGTATTGAATATTCATATCTAATTTTACCACTGAAGGGAAATCTTAACATAAACATACAGTATATGGCTGGTCTCGGTACTTTAAAGAAAAAAATACACACCAGTATTCCATTTCTCCCTTCGAATGAAACCACTAAATAAAGACATAAATATAGAAATCTTAAGATTTGTTTTATTTAATGTTGGTAGCAGGATGAACTGTTAGAGTGTATATTTTGTCGCAAAGTTGCTACAAGATGTTAACAGTGAAAAAGGTATTTAGAAATGAGTTATTTCAAGATGAAAAAGAAAACGAAACATGGTTTCATTACGACCAGAATCGGTCTTGAGATATTTTTAACTTGATTTACAGTATTTGAGAGGTATGTCTTAACACCGATACTACAGTGCTTAAGTACTGCTCACGTATATGTTTCTAGGTTTATATTATGCATTTCATACGGTCAAATTACTTTTGAGCAACTAATAAGAAGCGCTAAACGGTATGCGTTTTAGTTTCGTTTTGTGCTGGAACCCGTGGATTGATTAGAGATATCAAGTACATACAAGTCATTTTTTAAATGTTGTAGTTCGTCTTGAAAAAATGTTACGAGTACATCATCTATCAACAATTAGGTTCTGTTTCCATATTGCGGATTTTGGTTAGGTACAGTATTATCAAATCCAGTGGCGCTGTGTGTTACTTTACTGAGTCCCAATCTGTGATTGAAACCTGTAAAACCGGTTTAATTCGTCACAGCCAGCACTCTTCAGGTGTGAGGGTCTTCTGCTCAGAATGAAACGCTAAAATGTTTGTGTATATTCTAATGGTAGTGGGGGCAGGGTGTGTGGGAACAGGTTTGTTCTTCACACCTGAAACATTTTCTCTGAAAGGATTTTCTTCGCAGTTAACCGATCTTGTAACAGCATGTTACAGTTTACTATTATTAACCATATTAATTTTAAGTGCTTAATGTAAAATCTTGTAAAAATATATTTTCATTGTTCAAATATACATTAATATACATTAAGTCTGACTATCATATAATAAGTTAAATACAAAACTAAAGAAAAAATAGGGTTAAATATAATTCAAAATATTTTGCTAACAATGTTAACTGTTTATGAATAAAATGTATTAACTAAGGAGTAGGATGGCACAGTTGTTAGTATGTTTTTTGTTTTGTTTCTTTTTCATAAATACAACAGTAGTACCTGATGTCTCAGTGGCTTTCAAAATTAAATTATGCATGCAAACCTGTGAACTAGAAAGATAACTAAGATTTTAGTACTAATTAAATGACCGCGGGCACTTCCCACCGCCTCTACATTCTCAGAGTAGAACAGACTAACCTTCTAATGAAAGACGGTCCACCCCCCACGGACAGGAAAAGTGCCCACAGGCACTTAAACTTAATATGGTCAGTAACGGTAAACAGTAACATGGTAAGAAGGAGCACGTACAAACGTTTTCGAAATAACCACATGTAAGACTCTGATCCTAAAAATGGGATTTCTATATGTCTTTATTTAGTGTTTACATTAGTGACAAAGGCTAAACTTTTAGCTTCAGTAACGTGTACATATCTCCCCTTTTTATAAAACGACTTGGTTGAAAACTGTTCCAGAGCCACTGTTGTTTCATCAGTGAAAAGTACATCATGAAATGCCTCTCCCTGTTCAATCCACTGCAAAAAGGAAAAGGAGCATAAAGCTTCTGATGGTCATAAACGATATTCATTTAGGAGCAGCATCAGAGGTATGTTTTTAACTGCACTGCATTGGAGAGAATACCATAGTGTGTTTTTTTTTTTACTCCCTGGCGGAAACTGGCTTCCAGAAGAATCAGTATGGCTCAGAGATTAAATAAAACTTCACAGACATTAACGAAGAGCATAACGCGTGTACTGTATGCACTGCAAGTACAACCCAACTCTCTGCAGGAGTGCTGGCTGTGACGAATTGAACCGGTTTCACGGGTATTTTCAAAGTAGGAGGCGAGATTTCCAGCGAAAGACACCCCCCCCCTCAAAAACCCAGTAAATACAGTACTTACTAGTTAAAGGCTAGGCTCCCGACTACGGCGAAAGGAACCCTTCTTTCATTAGAAGACAATGAACATATTTTAGCCCTGAATGAATTAATAGCAAACATGGTTTACATAAAAGACATTTTTCCAAGAAAGTTTAGCCTTTGTCACTAATGAAACCACTAAATAAAGACATAAATAGAAAAATCTTAAGATTTTTAAAATACATGACTTTGCTAAAATTTATTTGAAATTAAAAACAATTACAACCGCCAGGGGAGAGAGAGAACAGGGGAGGGATGTTGGTTTTGCATAAGGGGCGGGGCTATGGAAAGTAGGTATGTTTGGGAATGTGTAGTTACATGTTCTGGCTGTTTGTGAATTATCGTTGTTGAGTATGGAGTGTTGAGGTATTGATTTTGTGTAATGCTTTATGTTGAAAATTGAGGTGGATTTTGTTTATGATAAACAGGATAAACTGGGATGGGAGGAAGGTTTGGTTTTGCATAAGGGGCGAGATTATGATAATTGGAGGACTTTGCGAGTGTAGAATGGTTTTATTATTTGATTTTGTATTGTGGTAGTTATCTATGTTTTTGGTTGGTATTATGTTTATATGGTTGTTTTTGTTGGTTGGTTGTTATTATGGTTATTAATAATACGATCTATAGTTGAAATCTGAGCCTAAATAAAAAGAAAAAGCAAGTGATTAGGTTTATGAGCAATCTAATTACTTATTCGTTTAAAAAGCTATATAAAATAAAGTTTATTATTAATTTGCTGGACAGAGCGGTGAACATTATTATGCATAAGACAAAGATAACGATCCTGATCAGTTTAGAAATCTGTGTACGCTGTAAGGTTTTTACTTCTTAAACTTTTAAAATACACGTTTAGAATTGAAAGAAATCCTCTTCCTGGTACAGTATGTATAGCACACCAGCACGTGTTTTTTCTCCAATCAGAGGGGTGTCAGATGGTGTCAGCCAATCACCATTCTGCGTTGGGTAGCAACGGGTGACTGTTCTCAGGCGGAACATGTAAACAGCTTAATGTTCGTGTTAAATATTTTTTTTAAATTAAAATTCATTCTATACAGCAATCGCATATTTGGGTACCGTTTCATAAAACTTTCATGCTTAAAATGTTTAGGGAGAAATGGAAGACTGGTGTGTATTTTTTCTTTAAACTACCAAGACCAGCCATACACAGTACAGTTTACATACATACAGTAATGTTTTAAATTAATATCGTTTATGACCTTCAGATGCGTTATGCTCCTCTTCTTTTTATGCTCAGCTACTAAAAGTGGTAAAATCCATATAAATATTCAAAACTAAGCGGATTAAAATGTGCACAGTAAAGACATTAAATGATTAAATCTTTGCACTACCAACCAATGCACCACGAGTGCCCCTGTCGGTCATTTTGGCCAGCCAATCACTTGCCCTGCGGTACCCTCCGGTGCCCCGCGGTGGCTTGTGGGTAGGTTACCATACCGCGGGTTTTTACCGCACATTTTGAATGGCTGCATCTGTACGTGACCTGAGATCTGCACATACTGGCCTACTGCAAATACCACATGTGAAATGCAGAAAGAGTGGAGAGGCTGCTTTTTGTTTTTATGCTTCTAAATTATGAAACTCACTTCCACTTTTTATTAGGCAGTCAAGCTCGGTACATTGTTTTAAAAAACATTTGAAAATGTTGCTTTTAGTTAAAGTGGTTCTTTGTTCTTTCTATTTATGTTTCTTGTTTTAGTTCTCTTTAATTGGTCTTATTTTATTACGACTTTCCTAATTTTTAATTATTTAATTGACATTGTTGCTTTACTGTATTGCTGTATTTTCCTTTACAACTGAAAGTATATCTCTCAATTTTAATATTTTATTTTTACACTTGGTTTTTAAAGCACCAAAGCACTATTTGTATGAAAGGTGCTCTATAAATAAAGTTTATTATTATTATTTTTAATCTTATTATTATACTTTGTTACAGTTTTGGTTAGGACAAAGATTCTAGTAGAGGTGGCCTCTTTTACCCCGTTCCAAAAAATTGGAAAACTACCTTCAGAATACACTGACAATGACCATCTACTGTCTCCTCTAACTGTGTATTGTCATCATACATATCTTGTGTATTATTTATTGTAGTTGGTTTTGTCATTCTGTAAAGAAGCCACCTTTCAAGGCACTATATAAAATAATGTTTGTTATTATTATTTACATTTTTCATCGTAAAATCTGGCGAAGAGTCTTAAGAGAATATCAAAGAACACGTTGCTCTTACCTTTCCATTCCAAGAAATGCCCTCAGCTCGGATTGCAGAGATTGACCTCTCTGTCTCAAATTCTGAGAAACATAGACTCGATTGAAAAATGACCATTTCCTAAGATTCACATAACATCACCAGTCAACATTTGCCACTTGACATCAATAGAAACCATAGAGTACATGACATTTCCAATCAGTTTTCTTTCAAGGTACAATACCAATCGCCTTGCCAGAAAAGTTATACTGCGGTAGATAAATATTACAAATGTCAGATACACACAGAGTTGTTTGGATTACTATGAAAAGATTGGCAAATATATTTATGTTCATTATATTTCTTGGAGTGACAGAGCTAAAGAGAAAACAATACTTACCTTTATCTCTGCAGACAGGATCCCAAGGGATTCCCTTATACTGGGTTCCTATATAACAAATAATACATTATTCAAAAAACATGATATTTCTCTGTCCATTGGCAGCATGATTGTTTATCATTACAGTTTTAGTTAGCTTTAATTTTGTAAACCCGAAGTAAATATAGTTTGTGCCTTTCTCTGATTTTTTTGGCATTTCAATTCAGTTGTTTGTAAGCTTATTTTACAGTTGCTAGGTTGATGAAGTTCCTGAACTGTGCAGTATTTCTTTTGGGTTTGGTGCGAATCATATTCTAGCGGTTGGGGGAAAAAAGCACAGGTGCCATCCCACCATTAAACCCTGAAGCTTACCTTAGCCGATTCTTCAACTAAACCAGACATGTTAACTAAGTGTTACAGTATGTTTCAAAGTGTGTATTTTAGCAAACACAACTGAAGTTCTGTTGTCTCCTTGGAGACACCTGGAACTGGTGTGATGCTGGTTCTATGACATCATTCGTTCTAAATGTAAATGCAGGTATTGGCACAACATAGTAAATTGATGTAAAGTTATGGATCCATTTATGATTTTCACTCAGTTTGAAAGAGTTCCTGTCGTGTGGTTAAACTTTGTGTTACGGAGGGTTAACTGGGGTTCTGGCTACTAGTTAGGCTTGGTCATTCAGTCATCTGCTTCATGAAATAGGAAGCTAAGAGATCTGTGTTTTAGTTTTACTGTTTGTTTTTGTTCTATAGAATAAGAAATGTTTCATTAATATTAGTAATAGAGTAGATGTTTCGATAAACAGTGTGTGTCAGTTTGCACTGCAGGTGTGCCAGGTAGAGACCATTTAAGAACCAAAAAATATGCTGTCATTTACTGCCGTGGCTAATTTCTGTTAACCTTGTCTCTCACTCACTTTGATGAGCAAAATGTTCATACATAAAGCATACATTTCTGATTGGTCAGAAGAAGCTTCTTAACATATAAGGTATAAACCAAGTCAGGAAGTTAGGAACTTAGGTCAGCCTTAGGCAGTTAACCAAGACCATAATCCGATAAGAAGCTATTCCCTTTCATGTTGCTAAATCACATGTAGGATACATGAGTTACACCTCCACTTAAGAGACCTTAAAAAGACCTTGGCCAGCCAGGAGTGTAGAAAACCGTAAAACAGTTCTTGAGGACCTAATTGTTAACTCTTAACAGGCAAAGGTTCCTTCAGTCCTATGAGAAATATTTTAGAATTGAACTAAAGTGTGTTTCCGATACAGGAGCATATGTCTGTCAGGGCCTGTTGGAGAGGCCCTGAATGAGAAACCCTGGCTGCAGTTCCACATCCCCCTGAAAGTAAATAGAGCCATAAGCACGGAGCTAAGGACACTGCTCCAGGACATGCTGGCTGTCGATCCTGACCAGCGACCAGAAGCCATCCAGCTGAAGAAGCAAGTCAGGCAAGCCATGGCACGAGAGAAAACATCTTTGTAGTGACTGATAGCAAGATGTCCGTGACCAAGGGCAATTCGTCTGAGTAAAGTCTGATTTCATTTTTATGTCCCGAAAGGCCACTGCCTTTGTGCTGTAGATTTCTGATTTAGACGGGCATTTCTATGGACAAGTTTGACTTTTCTGTGGGTCCAATGATATACGTTTTTTAACTTATTCTTTGTTACAGTTTTCAAAAGTTTAAAGACATTCACTGAGTTGACGATAAAGGAAAAGTTTCATCTTTCACCTCTTGGAAGGTAGGCCGGTCAGAGGTACAATATATGTCTTCATGTCTTCATCCTCCATGTTTGTAACTACAGGTTTCACAGTGTTGAGCTAAGACACAAAAACACCTACAAATGGCAGTTCCAAATGTATCAAATGTATAAACCTGGGCTGAAAAAGTGTGTACAGTATATACTCTGTGTAGGTCTGATAAAAGTATTCGAGTCAAAGTGTCATATGGATACAAATTCTCATGATTTTGTATTGTGTGTTTTTTCTCTGTTCTGCTTTATTGAAAGAAATCAGATGCTCTTCCTGAAACTTACCTTAGCTGATTCTTCAGCTAAACCAGACAGACTTCTCATATTCTAAATATTATCAAATCTTGTTGGTGCAGAGGTGGTGGAGCCCATTACCAACAGACTCACAGCTGAAATTGCTGTGAAAAGGGCTTCTACCAAATATTAACATGTGGGTGAAAATGTATACAATTCTAATATTTCCTTTTTTCCCATTGAAAGTATAACATATGTGGTGTGAGAAAGAGGTCCTCATTTAATTGCATGAAACTCTGGCACTGGCGCAACAAACTGAACAAAGTTCAAGGGGGTATACGCTTTCTGTAGACACTTTATTTCCTCTTTTTCCATACTCTAAGAAATGATTTGGGAAACCTGTGGGACACTGGCGGTCATTATACATGAGCCTCTTTCTGCACCTTTTAAGCCTTTGAAACCTAGCTGCCTTGTTACAAAGTCTAATATTACAGTAGGTGTGGTTTCCGTCTCCTAATTTCTGAGAATGATCAAATTGGGGAATAAATTGTAGGGAATACCACTCTTGCACTTCTAAGAAAAGACTATCTCAAATGAAACTCGCTATAGAAAGACATCTTGTTGAAAAATTCTTTATTTTTTGTAATTTCTCAAAAAAAAACGTTCATCAAGTCCTTCACAAATGTTTTGTTTGTGACTTTCTCTGTTGTTTCCTTTCACACTCAACTGAACTATGTGTTATGTCTTGTAAACGTAATCAAACATTTCACTTAGGTGTGTGGGTTAACACAAACCCATATTGTATGAAACATTCAGTTTTTCATTCAAGTTTTTTCTAACAATTGCATCCATGCTAGGACTACAGTAAACAACACTTTTTACTAAAGTTAATGAAATTGTCCATTAAACAAGACACATTGTTTTAAATGTATGCAATACGACGACACTAAAAACAACACTGAAACTTTTCATTGAAATACTGTACGAGATTGTGCATATTCAATGGATTTCTCCTGGTGCTTTCTTTCATCAGTCTTTTCATATTCTTGTTCTCTACTCAGGTGTCTCCTGTTCCTTTGGTGATGTCTGCTGTACACACATGGTATCATACACTTGAGCAAAGTGTGATACCACCGTTTGTTCTTCTCCTAAAATAAAGATGAACATTGACAAAAGTCAGAAGCACTCTTTTCTTTGACAGACGAACAAAACAATGCAAGAATAACCATACTCTCTGTTCCTTACTTATTTCTACCTACCTGTTTGACCACTTTGTCTGCTTCAGTCAGGACAGGGTGCTGGGGCTGTCTCTGAGCAATCTGAGAAGAGCTCTCTGTGATCTTCTCCCCTACAGTGGCTACATTGTACTCTGTTTGAAATCCAGGTTTCGCCTCCTGTAAGTTCCTCGGTCCTTTTTGGGACTTGAAAGGGTAGAATCATTTTGTGACTACATTTCATTGTCATGCACTGATATGTTCTGGTTTGTGTTCGATTACTGCAGGCGTTCAAGTACTTTCTTTTTGTTCTAGATTGGCAGTGTTTGAGATGGTAGGAACTTGTCATATTCTCAACTTATTTTCTCTATGAGACTCTGAATGCTCTGTAAACATACTATTTTAGCAATTCTTAGAAATCTGAAAGCAGTGTTACCTGTATCATTTTTTGTCTTGGTAGTAGTATTGCAGCTCCAACATCAGCACTTAAATAATGGTTTGTGATGTTACTTGTCCTTGGAGTTAGTATACTCCTGAGAAGTCAAGAGAAATCTTACGTAAGCATTAATTATGTTTCACTTTTGAAAGCAAAGTACGTGTCAAGTACTTTGAAGGCATTTGTTGATACTTTTAAGCACTTTCGTTGATTATTATTATCCTTCAATTAGTTATTACAAGTCCAACATTCTCTACATGATCTCACTCCATATTCAGAATGTGGGAATACAGTTGTTTTATGAAATGCCACTGAATTGATAGTAGCTGCACTCTACAAAGATGAATTTGCTAATTAATCAGTCAGGGACACAGCTTGTACTTCAGTAGTCTTAGATCATTTAATGATGATTATTGTACTTTATAACTAGCAAAATCCCCATATCCTGTTCATTGCCCCATTTCCGGTCATGTGGATTGACTTATGCCTGAAGTGGTTAATTCTCACCTTGACATCTCATAGAACAACTGAATCTCTACCAAGGGTGAATGTGTCCTTCCTCTTAATGTCTAAAAGAAAAGGTTAAAATTCATTGAAGCAAAATGCAAACACCCAAAATGTTGGGGAGGTCGTTTCCACAGTTATTTCATATGACAGTGCTTGGAGTGAAACTACATGACCATGGTGAAGAAGTAAAAACACTTTACCTTGTTCCTCCTGACGGATGTCCTTATGCGTGTTTTGCACAGTTGAGCGTTTTGTGTCTTGTCGTCTGTGTAGGCAACAGCCCTCTTCCCTGGGATAAAACTAGATAATATTTAGACACGTTAATGTGACTTCTCCATTGCTCACATTGATGTGGATATGATTATAATGCTCTGTTTTGTGGGCTTCCCAAGAAAACAATAAATCCCTTACTACTTGTTCGAAATGCAGTAGCACAGATCCTAACAAATACAAGAAAGAGAATATCATTCCTTTTTTGAAAAAACTTCACTGGTCACCTGTATTATCTAGGATAAATTTGAAAGTTCTTTTACTTGTTTTTTAAGCTTTAAGCGACCTAGCACGCCTGTACCTTACTGAATGTCTGTCTTCATATGTTCCTATACGTGACCTGAGATCTGCACATACTGGCCTACTGCAAATACCACATGTGAAATGCAGAAAGAGTGGAAAGGCTGCTTTTTGTTTTTATGCTTCTAAATTATGAAACTCACTTCCACTTTTTATTAGGCAGTCAAGCTCGGTATATTGTTTTAAAAAACATTTGAAAATGTTGCTTTAAGTTAAAGTGGTTCTTTGTTCTTTCTATTTCTGTTTCTTTTTTTAGTTATCTTTAATTGTTCTTATTTTATTATGACTTTCCTAATTTTTATTTATTTAATTGACATGTATGTTGCTTTACTGTATTGCTGTATTTTCCTTGACAACTGAAAGTATATCTCTCAATTTTAATATTTTATTTTTACGCTTGGTTTTTAAAGCACCAAAGCACTATTTGTATGAAAGGTGCTCTATAAATAAAGTTTATTATTATTCTTTTTAATCTTATTATTATACTTTGTTAGATTTTTGGTTAGGACAAAGATTCTAGTAGAGGTGGCCTCTTTTAGCCCGTTCCAAAAAATTGGAAAACTACCTTCAGAATACACTGACAATGACCATCTACTGTCTCCTCTAACTGTGTATTGTCATCATGCATATCTTGTGTATTATTTATTGTAGTTGGTTTTGTCATTCTGTAAAGAAGCCACCTTTCAAGGCACTATATAAAATAATGTTTGTTATTATTATGTACATTTTTCATCGTAAAATCTGGCGAAGAGTCTTAAGAGAATATCAAAGAACACGTTGCTCTCACCTTTCCATTCCAAGAAATGCCCTCAGCTCAGATTGCAGAGATTGACCTCTCTGTCTCAAATTCTGAGAAACATAGACCGGGGCAATACTATGAGTTTACAAATTGTTTACATGACATTTCCAATCAGTTTTCTTTCAAGGTACAATACCAATCGCCTTGCCAGAAGAGCACAGTTCATCCTGCTACCAACATTGAATAAAAAAAATCTTATGATTTCTATATTTATGTCTTTATTTAGTGGTTTCATTAGTGACAAAGGCTAAACTTTCTTGAAAAAATGTATTTTATGTGTTGCGGAAAAAACTGACTTGCTTTAACAAAGTATGTTTACAAATCCTTTCACCTGGCAATCTACCTGAATGCCCAACTATCTGAGAAGCCCTCCATGAAACCATGGTTGCTATTAATTCATTTAGGGCTCATTGACAGAATTGCTGTTTTTTATGCATGCTAATTTTCTGATTCCTCTCTCTGTTTCATGTTTATAGATAAGACTTTATTAATCGCGAAGGGAAATTGATGTACATTGAACATGTTTGCATGTTCTTTTGTAACATACACCCTTTTGTGATTTTTTTGTATATCTAAGCAAGTGTTCCTGCATCCCTCTTCTGCACTATAGGCATGGCTTTTTTTCTGTTTGCTCCATTTCTAAAACTTTTTGCTCATGTGCATTTTTGTATTTTTTTACACCTCTAGCACTTTAACGTCCTGAATTTTCATTTGCCTTAATTTGCAGAATGAATTTGAGTTTTAGCCTTAAAAATCTTAAGTTTTCACTATCTTTTGTTTCTTGTCCTACAACTGTTATTATTGATCACCGAATTATTGTACTTGACATGACTACGTCTATGACAGGCAGAGAGAGTGCTGTTTCTGGTGCGATCTTTTGCAGCTGACATTTCACTGTTTTAAACGAACAAGAAATTAGATTGCTCATAAATCACTTATTCTATATAAATACAGCGTAATTGCCCTCCGCAAATCCTCTTTTTCTTGTTCGTTTTAGAGACCTTGATCGAAACTGATTTTAGATGTCAGAAAGGATTTCTTTTCTCTGTATTTCCTACATTGCTTTGTCGAGATTTTAACTTTATATCTAGGCTCAGATTGCAACTATAAATCGTACACTAATTAATAGCAGTAAATACTGATGTTTTGCTCCCTCTTACCACAAAAATATATATGTTTTGTAGCTGGGATGAACTTTATTTTGTACGCGTAGCTACTGCGATTTGGACACGAAGCGGTTAAAGATGGCGGCAAATCAGGCACCCAGAGAGGGGGGGGGGGCGTCTTCTCGCCTCCATAACTAAAATGCCAAATAGGAGTGGCTTAAGCGACATACACAGTCGTGTAACTGACAGTTTGAGGTAGCCTATCGTGTAAATTTCGCTTTGTTGCTGATAGGTTAAGCTTTCGAAACTCTGCCCCAAAGTCATGTGACTGATTTTTCGCCCTGTTTCGTTGGTTAAACGCTGGTTACCTTCCAAGGTAAACGTTGGTTACCTTCCAAGAGGTGAAAGATGAAACTTTTCCTTTTATCGTCAACTCAGTGAATGTCTTTAAACTTTGTAAAACTGTAACAAAGAATAAGTTAAAAAACTTATTTTCATTGGACCCACAGAAAAGTCAAAGTTGTCCATAGAAATGCCCGTCCAAATCAGAAATCTACAGCACACAGGCAGTGTCGTTTCGGGACATAAAAATGAAATCAGACTTTACTCAGACGAATTGCCCTTGGTCACGGACATCTTGCTATCAGTCACTACAAAGATGTTTTCTCTCGTGCCATGGCTTGCCTGACTTGCTTCTTCAGCTGGATGGCTTCTGGCCGCTGGTCAGGATCGTCAGCCAGCATGTCCTGGAGCAGTGTCCTTAGCTCCGTGCTTGTGGCTCTATTAACTTTCAGGGGGATGTGGAACTGCATCCAGGGGTTCTCATGCAGGGCCTCTCCAATAGGCCCTGACAGACATATGCTCCTGTATCGGAAACACACTTTAGTTCAATTCTAAAATATTTCTCATAGGACTGAAGGAACCTTTGCCTGTTAAGAGTTAACAATTAGGTCCTCAATAACTGTTTTACGGTTTTCCACACTCCTGGCTGGCCAAGGTCTCTTTAAGGTCTCTTAAGTGGAGGCGTAACTCATGTATCCTACATGTGATTTAGCAACATGAAAGGGAATAGCTTCTTATCAGATTATGGTCTTGGTTAACTGCCTAAGGCTGACCTAAATGCCTAACTTTCTGACTTTCTTTATACCTTACATGTTAAGAAGCTTCTTCTGACCAATCAGAAATGTATGCTTTATATATGAACTGTAACGAACAGTTCTTTCCGGACCCTATGCGGACGACACAGTCCCACGGAGTGGGGGAAACACTAGGGAAACGTCATGCAGGAAAACGGGGCTGAAGACAGGGGGGCGTGTCCAAGGTGCGCTGGTGCACGGGGAGGTGTGGCCGAGGCGAACAATCCGAGAGTAGTCCTTAGAGTATCCAAAACACACGAATAAGTCCAAAACCATGAGATCCATCAGAAGAAGGATTAAAAACCACGAAGGCCGGGTCGGAACCGGCGGACGGGGAACAGGAATGGGAACAGAGGTTAAAACCTTAACGGGACCAGGCGCTTCCAGGTCCCGGACTCGCACGATGCGGAAACCAGATGCAGAACCCGAATGAGCATCAGCGCCTGACTTTTAAGGTGGGCTAGGTAAAAGGGATCAGGTGCACAGAATGAAGTCTTTAGTGAAAGGGCTGGAGCACCCTAAAGGAGGGGGGACTATAATCGTGACATGAACATTTTGCTCATCAAAGTGAGTGCGAGACAAGGTTAACAGAAATTAGCCATGGCAGTAAATGACAGCATATTTTTTGGTTCTTAAATGGTCTCTACCTGGCACACCTGCAGTGCAAACTGACACACACTGTTTAGAGAAACAGCTACTCTATTACTAATATTAATGAAACATTTCTTATTCTATGGAACAAAAACAAACAGTAAAACTAAAACACAGATCTCTTAGCTTCCTATTTCATGAACCAGATGACTGAATGACCAAGCCTAACTAGTAGCCAGAACCCAGTTAACCCTCCGTAACGCAAACTTTAACCACACGACAGGAACTCCTTCAAACTGAGTGAAAATCATAAATGGATCCATAACTTTACATCAATTTACTATGTTGTGCCAATACCTGCATTTACATTTAGAACGAATGATGTCATAGAACCAGCATCACACCAGTTCCAGGTGTCTCCAAGGAGACAACAGAACTTCAGTTGTGTTTGCTAAAATACACACTTTGAAACATACTGTAACACTTAGTTAACATGTCTGGTTTAGTTGAAGAATCGGCTAAGGTAAGTTTCAGGTTTTAATGGTGGGATGGCACCTGTGCTTTTTTCCCCCAACCGCTAGAATATGATTCGCACCAAACCCAAAAGAAATACTGCACAGTTCAGGAACTTCATCAACCTAGCAACTGTAAAATAAGCTTACAAACAACTGAATTGAAATGCCAAAAAGTTCAGAGAAAGGCACAAACTATGTTTACTTGGGGTTTACAAAATTAAAGCTAACTAAAACTGTAATGATAAACAATCATGCTGCCAATGGACAGAGAAATATCATGTTTTTTGAATAATGTATTATTTGTTATATAGGAACCCAGTATAAGGGAATCCCTTGCGATCCTGTCTGCAGAGATAAAGGTAAGTCTTTTTTTCTCTTTAGCTCTGTCACTCCAAGAAATATAATGAACATAAATATATTTGCCAATCTTTTCATAGTAATCCAAACAACTCTGCGTGTATCTGACATTTGTAATATTTATCTACCGCAGTATAACTCTTCTGGCAAGGCGATTGGTATTGTACCTTGAAAGAAAACTGATTGGAAATGTCATGTACTCTATGGTTTCTATTGATGTCAAGTGGCAAATGTTGACTGGTGATGTTATGTGAATCTTAGGAAATGGTCATTTTTCAATCGAGTCTATGTTTCTCAGAATTTGAGACAGAGAGGTCAATCTCTGCAATCCGAGCTGAGGGCATTTCTTGGAATGGAAAGGTAAGAGTAACGTGTTCTTTGATATTCTCTTAAGACTCTTCGCCAGATTTTACGATGAAAAATGTAAATAATAATAACAAACATTATTTTATATAGTGCCTTGAAAGGAGGCTTCTTTACAGAATGACAAAACCAACTACAATAAATAATACACAAGATATGCATGATGACAATACACAGTTAGAGGAGACAGTAGATGGTCATTGTCAGTGTATTCTGAAGGTAGTTTTCCAATTTTTTGGAACGGGGTAAAAGAGGCCACCTCTACTAGAATCTTTGTCCTAACCAAAAATGTAACAAAGTATAATAATAAGATTAAAAATAATAATAATAAACTTTATTTATAGAGCACCTTTCATACAAATAGTGCTTTGGTGCTTTAAAAACCAAGCATAAAAATAAAATATTAAAATTGAGAGATATACTTTCAGTTGTCAAGGAAAATACAGCAATACAGTAAAGCAACATACATGTCAATTAAATAAATAAAAATTAGGAAAGTCGTAATAAAATAAGAACAATTAAAGAGAACTAAAAAAAGAAACAGAAATAGAAAGAACAAAGAACCACTTTAACTAAAAGCAACATTTTCAAATGTTTTTTAAAACAATGTACCGAGCTTGACTGCCTAATAAAAAGTGGAAGTGAGTTTCATAATTTAGAAGCATAAAAACAAAAAGCAGCCTCTCCACTCTTTCTGCATTTCACATGTGGTATTTGCAGTAGGCCAGTATGTGCAGATCTAAGGTCACGTATAGGAACATATGAAGACAGACATTCAGTAAGGTACAGACGTGCTAGGTCGCTTAAAGCTTTAAAAACAAGTAAAAGAACTTTCAAATTTATCCTAGATAATACAGGTGACCAGTGAAGTTTTTTTCAAAACAGGAATGATATTCTCTTTCTTGTATTTGTTAGGATCTGTGCTACTGCATTTCGAACAAGTAGTAAGGGATTTATTGTTTTCTTGGGAAGCCCACAAAACAGAGCATTATAATCATATCCACATCAATGTGAGCAATGGAGAAGTCAAATTAACGTGTCTAAATATAATCTAGTTCTATCCCAGGGAAGAGGGCTGTTGCCTACACAGACGACAAGACACAAAACGCTCAACTGTGCAAAACACGCATAAGGACATCAGTCAGGAGGAACAAGGTAAAGTGTTTTTACTTCTTCACCATGGTCATGTAGTTTCACTCCAAGCACTGTCATATGAAATAACTGTGGAAACGACCTCCCCAACATTTTGGGTGTTTGCATTTTGCTTCAATGAATTTTAACCTTTTCTTTTAGACATTAAGAGGAAGGACACATTCACCCTTGGTAGAGATTCAGTTGTTCTATGAGATGTCAAGGTGAGAATTAACCACTTCAGGCATAAGTCAATCCACATGACCGGAAATGGGGCAATGAACAGGATATGGGGATTTTGCTAGTTATAAAGTACAATAATCATCATTAAATGATCTAAGACTACTGAAGTATAAGCTGTGTCCCTGACTGATTAATTAGCAAATTCATCTTCGTAGAGTGGAGCTACACTGAATATGGGGTGAGATAATGTAGGGAATGTTGGACTTGTAATAACTAATTGAAGGATAATAATAATCAACGAAAGTGCTTAAAAGTATCAACAAATGCCTTCAAAGTACTTGACACGTACTTTGCTTTCAAAAGTGAAACATAATTAATGCTTACTTAAGATTTCTCTTGACTTCTCAGGAGTATACTAACTCCAAGGACAAGTAACATCACAAACCATTATTTAAGTGCTGATGTTGGAGCTGCAATACCAAGACAAAAAATGATACAGGTAACACTGCTTTCAGATGTCTAAGAATTGCTAAAATAGTATGTTTACAGAGCATTCAGTCTCATAGAGAAAATAAGTTGAGAATATGACAAGTTCCTACCATCTCAAACACTGCCAATCTAAAACAAAAAGAAAATACTTGAACGCCTCCAGTAATCAAACACAAACCAGAACATATCAGTGCATGACAATGAAATGTAGTCACAAAATGATTCTACCCTTTCAAGTCCCAAAAAGGACCGAGGAACTTACCAGAGGCGATCCCTGGATTTCAAACACAGCACAATGTAGCCAATGTAGGGGAGAAGATCACAGAGAGCTCTTCTCAGATTGCTCAGAGTCAGCCCCAGGACCCTGTCCTGACTGAAGCAGACAAAGTGGTCAAACAGGTAGGTAGAAATGAGTAAGGAACAGAGAGTATGGTTATTCTTGCATTGTTTTGTTCGTCTGTCAAAGAAAAGAGTGCTTCTGACTTTTGTCAATGTTCATCTTTATTTTAGGAGAAGAACAAACGGTGGTATCACACTTTGCTCAAGTGTATGATACCATGTGTGTACAGCAGACATCACCAAACGAACAGGAGACACCTGAGTAGAGAACAAGAATATGAAAAGACTGATGTAAAAAAGCACCAGGAGAAATCCATTGAATATGCACAATCTCGTCCAGTATTTCAATGAAAAGTTTCAGTGTTGTTTTTAGTGTCCTCGTATTGCATACATTTAAAACAATGTGTCTTGTTTAATGAACAATTTCATTTACTTTAATAAAAAGTGTTGTTTACTGTAGTCCTAGCACGGATGCAATTGTTAGAAAAAACGTGAATGAAAAAGTGAATGTTTCATACAATATGGGTTTGTGTTAACCCACAAACCTAAGTGAAATGTTTGATTACATTTACAAGACATAACACATAGTTCAGTTGAGTGTGAAAGGGAATGACAGAGAAAGTCACAAAGAAAACATTGGTGAAGGACATGATGAATGTTTTTTCTTTAGCAATTACAAAAAATAAAGAATTTTTCAACAAGATGTCTTTCTATAGCGAGTTTCATTTGAGATAGTCTTTTCTTAGAAGTGCAAGAGTGGTATTCCCTACAACTTATTCCCCAATTTGATCATTCTCAGAAATTAGGAGACAGAAACCACACCTACTGTAATATTAGACCTTGTAACAAGGCAACTAGGTTTCAATGGCTCAAAAGGTGCATAAAGAGGCTCATGTATAATGACCTCCAGTGTCCCACAGGTTTCCCAAATCATTTCTTAAAGTATGGAAAAAGAGGAAATAAAGTGTCTACAGAAAGCGTATACCCCCTTGAACTTTGTTCAGTTTGTTGCGCCAGTGCCAGAGTTTCATGCAATTAAATGAGGACCTCTTTCTCACACCACATATGTTATACTTTCAATGGGAAAAAAGGAAATATTACAATTGTATACATTTTAAAGCCATGTGTTCATATTTGGTAGAAGCCCTAACAACACCTAAAAAACACCTAACAACGGGTGCAGGACCGAATTAGGGCAGTACCCACTATTGATAAACATACAGAAAACAATATTAAAGTACTGGCTTTTATATTAGCCAGACACAGCTGGATGAGCTCTACCAGCCAGGACAGGAGGCTCTACTGTACACAGAGAGGGGAGGGAGGGGGGAACAAGCTGCCCAGCCGTGTGGAATGCTACAGAACCTTAAACAGACAAAACATACTACCCGAATATTTGACCAAGATATCCAGACACAGCTGGATGAGCTCCACCAGTCAGGACAGCCTAATAAGATACACTCCACAGACATTCACAACAGTGATATATCATAAACACTTGAATTACTTATCTAGTCTCTCGAAACAAAATTTCGAGAAAAAACACATTGCCCAACGTTAGAAACCACCTTGCATTACATTGCTTGAAAAACAGTTTATGTCGAAGGAATTATGGATCGGGAATTCTTCGAGGAAGTCGTGGTCACACAGCATGCCACCCCATATATCAGGGAGCACATTGGATCAAGGCACAGTCTCTTTCAAGACAACGATCCGAAACACACAGCAGCAAGGGCGAGGCTTATAGCAGAACGAGTGAACTGGGTGAAAACTCCAGCCGAATCTCCAGATTTAAATCCAATAGAGATGGTATGGCATTCGCTGAAAGACTATGTTTGGAAAACTGCTAAACCCAGCACAAAGCAAGAACTGATACTGATACAATGTCTGTTGATACTGATACTGTATGAGTAGGGCTGTTTCATCACTCCTTTTTTTTTGTTGCATACAGCAGTACTTCTTATGGTAGTACTTAAGTACAGTACAGTAGGTACTTACATTAGTACTTCTCACGTTAAAAAAGTTAGGTGTTAGCATAAACTATTAGTAATAAATAATATTAAACTTAGCACTGTAATAAATTATGCTAATATTAAATTCGATTCTGCTCTGAGAATGTAGGGGGAAGGAAAAATGCCAGTGGTCTTTCCACTGATGAACTTGTGCCTGATGAACAACTCTGCGTCACACCACACAGCTGCGAGTGCACCTCACTGTGCCCGGCCACCTCTTCATCATACAGCTACCAGCGCACCTGACCATGCAAGGCTACCACTGCGTCACAGAGATGCCAGCACACCTCACCATACCAGAAAACCACTGCGTCACACACTTGCCAGCGCACCTCACCGTGCCCGGCCACCACTGCGTCACACCACACAGATCCCAGCGCACCTCACAGTGCTAGGCCACCACTGCGTCACACAGCTGCCATCGCACCTCACCGTGCCAGACAACCACTGCGTCACACAACACAGCTGCAAGCGTACTTCACCGTGCCAGGCCACCACTGCGTCACACAGCTGCCAGCGCACCTCAAAGTACCCGGCCACCAATGCGTCACACCACACAGCTGCCACCGCACCTCACCGTGCCAGGCCACCACTGCGTCAGACCACACAGCCGCCAGTGCACCTCACCGTGCCAAGCCACCACTGCGTCACACAGCTGCCAGCACACCTCACCGTACCAGACCACAACTGCGTCACACAGCTGCCAGCGCACCTCACTGAACCCTGCCACAGCTGCGTCACACAGCTGCCAGCGCACCTCACCATGCCCAGCCACCACTGCATCACACAGCTGCCAGCGCACCTCACCATACCAGGCCACCACTGCATCATACCACACAGGTGCCAGTGCACATCACTCTGCCCGGCCACCATTTCATTACACAGATGCCAAGGCATCTCACCGTGCCAGGCCACCACTACGTCAAACCACACAGGTGCCAGTGCACCTCACTGTGCCAGGCCACCACTGCGTCACACAGCTGAAAGCGCACCTCACCGTGCCAAGCCACCACTGCGTCACGCATCTGCCAACGCACCTCACGGTGCCCAGCCACCACTGCGTCACACAGCTGCAAGCGCACCTCACCATACCAGGCCACCACTACGTCAAACCACACAGATTGCAGTGCACCTCACCGTGCCCGGCCTACACTTCATCATACAACTGCCAGTACACCTGACCGTTCAAGGTCACCACTGCGTCACACAGCTGCCAGCGCACCTCACCGTGCCAGGCCACCACTGCGTCACACCACACAGCTGCTAGCGCACCTCACCATGCCAGGCCACCACTGCGTCAGACCACACACAGCTGAAAGCGCACCTCACCGTGCCAAGCCACCACTGCGTCAAACAGCTGCCAGCACACCTCACCGTGCCAGGCCACCACTGCATCACACAGCTGCCAGCATACCTCACCGTACCAGGCCACCACTGCGTCACACAGCTGCCAGCGGACCTCACCATGCCAGCCACCACTGCGTCACACCACACAGCCGCCAGCGCACCTCAACGTGCCAGGCCACCACTGCCTCCCAGAGCTGCCAGCACACCTCATGCCTTGTTATGTGAAACTTTAATTCTCTTTTTAGGATTTTTTGAACATGGTCTTTTTTTCCCCCAATCAGAGGCTCACCACAATTCACGCTCAACCACTTCACAGATCTACTACACGCACCTCAGGATGGTGACGTCACTGCCTTTCATATGGAAACATTTTGACACCGCGCTCAACAATCTTAGGAAGATCACAAAACAAGCCTGCTAGCCTGGATTTTACCTAAAAAAACCACTCCCGAGAAAGTGAAGTACTGTAGCATTAACTAGCAAAGGTGTTTTGCAGACATAGGCACAGTACGTAATTCAGGCTTTATGAACTCTAATAATATTGTTTCGGCTGTGAATCCTTCTTCAGCTGTGAGGGTCTTCAGCTCATAATGAAATGCTTGGAGTTTGCAATGTACGGCGCTCTGAACGAGTTCAACTTTAATGCAGGAAAAATGGATTTCCCAGAAGCTATACTGATTCTTATGGAAGCCCGTTTCCGCCAGGGAGTAGAAAAAATGCGCCCTGGTATTCTCTGGGATGCAGTGCAGTTAAAACTGTTCACTGTTACTGACCATACTGCCTGCCTGCGGGCACTTTTCCTGTCCGTGGGGGAGGGTGGACTGTCTTTCATTAGAAGGTTAGCCTATTCTACTCGGAGAATGTAGAGGGGGTGGAAAGTGCCCGCGGTCATTTAATTAGTATTACAATTCGCACTGATTCCCTTGCGAAGATATTGACATAAGAATATTCGTGCGTGGTCAAAAAATGCCATAAAAATGACAAAATGAAGGCTGTGAAAACATTCACAATGTGCAGTATACACAAAGAACATTGTTCTCACAACTCGAGAAGGTTTCGTGAAAACTTTATATCATCACACAAAATAAAGTTTTTTTGTTTACAAAGACGATTACAAAGAATGTGGACCAGGGTAATACTTTGAGTTTACAGCTTGTCCAAGGTCATTCATTATTAATACTATTAGGGATATCTTCGGTAAAGACTGACAGCAGGAACATTCCTGTTCTTTACTCAGCAGCTTATTAAAAACAGGGTGTTCAAAACGTTTTTTTTACCCAGAAGAGTGACACAGCTTCGCGTTGTGAATCTGTTATTCCGTATTTACAAAGAAAGTGGAATACAGTAATACTACCTGCTATATAGATACATATTTTTAGATATTCAGATCCTTAAATTAATATCATTATTCATTTCTTTAGATACGTGATTCCATACTATATTCCCTATTACAAAACCAATAATTCCAGTCCTGAAATCTGATTGGCTGACACACATTCGAAGAACATACTGTAACACTTAGTTAACATGTCTGGTTTAGTTGAAGAATCGGCTAAGGTAAGTTTCAGGGTTTAATGGTGGGATGGCACCTGTGCTTTTTCCCCCCAACCGTTAGAATATGATTTGCACAAAACCCAAAAGAAATACTGCACAGTTCAGGAACCTAGCAACTGTAAAATAAGCTTAAAAACAACTGAACTGAAATGCAAAAAAGTTCAGAGAAAGGCACAAAATATGTTTACTTGGGGTTTAAAAAATTAAAACTAACTAAAACATTCCAAACAGAAGCCGGCCTACCTTCTTTTCTTTGTACCTGATAAAGATGAGGATGGCTTTAAAGATACAGCTAAACTTTTGCAGAACCATTCAAGCGCATTGTTACTGTTTGCTGTAGAAGCCAAAAATATGAGAATCTCAAAATCTAAAAATCTCATGGCGTCAGAATGTACAACTTTAAAAAAATAAATAATAATAATAATAAACATTAATTTATATAGCGCCTTGAAAAGTGGCTTCTTAATAGAATGACAAAACCAACAACAATAAATAATACACAAGATATGCATGATGACAATACACAGTTAGAGGAGACAGTAGATGGTGGTACTAAACACAATGAGAGCAGAAGGATGAGGTGAGTTTCCCGAAAACAACTAATCTTAGAGACTATCGAGCAACTTTACGATGTACGTATGTAACGTACGAGCTACTTTTTCGTGGGTTTCCCAAACCCCTCTTAATTGGTCATTTCACGAGCCAGTATAAAGTACTTCTTTGTTAACCCCGCCCCTGAAGTCGCTTAGCAAAAAGCATCACAAGTCGATTGAAAAACAATTGATTGACAATTCTTTCATTATATGGTGTCGGTTTTGGTCCTTCAGTGGGATGAAATAAAGTTGTGAAAAGGAATATGAAGTAAACTTGACATCATAATTTAAGCAAAAGCATATAGATAGGCACAAAAAGGGACCTTATTGTTTCTAAGAGCAAAGAAAAGAAATTCAGGTGGGTAGCTGCGTCAGCATGCGTAGGCTGCAAAGGAACAAGTAATAGGTTTATTCCATACTGAAAAAAAAGAAGAAAGAGAACACAACGTTTCGGCCGTGGAGCCTTCTTCAGGTGTGAGAGAGACAGGGCAGTAGGCAAAGGTAAAGTAGCGGGAGAACAAAGGTTGGGAGGGAGGAGGAGTGAGAGGCGGGAGCAGGGGACAGAAAGAGAGGCCAATCAAGAGGTGTGAAGTCAGAATGGGTGCAGAGAGGTGTGAAATTAAACTTCCAATGAATGGAGAAAATTTAAAAGAACAGTAATCTGTCATTAAGGGAAGGGAGAATGTGTGATCCTAACTGCAGAATAATTTTAGTTTCGGTGGTTTTTCTGATGTATGAGTTCGGAAAAACGTCTTTGAGAACACAGACGGAGAGATTATAGTGGTCGTGGCCGTCAGAGGTGAAATGAGAAAGAAAAGAAATGACTGACATGCCGTAAAAGAAAACCAAGATTAACTGCGTGGACAGTGTATGCGTCCCGCACGACGTCCTTGATTTAAACTTTAAAGCAATATTTTTTGGCGCGCTGCCATAGTTAAGAATCAATATTTCATGAGAAAAAACTGTTATTTAGAGTTATTGGGTGTACTGGAACTCAATGGAAACATGAACTACTAAGCTTGGCATGTGTCACTCAACAAATACAGGACCTATAATCAAATTTAAAAACAAGTAGATCTAAGCTTTACCGTCAACAATCACGACAGAACATCAAACGGTGTTGGAACTACGCGGTATCGACCGCGGGTTTGGGTACGGAATGGAGCAGGCGTGGGACTCAGGAATGGGGCTGAACAACACATTTATTAACTCGAATCGGGAAAGGTACACACACAGGGACAGGGGTTACAGCTCTGCACCTTCACTAACACACACACACACCTGAAGGGAAGAGACTGTATCCCAGCCTCCGTCCCGCTATACAGTCCGGTAGAACCCAGGTGCTGCTCTCAGCCCGCCTTGCGTGCGCATGACTAAAGCGCCCTGCGTGGCGCTACATTATAAATACATGTTAGGCCCAATTATTTCACTTAAATAATGCATTGCTGCATTTCATACTGAAAATAATATCATCTAGTCAAGTATAAAAATGAATATGAAATATACCCAGGATGACTCATAAATTCATCACTGTATAAATACATGTTCTTTTTTCGAATTTCCTCTGACACAGTACAACACAATATCAAAGTCCTTCATATAAACTCTTAGTGTCCTGTATTCCCAGAGGATGCCCCTGCCGTGAAGTGACTGTGCTCTGTCTGGCGATCTCTGGCGCTCAGGGTGGGCAGGAGGAGGCCAGTTTAAGAAGCACTTAGTGATGAACGAGCGGGTCGGGGAGCACGTAGATGACGAAGAATTTAACGTGCTACTTCAGTTACGATGGGTTTGGGGAAACACTCGTCAATTAACGATCGAGCTTAAGAGCGAGTTTACGATGTTCTTAGCGCTACGATGCTTTCGGGAAACAGAATCATAATATCTAGAAGGATTACCATATATAAAAATAGAAAGAATGATATATGATATATACAAGTAATTATATCATATCATATATTATTAACACCATACCCACCATCTATGTACATTCACATGACCACACATATCAGATCAATATCAAATCAATCACAATGATTAGAATGCGCGCAGAAATCGCCCCTTTCTCTTCCCATCTTTCAGCACATTATACGTCCTCTCCACGATACAAGCCGATATCCGTTATCTTACTCTACAATGCACCTTTTCCCGTGTTGTACGTTAACATTTGGTTCATAAAATCGACACACCTGAAATACTAAATAAGAAAGAAAACAATTATAACACAACGGATGACAGAGCCTCTAGAACAGAAAACCCGTTGGCGTCACACACGCTGAATGTCTCTCTCTCTCCTGCTCAGCAAAACACAACATGTGGGTCAACACCGTGTGAGGCATTAAACATCACCTTCGTGCATTACCGCGATTCATCTGGAAATTTTTTGGCGCGCCTTCTCTTTAAAGCCCTGGCCAAATATGAAGACAGTACGTACAGTTATAATTCAAACGGAATTAAAAACTACACATCCCAGTTACCATGGTGGTGCTTGTGATCATTGCGTTTAACCAACGAAACAGGGCGAAAAATCAGTCACATGATTTGGGGCAGAGTTTCGAAAGCTTAACCTATCAGCAACAAAGCGAAATTTACACGATAGGCTACCTCAAACTGTCAGTTACACGACTGTGTATGTCGCTTAAGCCACTCCTATTTGGCATTTTAGTTATGGAGGCGAGAAGACGCCCCCCCCCCCCCCGGGTGCCTGATTTGCCGCCATCTTTAACCGCTTCGTGTCCAAATCGCAGTAGCTACGCGTACGAAATAAAGTTCATCCCAGCTACAAAACATATATATTTTTGTGGTAAGAGGGAGCAAAACATCAGTATTTACTGCTATTAATTAGTGTACGATTTATAGTTGAAATCTGAGCCTAAATATAAAGTTAAAATCTCGACAAACCAATGTAGGAAATACAGAGAAAATAAATCCTTTCTGACATCTAAAATCAGTTTCGATCAAGGTCTCTAAAACGAACAAGAAAAAGAGGATTTTCGGAGGGCAATTACGCTGTATTTACAGTGCCTTGCGAAAGTATTCGGCCCCCTTGAACTTTTCAACCTTTTGCCACATTTCAGGCTTCAAACATAAAGATATAAATTTTTTATTTTATGTGAAGAATCACCAACAAGTGGGACACAATTGTGAAGTGGAACGAAATCTATTGGATTTTTGAAACTTTTTTAACTAATAAAAAAATGAAAAGTGGGGCGTGCAAAATTATTCGGCCCCCTTGCGTTAATACTTTGTAGAGCCACCTTTTGCTGCGATTACAGCTGCAAGTCGCTTGGGGTATGTCTCTATCAGTTTTGCACATCGAGAGACTGAAATTCTTGCCCATTCTTCCTTGCAAAACAGCTCGAGCTCAGTGAGGTTGGATGGAGAGCGTTTGTGAACAGCAGTTTTCAGCTCTTTCCACAGATTCTCGATTGGATTCAGGTCTGGACTTTGACTTGGCCATTCAAACACTTGGATACGTTTATTTGTGAACCATTCCTTTGTAGATTTTGCTGTATGTTTGGGATCATTGTCTTGTTGGAAGATAAATCTCCGTCCCAGTTTCAGGTCTTTTGCAGACTCCAACAGGTTTTCATCCAGAATGGTCCTGTATTTGGCTGCATCCATCTTCCCCTCAATTTTAACCATCTTCCCTGTCCCTGCTGAAGAAAAGCAGGCCCAAACCATGATGCTGCCACCACCATGTTTGACAGTGGGGATGGTGTGTTGAGGGTGATGAGCTGTGTTGCTTTTACGCCAAACATATCGTTTTGCATTGTGGCCAAAAAGTTCGATTTTGGTTTCATCTGACCAGAGCACCTTCTTCCACATGTTTGGGGTGTCTCCCAGGTGGCTTGTGGCAAACTTTAGACGAGACTTTTAATGGATATCTTTGAGAAATGGCTTTCTTCTTGCCACTCTTCCATAAAGGCCAGATTTGTGCAGTGTAAGACTGATTGTTGTCCTATGGACAGACTCTCCCACCTCAGCTGTAGTTCTCTGCAGTTCATCCAGAGTGATCATGGGCCTCTTGGCTGCATCTCTGATCAGTCTTCTCCTTGTCTGAGCTGAAAGTTTAGAGGGACGGCCAGGTCTTGGTAGATTTGCAGTGGTCTGATACTCCTTCCATTTCAAGATGATCGCTTGCACAGTGCTCCTTGGGATGTTTGAAGCTTGGGAAATCTTTTTGTATCCAAATCCGGCTTTAAACTTCTCCACAACAGTATTACGGACCTGCCTGGTGTGTTCCTTGGTCTTCATGATGCTCTCTGCGCTTTCAACAGAACCTTGAGACTATCACGGAGCAGGTGCATTTATACAGAGACTTGATTACACACAGGTGGATTCTATTTATCACCATCAGTCATTTAGGACAACATTGGATCATTCAGAGATCCTCGCTGAACTTCTGGAGTGAGTTTGCTGCACTGAAAGTAAAGGGGCCGAATAATTTTGCACGCCCCACTTTTCATTTTTTTATGAGTTAAAAAAGTTTCAAAAATCCAATAGATTTCATTCCACTTCACAATTGTGTCCCACTTGTTGGTGATTCTTCACATAAAATAAAAAATTTATATCTTTATGTTTGAAGCCTGAAATGTGGCAAAAGGTTGAAAAGTTCAAGGGGGCCGAATACTTTCGCAAGGCACTGTATATAGAATAAGTGATTTATGAGCAATCTAATTTCTTGTTCGTTTAAAACAGTGAAATGTCAGCTGCAAAAGATCGCACCAGAAACAGCAATCTCTCTGCCTGTCATAGACGTTCAGGAAAGGCTGAATGAAGTCATGGTGATCAATAATAACAGTTGTAGGACAAGAAACAAAAGATAGTGAAAACTTAAGATTTTTAAGGCTAAAACTCAAATTCATTCTACAAATTAAGGCAAATGAAAATTCAGGACGTTAAAGTGCTAGAGGTGTAAAAAAATACAAAAATGCACATGAGCAAAAAGTTTTAGAAATGGAGCAAACAGAATAAAAGCCATGCCTATAGTGCGGAAGAGGGATGCAGGAACACTTGCTTAGATATACAACAACATTACTTTATTAACCCTTTACAATTTCTTGCATTAGTAATTATCTTTTCGCATACCCCAGCTTGCTCTCCATGAGATACACAGACACACAGATGAAAGAGATAGGGAGAGAGCCTGTGGTCAGAGTACAGGGTCAGCCATTGTACAGCGCCCCTGGAGCAGTTGGGGTTAAGGGCCTTGCTCAGCAGCCCAACGGAGTAGGGTTCTTCTGCTGGGTGCGGGATTTATTGTTAAATTATTACTTTAAATAAATACTTTGAGTTACTGAAACAGCCCGCTAATAAAATTGTCGCAATTTTGTTCTCGTTTGGAAGAGAGAATCAAAAATGAGACATAATGATGGTTTCCGGCTTAGACCTTTAAAGGTACCCCCATCACGGAAGAATTTGACCTCGGAACGTTTACCCAGCGTAATATTGTATTTCATTTCACTTTGACCGATTGTCTTTAAATCAATTGTTGTCAGAATAATAATAATAATAATAATAAACTTTATTTTATATAGCGCCTTTAAAGGTGGCTTCTCAAAGCGCTTTACAGGATGACAATAACAATAAATAAGAAGACTAAACAATAAATAAGAAAATTTCACAAGACAGGACACAATTATAATTACAACAATACAACAATAAAGATAGAGGAGACCGTGGAAGATGGTATTAAGAAGAGCAGAGGGGTGAAGAATGGAACCAGTTAAGTAAAGGCTTTTCTGAAGAAGAAGGTTTTGAGTCTGGATTTGAAGGAGTTTAGAGAAGGTGACTCTCTAATATCCTTGGGCAAAGAGTTCCAGAGCTTGGGGGCATAGCAGGAGAAGGCCCTGTCGCCCATACAATGTAGACGGGCTTGGGGGACAGTAAGGAGAGCAGAATTTGAAGAGCGGAGGTTGCGAGGTGGGGAGTAGGGCGATAAAAGTTCAGACAGGTATTGAGGTGCCAAGCCATGTAAAGCCTTGTAGGTGAGCATGAGGATTTTAAAGTCTACGCGGAATTTGACCGGAAGCCAGTGCAAGGACTCGAGGATAGGAGTAATGTGAACACTTGTACTAGACCTGGTCAGGATTCTGGCTGCTGAATTTTGGACATACTGCAGCTTGTTCAGAGTAGATTTAGATACACCAGGGAGCAGAGCATTGCAGTAGTCAATTCGGGAGAATACAAATATGTTGATCAGCTTTTCAGCCACAGTTAATGATAGCATAGGGCGTAGTCTTGCGATATTTCTAAGGTGAAAAAAAGATGTTTTGACAGTATGCTGTACATGTGGGTCGAATGTTAAGCCAGAATCGAATATAACCCCAAGGTTTTTCAATTTTGATTGAAGCTCTAGTACAGAGCCATCTACAGACAGGGTTACAGGACTGGCTTTACGAAGTTGATGGGGGGTACCAATAAGCATGACCTCAGTCTTGTCACAGTTAAGAATATCCCCACCTCCAAACAAGAACAAAATTGCAACGATTTTATTAACTGGCTGTTTCAGTAACTTAAAGTACATATTTAAAGTAATAATTTAACAAGATATGTAAATGTTTTAAGATATGTATATGTTGTGAATGTCTGTAGATTGTATCTTATGATTTAAATACTTTTATTTTTTCACAATCTGGCAATGCCAGACAGAATTCAAATGGCCTTGCAGATCAGAAAATCAAGGAACAAAACAATTATTGCGCCCAGCTCCTCAATGGGATAGCTTTAACTTGCTAATGCGTTGGTGTAACAGTCCGGGTGTGGCAAGCTTCTAATGTCTCCAGACTTCGCGAAAGGAACCCGTCTTTCATAGGCACTCTTTCCCCTAGTTTAACAGTCTGTCCAGAAACAAAACATTCCTGTTAAACAAGAGGAATGTAAAACAAATTGTACAAAAGTAAAAAACAATTACTTTTTGACAATGAAAACTGGTGTGTATCTCTCTCTTTGCTGGCGCGCGGGCGCGGTGGGGTGCTGTACCACCCGCACAGAACATTAAAGTGTCCCTTTCCATTCAATGGGTGTCTGAGTTGCTGTGTCCTATCTTCTGACAGTCGCTGTTGTGAATGTCTGCAGAGTGTATCTTATTTTTAGCATTGTAGCGCTTTCGCCCTGGGGGGCGGCTGAAGAACACCCGGCTGGGGTGCGCGGTGAGGGGCAGGACAGGAGTGGTCAGGGCGGGGTTTAGGTAGGCCGCTGACTATTGCAGCTGCCACACAGTGAAAGGGGCATACGGGCTGGGGAGATCGCCCGTTTTCCATGTAAATAGTTCCCTGGTTCCGCACCCCTCTCTCCCTCCCTCTCCAGATACAGCTGTATGAGCTCCACCAGTCAGGACAAGAGGCTCTACTGTACGCACAGAGGGGTGGTAGAGGGGAACAAGTTGCCAGCCGTGGGGTTGAAGCTGATACCCTGGATCCTCTCGAGACACAGCTGTATGAGCTCCACCAGTCATGAGATAATGCTCTACTGTACACAGAGGGGGGCAGGAGGGGGGAACAAGCTACCCAGCCGTAGGTTTGAAGCTGATACCCCGCTTGATCCTCTCCAGATACAGCTGAATGAGCTCCACCAGTCAAGACAGGAGGCTCTACTGTACACAGAGAGGTGCAGGGGGGGAAACAAGCTGCATAGCCATGGGGTTGACCCTGATACCATGGATCCTCTCCAGACACAGTTGTATGAGCTCCACCAGTCAGGACAGGAGCCTCAACTGTACAGAGAGAGGTGCGGGAGGGGGGAACAAGCTGCCCAGCCGTGGGGTTGACGCTGATACCCTGGATCCCCTCCAGACACAGCTGTATGAGCTCCACCAGTCAGGACAGGAGCCTCTACTGTACAGAGAGAGGCGGTGGGGAGAACAAGCTGATACCCTGGCTTCTCACACAAACCTTAAAATCACGTAATAGGTTTATTCCATGCTGAAAAAAAGAAGAAAGAATACACATTCCATAGGAATCGGTGCCTTTATATAGCGCCTTTAAAGGTGGCTTCTCAAAGCGCCTTACGGGATAAAAACAACAAAAACAAAAACAATATTGTTTTCCATTGCACTTTGACAGATCATCTTTAAATCAATTGTTGATTTAAAGTTTGACAGTAAATGTTTATATTGTAAAGCATACAGCCGCCATTTCTTTCTAAGAATTAAAAAAATTGTTTGCGCAGTCTAAGAGGGGGGGGGGGGTCTGCTGACAATCCCCCATACACTCAAGTGAAATATGAATAACCCCAATGTAAACAGCGTATTTACAATTTGTTGATAATAAAAATGTTAAGTTCTCTAAGACTTTGTGATACTTTACCCAGGGAGCTGTGTAAGCATGCGTGGTGACTATTCATTGTTATTAAAAAATGACTTAGATTCGAACATGTTGTGATATTTAGAAATATAAAAAGTCAATTAATTGTCCATAATATTGCTATTTTATTTCTTCAAAGAAATGCTTGTTAAAAGAAAAGTCATGGCACAGGCTGGATTTGAACAGCCAACCTCTCGCTTACAAGTTCAGCACATGAATAGAATTATATCATTATTAATTTCTTTAGATATGCGATTCCATATTATATTCCCTATTAATCAAATTCTAAAAGTATGCTTGTTTGCTCCTGTATTGAGCGTATTTGCAGAAAAGCTTAAAACTACCACTTTTTATACACACGTTATTTCACATGTTAGTTAAAGACTTCGATGCTTAATATTGTTTAGGGAGAAATGGAATACTGGTGTGTATTTTTGTACCGAGACCAGCCATATACAGTTTACATACTGTAATACTGTATATTTATGTTCCAAAATTAATATCGTTTATGGCTTTCACGCGCGTTATGCTCCTATTCTTTTTATGCTCAGCTACTAAGATTTCCCTTCAGTGGTAAAATTCCATATAAATATTTAATACTTAAACGGGCACAGTAAAGACATTAAATATACATATACATACTGTATACAGTACAGTTTGCATACAGTAATATGTTTATGTTCCTAAATCAATATCTCTTATGAGCATGCAAAAGGCATGGTGAATTGGAGATTCTCAAAAATGACTGTACTTTGCATGATTGGAAACAAATGTGTGATTGGATCAACGAAATGCTGTGGTGTTACTTTTACAAAGACGGTCAATGAAAAAAAGAATGTGGACCAGGGCAATACTTTGAGTTTACAGCTTGTCCAAGGTCATTCATTAGAACATGTGGTATTATGCGGTACTATGCGAGAATACACGGTATTAATATGGTAACTTGTGTTACACCGCGATAAGCACACCGCAAAATAATGCGGTATCGCCCGCTTGTTTTGAATGGCTGCATCTGTATATCCCTGCTAGTGATGATGACCATGGTCACCTCACCCTCGCAATACACCGGCTGAAAGAACTTAAGAACAGGGTAAATCAAGAACAGGGCATTGGCAATGAGTTCCCCTTCTTTTCATGGTTAAAATAATTTTTTGGGTCTTGGGGACTGTTTTTCTTAAAGCTATTCATGCCTGTTGTAGTGTTTTTGCTGTTGTGCTGTTGTCTGACTAGGGTGACCCCTATGAGGACTCTGTGGTATGAACACATTTAAGGATAAAAAGGAGGGAATGTAATGAAAAGTTACTGAGAAAAAGTGTTTTATTCTATGTTGTTTACGGACAGAGCTGTGCTGCAGAAGCAGCTGGATACTTAGAACAAAGTGTGATAGCACCCAACTTGTCAAGGGCACAGGATGTTTTAATACTGTTTATCTCGGCTGCTTGAAGAAGGGAGTGTGAGAAACCATTTGAATAACTGCTCTTCTTTGCTTAAAGCAAAAACCTATAAGGAATGGAAAATGACTGCTTTGCCTGTCTTTGAAGTGTTGCATCAGCTTAAAAAAGATATAAAACAAGGGGTCTCTCTGCTTGCTTTTGAATCAGCTTTCACTTCTCTGCGCAGACAGGTGATGGGTTTTTCCCATATTGCAACATGAATAAAGACCTTACTGAGTGAATGAGAATACCTCTCCTGGCTAAATCCCTTACAACTTGTTCGAAATGCAGTACGGCCATATTTCATATCAACCCACAGATGCATTGCATAAACACGAGAATTCTGGTTGTACTTAAATTGACCTTATACGTTTTGGATTATGTTTAACCTTCTTCAATTTCTTCAACCATATTTTGAGATGATTACGTTTACAGAAGCAAATATTATTCAGTGCTTTTTCTTCACTCCTTTAATCAAACCCACATTTCTATAAGGAGGGCCATTGTGAAACTCCCCAAAGTGAGCTGAATTAATCTTTTATTCTTCACACCTGCAAAGTCATTCCTTCATTGTGTAATATGAAGGCCTTTCATTATTCACGTATACTACAACATCTGAAAATAATAGGTCTTGAAATAGTTGAATGAAAGAAAATCCTGAATAACTCCTCCAAATGCGTGTTACACTTTCATCAAGTACACACACTTTGAATGTGATGAACTATAAAAAGTTATTTTAACCATACCCAATGGAGCTCGGGAGTGCGATTGCATACACAATCATGTTTTCAGTGTTTGGACATCAGCCGTACATCAGAACAATCATTTCACTAACACAGCTCCATGTTGAGTGACTTCCCTCCAAAAACACAAAGTCACTTTCCCTTAGCAATTATTGCATGGACTTAGATTATCTGCCTTCTGCATCAGGCCCTGTATGATATACTGTAAAAAGCCAAGCTTTGGGAAAGTGCTTTGTTTGGATCCTTGTCTTTATCCTTTTGGATCCCAGGCTGCTCATTTGCAAATGTGTTTTGACATTAATTATAGTGACTATAGCAATGAGGTGGCACTGTGGTTCACAGAGCTGGGGTCCTGGGTTCAATTCCTGGGGTGCAGTCTGGATGGAATTGTATGTTCTCCCTTCATTTGTGTGGATTTCTTCCAGGTGCTCCAGTTTCTTCCCACAGTCCAAAGACATACAGTACTAGTAGGTTAAGGTGGAACTACAGTCCCAATTTTGCAGACACAAAAGTATTTAATTTCAGTCACAAAATAAAATCATTGACATTATAGAAAAACTTTACAAACTCAAAATTGAGCACAAAATCATGAATTTTGTGAAAGTACTGTAAGTTACGCCATGTTGTAACAAATTCGCATTCCAGTTCCACACAAATTGCGATGTGATGCAGCCCTTCCTGCTCACTAATCACTGTAATGACTAATGCAATGTGATGTAGGAGAGAAAAGGTATAGGTTATGCAGCAAACATTTCACTGCAAAAAACGTTCCATTCCAAGGTTCTTTATGCAGAGTTAACAATGTAATATTATTTATTGGCAAAAACGTTAAAAAGTTGAGAGCAATATTTCCATTGGATTAAACGAGATGTATTCACAAGCCTGCTCCTTTACAATGTCACAGGGCCACATTAGATTACAGGAAGTTTTGCTGCCTCGTTCTGAATCGCAGAACATGGTAATTCTTTAACCTTGAAATGTAGTCTATTTTGTGATGTAAATTGGAGGTTTTACAAGTTATTGTGTGTTCCCCTTTAGATGGCTTCTGGGAAAACTGGCCTCAACACTGTATTGGATAAGGCACTTAGAAAACAGATTCATGCGTGGACCACAGCAATGTCCCTTTACTGAGAGCCAGCAATCAACGGATGTGTCTGATCGTGAATGGTTTTCCCTGTTGTTTGTTGTATTACTCGGTGTTGCATTTTAAGCTGTGCATGAGGCAGGACCCGGAGGCTGCTGCTTCTGCTGGGATTGAGGAAGAGCTGAGCGCCATGTAAGGCAAAGACACTGCGTTCCACTTTATCAGGTGCCTGGAGTGTAAGAGCTGCAGATAATATTGAGTCACATTAATCCCAACATATTTCAAATATTATGAAAATTAAATAAATTAAATCAAATAACTTTCATTAAAAAAATCAATCACACTTTACCTTGCTTTTTCAGTTGTTTTAAAGGAAAATTGATGCAGAGAATGTGTGAATACTACTTTTTGATGGTTCCAAGGCCAATGTGACCTTTTCTATTGCCTGCTAATTGTACGTTCCAGGTTGAACAATTATTTTTAGGAGGTCAAGGTGTATGAATGATAAGAACAGCTTGAAATTTATTTTCACGGTCGACACACATTTTCGCAAGGGAAAAAACTGAAATAACCACAGTTACGCAAACACCAGTCCACCAAAAAAAAATCATTTTATTAAAACAAGGTAACATTTTTTTTTATCATCATACGGATGAACTGTGCTAAATGTATTTCTAAAAAGAAAAAGCAGGACGTGAGTCGTGAGCCAAGATCATGACTCTTTTGCTGTTCTTCACATCAGTTTTCATCTGCGAGGAGGAGGAGGAGGGCGGCTCCTGATGTGCTGACACTTGGGGATGTGCCTCTGTGCCGGCCTGGGGGCAAAGCGCCGGCCGCAGTGAGGGCAGGGCACGTAGTCGGGGTTTGGATTCGCGGGGGGCTGGGGCAGGTTCACAACCTTCCCTCCTTGCGTGATCACCTGCTGCACCTCCCTGGCCTATTTGATGCTCCGAATGAAATCCTCGTGCTTCTGCCTCCAGTTGTTCTTTCTCAGCTGGGAACAGGAAATGAAACCAATGAAACAGCTTCCAGAAAAAGTCCAGACTAGCACTGCGTACACAGTCTGGTCGCAAACCATTCACAAGGCAAGAAAATATCAATACAGTAATAACTTAGCTTTCTGGGCCTACCTTTCATGTCATTGGGTAGGGAGTACCGCTGAGCAATTTCCATATGAGAATAGCCAGAGTGGAAACCCTCAGCTGGTGCCCTGTGAACTGTGTCACAGGAAGTTTGCTGTAGAGAGGTTGGAGGAACACAGCAAGATCTGCAAGAAGCTTCAGAATTCAAAGAGGAAGGTTTTTGACTCTTTCAAGCACAGGGCCAAGGGAACAGAACTGGAGACATACATCCATAAGAAGAAGGTTAAACCGCCAATCGTGGTAAGGGCTATCCTTAAACTCTTTCCAAGCCTCCCTTGTTTTCTCCTAGAGTCAGACTCAGCTTATAAATCAATGTAAACAATAAATAAGTGTTTTATGAAGTACTCTTCTGAAAAACTGCCGCAAAGGCACATTTGCCAGACAGAATAAATGGATCTTTGTGACTTCTGAATTCTCAGAAGACTGGTGATGTTATGTGAATCTTAGGAAATGGTCATTTTTCAATCGAGTCTATGTTTCTCAGAATTTGAGACAGAGAGGTCAATCTCTGCAATCCGAGCTGAGGGCATTTCTTGGAATGGAAAGGTAAGAGCTACTTGTTCTTTGATATTCTCTTAAGACTCTTCGCCAGATTTAACGATGAAAAATGTAAATAATAATAACAAACATTATTTTATATAGTGCCTTGAAAGGTGGCTTCTTTACAGAATGACAAAACCAACTACAATAAATAATACACAAGATATGCATGATGACAATACACAGTTAGAGGAGACAGTAGATGGTCATTGTCAGTGTATTCTGAAGGTAGTTTTCCAATTTTTTGGAATGGGGTAAAAGAGGCCACCTCTACTAGAATCTTTGTCCTAACCAAAAATGTAACAAAGTATAATAATAATATTAAAAATAATAATAATAAACTTTATCTATAGAGCACCTTTCATACAAATAGTGCTTTGGTGCTTTAAAAACCAAGCGTAAAAATAAAATATTAAAATTGAGAGATATACTTTCAGTTGTAAAGGAAAATACAGCAATACAGTAAAGCAACATACATGTCAATTAAATAAATAAAAATTAGGAAAGTCGTAATAAAATAAGAACAATTAAAGAGAACTAAAAAAAGAAACAGAAATAGAAAGAACAAAGAACCACTTTAACTAAAAGCAACATTTTCAAATGTTTTTTAAAACAATGTACCGAGCTTGACTGCCTAATAAAAAGTGGAAGTGAGTTTCATAATTTGGAAGCATAAAAACAAAAAGCAGCCTCTCCACTCTTTCTGCATTTCACATGTGGTATTTGCAGTAGGCCAGTATGTGCAGATCTCAGGTCACGTATAGGAACATAGGAAGACAGACATTCAGTAAGGTACAGACGTGCTAGGTCGCTTAAAGCTTTAAAAACAAGTAAAAGAACTTTCAAATTTATCCTAGATAATACAGGTGACCAGTGAAGTTTTTTCAAAACAGGAATGATATTCTCTTTCTTGTATTTGTTAGGATCTGTGCTACTGCATTTCGAACAAGTAGTAAGGGATTTATTGTTTTCTTGGGAAGCCCACAAAACAGAGCATTATAATCATATCCACATCAATGTGAGCAATGGAGAAGTCAAATTAACGTGTCTAAATATCATCTAGTTCTATCCCAGGGAAGAGGGCTGTTGCCTACACAGACGACAAGACACAAAACGCTCAACTGTGCAAAACACGCATAAGGACATCAGTCAGGAGGAACAAGGTAAAGTGTTTTTTCTTCTTCACCATGGTCATGTAGTTTCACTCCAAGCACTGTCATATGAAATAACTGTGGAAACGACCTCCCCAACATTTTGGGTTGTTGCATTTTGCTTCAATGAATTTTAACCTTTTCTTTTAGACATTAAGAGGAAGGACACATTCACCCTTGGTAGAGATTCAGTTGTTCTATGAGATGTCAAGGTGAGAATTAACCACTTCAGGGATAAGTCAATCCACATAACTGAAAAAGGGGCAATGAACAGGATATGGGGATTTTGCTAGTTATAAAGTACAATAATCATCATTACATGATCTAAGACTACTGAAGTATAAGCTGTGTCCCTGACTGATTAATTAGCAAATTCATCCTTGTAGAGTGCAGCTACTATCTATTCAGTGGCATTTCCTTAAAACAATTGTATTCCCACATTCTGAATATGGAGTGAGATCATGTAGAGAATGTTGGACTTGTAATAACTAATTGAAGGATAATAATAATCAACAAAAGTGCTTAAAAGTATCAACAAATGCCTTCAAAGTACTTGACACGTACTTTGCTTTCAAAAGTGAAACATAATTAATGCTTACGTAAGATTTCTCTTGACTTCTCAGGAGTATACTAACTCCAAGGACAAGTAACATCACAAACCATTATTTAAGTGCTGATGTTGGAGCTGCAATACTACTACCAAGACAAAAAATGATACAGGTAACACTGCTTTCAGATTTCTAAGAATTGCTAAAATAGTATGTTTACAGAGCATTCAGAGTTGAGAATATGACAAGTTCCTACCATCTCAAACACTGCCAATCTAGAACAAAAAGAAAGCACTTGAACGCCTGCAGTAATCGAACACAAACCAGAACATATCAGTGCATGACAAGGAAATGTAGTCACAAAATGATTCTACCCTTTCAAGTCCCAAAAAGGACCGAGGAACTTACCGGAGGCGATACCTGGATTTCAAACAGAGTACAATGTAGCCACTGTAGGGCAGAAGATCACAGAGAGCTCTTCTCAGATTGCTCAGAGTCAGCCCCAGCACCCTGTCCTGACTGAAGCAGACAAAGTGGTCAAACAGGTAGGTAGAAATGAGTATGGAACAGAGAGTATGGTTATTCTTGCATTGTTTTGTTCGTCTGTCAAAGAAAAGAGTGCTTCTGACTTTTGTCAATGTTCATCTTTATTTTAGGAGAAGAACAAACGGTGGTATCACACTTTGCTCAAGTGTATGATACCATGTGTGTACAGCAGACATCACCAAAGGAACAGGAGACACCTGAGTAGAGAACAAGAATATGAAAAGACTGATGAAAAAAAGCACCAGGAGAAATCCATTGAATATGCACAATCTCGTCCAGTATTTCAATGAAAAGTTTCAGTGTTGTTTTTAGTGTCGTCGTATTGCATACATTTAAAACAATGTGTCTTGTTTAATGAACAATTTGATTTACTTTAGTCAAAAGTGTTGTTTACTGTAGTCCTAGCATGGATGCAATTGTTAGAAAAAACGTGAATGAAAAACTGAATGTTTCATACAATATGGGTTTGTGTTAACCCACACACCTAAGTGAAATGTTTGATTACGTTTACAAGACATTACACATAGTTCAGTTGAGTGTGAAAGGGAACAACAGAGAAAGTCACAAACAAAACATTTGTGAAGGACTTGATGATTGTTTTTTCTTTAGAAATTACAAAAAAATAAAGAATTTTTCAACAAGATGTCTTTCTATAGCGAGTTTCATTTGAGATAGTCTTTTCTTAGAAGTGCAAGAGTGGTATTCCCTACAACTTATTCCCCAATTTGATCATTCTCAGAAATTAGGAGACGGAAACCACACCTACTGTAATATTAGACCTTGTAACAAGGCAATTACGTTTCAATGGCTTAAAAGGTGCAGAAAGAGGCTCATGTATAATGATCTCCAGTGTCCCACAGGTTTCCCAAATCATTTCTTAGAGTATGGAAAAAGAGGAAATAAAGTGTCTACAGAAAGCGTATACCCCCTTGAACTTTGTTCAGTTTGTTGCGCCAGTGCCAGAGTTTCATGCAATTAAATGAGGACCTCTTTCTCACACCACATATGTTATACTTTCAAAGGGAAAAAAGGAAATATTACATTTTCACCCACATGTTAATATTTGGTAGAAGCCCTTTTCACAGCAATTTCAGCTGTGAGTCTGTTGGTAATGGGCTCCACCACCTCTGAACCAACAAGATTTGATAATATTTGAGAATTTCAGAAGTCTGTCTGGTTTAGCTGAAGAATCAGCTAAGGTAAGTTTCAGGAAGAGCATCTGATTTCTTTCAATAAAGCAGAACAGAGAAAAAACACACAATACAAAATCATGAGAATTTGTATCCATATGACACTTTGACTCGAATACTTTTATCAGACCTACACAGAGTATATACTGTACACACTTTTTCAGCCCAGGTTTATACATTTGATACATTTGGATCTGCCATTTGTAGGTGGTTTTGTGTCTTAGCTCAACACTGTGAAACCTGTAGTTACAAACATGGAGGATGAAGACATGAAGACATATATTGTACCTCTGACCGGCCTACCTTCCAAGAGGTGAAAGATGAAACTTTTCCTTTATCGTCAACTCAGTGAATGTCTTTAAACTTTCGAAAACTGTAACAAAGAATAAGTTAAAAAACTTATTTTCATTGGACCCACAGAAAAGTCAAAGTTGTCCATAGAAATGCCCGTCTAAATCAGAAATCTACAGCACAAAGGCAGTGGCCTTTCGGGACATAAAAATGAAATCAGACTTTACTCAGACGAATTGCCCTTGGTCACGGACATCTTGCTATCAGTCACTACAAAGATGTTTTCTCTCGTGCCATGGCTCGCCTGACTTGCTTCTTCTGCTGGATGGCTTCTGGTCGCTGGTCAGGATCGACAGCCAGCATGTCCTGGAGCAGTGTCCTTAGCTCCGTGCTTATGGCTCTATTTACTTTCAGGGGGATGTGGAACTGCAGCCAGGGGTTCTCATCCAGGGCCTCTCCAACAGGCCCTGACAGACATATGCTCCTGTATCGGAAACACACTTTAGTTCAATTCTAAAATATTTCTCATAGGACTGAAGGAACCTTTGCCTGTTAAGAGTTAACAATTAGGTCCTCAAGAACTGTTTTACGGTTTTCTACACTCCTGGCTGGCCAAGGTCTCTTTAAGGTCTCTTAAGTGGAGGTGTAACTCATGTATCCTACATGTGATTTAGCAACATGAAAGGGAATAGCTTCTTATCGGATTATGGTCTTGGTTAACTGCCTGAGGCTGACCTAAGTGCCTAACTTTCTGACTTTCTTTATACCTTATATGTTAAGAAGCTTCTTCTGACCAATCAGAAATGTATGCTTTATGTATGAACATTTTGCTCATCAAAATGAGTGAGAGACAAGGTTAACAGAAATTAGCCACGGCAGTAAATGACAGCATATTTTTGGGTTCTTAAATGGTCTCTACCTGGCACACCTGCAGTGCAAACTGACACACACTGTTTAGAGAAACAGCTACTCTATTACTAATATTAATGAAACATTTCTTATTCTATGGAACAAAAACAAACAGTAAAACTAAAACACAGATCTCTTAGCTTCCTATTTCATGAACCAGATGACTGAATGACCAAGCCTAACTAGTAGCCAGAACCCCAGTTAACCCTCCGTAACACAAACTTTAACCACACGACAGGAACTCTTTCAAGCTGAGTGAAAATCATAAATGGATCCATCACTTTACATCAATTTACTATGTTGTGCCAATACCTGCATTTACATTTAGAACGAATGATGTCATAGAACCAGCATCACACCAGTTCCAGGTGTCTCCAAGGAGACAACAGAACTTCAGTTGTGTTTGCTAAAATACACACTTTGAAACATACTGTAACACTTAGTTAACATGTCTGGTTTAGTTGAAGAATCGGCTAAGGTAAGTTTCAGGGTTAAATGGTGGGATGGCACCTGTGCTTTTTTCCCCCAACCGCTAGAATATGATTCGCACCAAACCCAAAAGAAATACTGCACAGTTCAGGAACTTCATCAACCTAGCAACTGTAAAATAAGCTTACAAACAACTGAATTGAAATGCCAAAAAGTTCAGAGAAAGGCACAAACTATGTTTACTTGGGGTTTCCAAAATTAAAGCTAACTAAAACTGTAATGATAAACAATCATGCTGCCAATGGACAGAGAAATATCATGTTTTTTGAATAATGTATTATTTGTTACATAGGAACCCAGTATAAGGGAATCCCTTGCGATCCTGTCTGCAGAGATAAAGGTAAGTATTGTTTTCTCTTTAGCTCTGTCACTCCAAGAAATATAATGAACATAAATATATTTGCCAATCTTTTCATAGTAATCCAAACAACTCTGCGTGTATCTGACATTTGTAATATTTATCTACCGCAGTATAACTCTTCTGGCAAGGCGATTGGTATTGTACCTTGAAAGAAAACTGATTGGACATGTCATGTACTCTATGGTTTCTATTGATGTCAAGTGGCAAATGTTGACTGGTGATGTTATGTGAATCTTAGGAAATGGTCATTTTTCAATCGAGTCTATGTTTCTCAGAATTTGAGACAGAGAGGTCAATCTCTGCAATCCGAGCTGAGGGCATTTCTTGGAATGGAAAGGTAAGAGCAACGTGTTCTTTGATATTCTCTTAAGACTCTTCGCCAGATTTAACTATGAAAAATGTAAATAATAATAACAAACATTATTTTATATAGTGCCTTGAAAGGTGGCTTCTTTACAGAATGACAAAACCAACTACAATAAATAATACACAAGATATGCATGATGACAATACACAGTTAGAGGAGACAGTAGATGGTCATTTGTCAGTGTATTCTGAAGGTAGTTTTCCAATTTTTTGGAACGGGGTAAAAGAGGCCACCTCTACTAGAATCTTTGTCCTAACCAAAAATGTAACAAAGTATAATAATAATATTAAAAATAATAATAATAAACTTTATCTATAGAGCACCTTTCATACAAATAGTGCTTTGGTGCTTTAAAAACCAAGCGTAAACATAAAATATTAAAATTGAGAGATATACTTTCAGTTATAAAGGAAAATACAGCAATACAGTAAAGCAACATACATGTCAATTAAATAAATAAAAATTAGGAAAGTCGTAATAAAATAAGAACAATTAAAGAGAACTAAAAAAAGAAACAGAAATAGAAAGAACAAAGAACCACTTTAACTAAAAGCAACATTTTCAAATGTTTTTTAAAACAATGTACCGAGCTTGACTGCCTGATAAAAAGTGGAAGTGAGTTTCATAATTTAGAAGCATAAAAACAAAAAGCAGCCTCTCCACTCTTTCTGCATTTCACATGTGGTATTTGCAGTAGGCCAGTATGTGCAGATCTCAGGTCACGTATAGGAACATATGAAGACAGACATTCAGTAAGGTACAGACGTGCTAGGTCGCTTAAAGCTTTAAAAACAAGTAAAAGAACTTTCAAATTTATCCTCGATAATACAGGTGACCAGTAAAGTTTTTTCAAAACAGGAATGATATTCTCTTTCTTGTATTTGTTAGGATCTGTGCTACTGCATTTCGAACAAGTAGTAAGGGATTTATTGTTTTCTTGGGAAGCCCACAAAACAGAGCATTATAATCATATCCACATCAATGTGAGCAATGGAGAAGTCAAATTAACGAGTCTAAATATCATCTAGTTCTATCCCAGGGAAGAGGGCTGTTGCCTACAAAGACGACAAGACACAAAACGCTCAACTGTGCAAAACACGCATAAGGACATCAGTCAGGAGGAACAAGGTAAAGTGTTTTTTCTTCTTCACCATGGTCATGTAGTTTCACTCCAAGCACTGTCATATGAAATAACTGTGGAAACGACCTCCCCAACATTTTGGGTTGTTGCATTTTGCTTCAATGAATTTTAACCTTTTCTTTTAGACATTAAGAGGAAGGACACATTCACCCTTGGTAGAGATTCAGTTGTTCTATGAGATGTCAAGGTGAGAATTAACCACTTCAGGGATAAGTCAATCCACATAACTGAAAAAGGGGCAATGAACAGGATATGGGGATTTTGCTAGTTATAAAGTACAATAATCATCATTACATGATCTAAGACTACTGAAGTATAAGCTGTGTCCCTGACTGATTAATTAGCAAATTCATCTTTGTAGAGTGCAGCTACTATCTATTCAGTGGCATTTCCTTAAAACAATTGTATTCCCACATTCTGAATATGGAGTGAGATCATGTAGAGAATGTTGGACTTGTAATAACTAATTGAAGGATAATAATAATCAACGAAAGTGCTTAAAAGTATCAACAAATGCCTTCAAAGTACTTGACACGTACTTTGCTTTCAAAAGGGAAACATAATTAATGCTTACGTAAGATTTCTCTTGACTTCTCAGGAGTATACTAACTCCAAGGACAAGTAACATCACAAACCATTATTTAAGTGCTGATGTTGGAGCTGCAATACTACTACCAAGACAAAAAATGATACAGGTAACACTGCTTTCAGATTTCTAAGAATTGCTAAAATAGTATGTTTACAGAGCATTCAGAGTCTCATAGAGAAAATAAGTTGAGAATATGACAAGTTCCTACCATCTCAAACACTGCCAATCTAGAACAAAAAGAAAGTACTTGAACGCCTACAGTAATGGAACACAAACCAGAACATATCAGTGCATGACAATGAAATGTAGTCACAAAATGATTCTACCCTTTCAAGTCCCAAAAAGGACCGAGGAACTTACCGGAGGCGATACCTGGATTTCAAACAGAGTACAATGTAGCCACTGTAGGGGAGAAGATCACAGAGAGCTCTTCTCAGATTGCTCAGAGTCAGCCCCAGCACCCTGTCCTGACTGAAGCAGACAAAGTGGTCAAACAGGCAGGTAGAAATGAGTAAGGAACAGAGAGTATGGTTATTCTTGCATTGTTTTGTTCGTCTGTCAAAGAAAAGAGTGCTTCTGACTTTTGTCAATGTTCATCTTTATTTTAGGAGAAGAACAAACGGTGGTATCACACTTTGCTCAAGTGTATGATACCATGTGTGTACAGCAGACATCACCAAAGGAACAGGAGACACCTGAGTAGAGAACAAGAATATGAAAAGACTGATGAAAAAAAGCACCAGGAGAAATCCATTGAATATGCACAATCTCGTACAGTATTTCAATGAAAAGTTCCAGTGTTGTTTTTAGTGTCGTCGTATTGCATACATTTAAAACAATGTGTCTTGTTTAATGAACAATTTCATTTACTTTAGTAAAAAGTGTTTTTTACTGTAGTCCTAGCATGGATGCAATTGTTAGAAAAAAACGTGAATGAAAAACTGAATGTTTCATACAATATGGGTTTGTGTTAACCTACACACCTAAGTGAAATGTTTGATTACGTTTACAAGACATTACACATAGTTCAGTTGAGTGTGAAAGGGAACAACAGAGAAAGTCACAAACAAAACATTTGTGAAGGACTTGATGATTGTTTTTTCTTTAGAAATTACAAAAAAATAAAGAATTTTTCAACAAGATGTCTTTCTATAGCGAGTTTCATTTGAGATAGTCTTTTCTTAGAAGTGCAAGAGTGGTATTCCCTACAACTTATTCCCCAATTTGATCATTCTCAGAAATTAGGAGACGGAAACCACACCTACTGTAATATTAGACCTTGTAACAAGGCAACTATGTTTCAATGGCTTAAAAGGTGCAGAAAGAGGCTCATGTATAATGACCTCCAGTGTCCCACAGGTTTCCCAAATCATTTCTTAGAGTATGGAAAAAGAGGAAATAAAGTGTCTACAGAAAGCGTATACCCCCTTGAACTTTGTTCAGTTTGTTGCGCCAGTGCCAGAGTTTCATGCAATTAAATGAGGACCTCTTTCTCACACCACATATGTTATACTTTCAAAGGGAAAAAAGGAAATATTACATTTTCACCCACATGTTAATATTTGGTAGAAGCCCTTTTCACAGCAATTTCAGCTGTGAGTCTGTTGGTAATGGGCTCCACCACCTCTGCACCAACAAGATTTGATAATATTTGAGAATTTCAGAAGTCTGTCTGGTTTAGCTGAAGAATCAGCTAAGGTAAGTTTCAGGAAGAGCATCTGATTTCTGTCAATAAAGCAGAACAGAGAAAAAACACACAATACAAAATCATAAGAATTTGTATCCATATGACACTTTGACTCGAATACTTTTATCAGACCTACACAGAGTATATACTGTACACACTTTTTCAGCCCAGGTTTATACATTTGGATCTGCCATTTGTAGGTGTTTTTGTGTCTTAGCTCAACACTGTGAAACCTGTAGTTACAAACATGGAGGATGAAGACATGAAGACATATATTGTACCTCTGACCGGCCTACCTTCCAAGAGGTGAAAGATGAAACTTTTCCTTTATCGTCAACTCAGTGAATGTCTTTAAACTTTCGAAAACTGTAACAAAGAATAAGTTAAAAAACTTATTTTCATTGGACCCACAGAAAAGTCAAAGTTGTCCATAGAAATGCCCGTCTAAATCAGAAATCTACAGCACAAAGGCAGTGGCCTTTCGGGACATAAAAATGAAATCAGACTTTACTCAGACGAATTGCCCTTGGTCACGGACATCTTGCTATCAGTCACTACAAAGATGTTTTCTCTCATGCCATGGCTTGCCTGACTTGCTTCTTCTGCTGGATGGCTTCTGGTCGCTGGTCAGGATCGACAGCCAGCATGTCCTGGAGCAGTGTCCTTAACTCAGTGCTTATGGCTCTATTTACTTTCAGGGGGATGTGGAACTGCAGCCAGGGGTTCTCATCCAGGGCCTCTCCAACAGGCCCTGACAGACATATGCTCCTGTATCGGAAACACACTTTAGTTCAATTCTAAAATATTTCTCATAGGACTGAAGGAACCTTTGCCTGTTAAGAGTTAACAATTAGGTCCTCAAGAACTGTTTTACGGTTTTCTACACTCCTGGCTGGCCAAGGTCTCTTTAAGGTCTCTTAAGTGGAGGTGTAACTCATGTATCCTACATGTGATTTAGCAACATGAAAGGGAATAGCTTCTTATCGGATTATGGTCTTGGTTAACTGCCTAAGGCTGACCTAAGTGCCTAACTTTCTGACTTTCTTTATACCTTATATGTTAAGAAGCTTCTTCTGACCAATCAGAAATGTATGCTTTATGTATGAACATTTTGCTCATCAAAGTGAGTGAGAGACAAGGTTAACAGAAATTAGCCACGGCAGTAAATGACAGCATATTTTTGGGTTCTTAAATGGTCTCTACCTGGCACACCTGCAGTGCAAACTGACACACACTGTTTAGAGAAACAGCTACTCTATTACTAATATTAATGAAACATTTCTTATTCTATGGAACAAAAACAAACAGTAAAACTAAAACACAGATCTCTTAGCTTCCTATTTCATGAACCAGATGACTGAATGACCAAGCCTAACTAGTAGCCAGAACCCCAGTTAACCCTCCGTAACACAAACTTTAACCACACGACAGGAACTCTTTCAAACTGAGTGAAAATCATGAATGGATCCATCACTTTACATCAATTTACTATGTTGTGCCAATACCTGCATTTACATTTAGAACGAATGATGTCATAGAACCAGCATCACACCAGTTCCAGGTGTCTCCAAGGAGACAACAGAACTTCAGTTGTGTTTGCTAAAATACACACTTTGAAACATACTGTAACACTTAGTTAACATGTCTGGTTTAGTTGAAGAATCGGCTAAGGTAAGTTTCAGGGTTTAATGGTGGGATGGCACCTGTGCTTTTTTCCCCCAACCGCTAGAATATGATTCGCACCAAACCCAAAAGAAATACTGCACAGTTCAGGAACTTCATCAACCTAGCAACTGTAAAATAAGCTTACAAACAACTGAATTGAAATGCCAAAAAGTTCAGAGAAAGGCACAAACTATGTTTACTTGGGGTTTCCAAAATTAAAGCTAACTAAAACTGTAATGATAAACAATCATGCTGCCAATGGACAGAGAAATATCATGTTTTTTGAATAATGTATTATTTGTTACATAGGAACCCAGTATAAGGGAATCCCTTGCGATCCTGTCTGCAGAGATAAAGGTAAGTATTGTTTTCTCTTTAGCTCTGTCACTCCAAGAAATATAATGAACATAAATATATTTGCCAATCTTTTCATAGTAATCCAAACAACTCTGCGTGTATCTGACATTTGTAATATTTATCTACCGCAGTATAACTCTTCTGGCAAGGCGATTGGTATTGTACCTTGAAAGAAAACTGATTGGACATGTCATGTACTCTATGGTTTCTATTGATGTCAAGTGGCAAATGTTGACTGGTGAAGTTATGTGAATCTTAGGAAATGGTCATTTTTCAATCGAGTCTATGTTTCTCAGAATTTGAGACAGAGAGGTCAATCTCTGCAATCCGAGCTGAGGGCATTTCTTGGAATGGAAAGGTAAGAGCAACGTGTTCTTTGTTATTCTCTTAAGACTCTTCGCCAGATTTTACGATGAAAAATGTAAATAATAATAACAAACATTATTTTATATAGTGCCTTGAAAGGTGGCTTCTTTACAGAATGACAAAACCAACTACAATAAATAATACACAAGATATGCATGATGACAATACACCGTTAGAGGAGACAGTAGATGGTCATTGTCAGTGTATTCTGAAGGTAGTTTTCCAATTTTTTGGAACGGGGTAGAAGAGGCCACCTCTATTAGAATCTTTGTCCTAACCAAAAATGTAACAAAGTATAATAATAATAATATTAAAAAAAATAATAATAATAAACTTTATTTATAGAGCACCTTTCATACAAATAGTGCTTTGGTGCTTTAAAAAGCAAGCGTAAAAATAAAATATTAAAATTGAGAGATATACTTTCAGTTGTCAAGGAAAATACAGCAATACAGTAAAGCAACATACATGTCAATTAAAGAAATAAAAATTAGGAAAGTCGTAATAAAATAAGAACAATTAAAGAGAACTAAAAAAAGAAACAGAAATAGAAAGAACAAAGAACCACTTTAACTAAAAGCAACATTTTCAAATGTTTTTTAAAACAATGTACCGAGCTTGACTGCCTAATAAAAAGTGGAAGTGAGTTTCATAATTTAGAAGCATAAAAACAAAAAGCAGCCTCTCCACTCTTTCTGCATTTCACATGTGGTATTTGCAGTAGGCCAGTATGTGCAGATCTCAGGTCACGTATAGGAACATATGAAGACAGACATTCAGTAAGGTACAGACGTGCTAGGTCGCTTAAAGCTTTAAAAACAAGTAAAAGAACTTTCAAATTTATCCTAGATAATACAGGTGACCAGTGAAGTTTTTTCAAAAAAGGAATGATATTCTCTTTCTTGTATTTGTTAGGATCTGTGCTACTGCATTTCGAACAAGTAGTAAGGGATTTATTGTTTTCTTGGGAAGCCCACAAAACAGAGCATTATAATCATATCCACATCAATGTGAGCAATGGAGAAGTCAAATTAACGTGTCTAAATATCATCTAGTTCTATCCCAGGGAAGAGGGCTGTTGCCTACACAGACGACAAGACAAAACGCTCAACTGTGCAAAACACGCATAAGGACATCAGTCAGGAGGAACAAGGTAAAGTGTATTTACTTCTTCACCATGGTCATGTAGTTTCACTCCAAGCACTGTCTTATGAAATAACTGTGGAAACGACCTCCCCAACATTTTGGGTTGTGGCATTTTGCTTCAATGAATTTTAACCTTTTCTTTTAGACATTAAGAGGAAGGACACATTCACCCTTGGTAGAGATTCAGTTGTTTTACGAGATGTCAAGGTGAGAATTAACCACTTCAGGCATAAGTCAATCCACATGACCGGAAATGGGGCAATGAACAGGATATGGGGATTTTGCTAGTTATAAAGTACAATAATCATCATTAAATGATCTAAGACTACTGAAGTATAAGCTGTGTCCCTGACTGATTAATTAGCAAATTCATCTTCGTAGAGTGGAGCTACACTGAATATGGAGTGAGATCATGTAGGGAATGTTGGACTTGTAATAACTAATTGAAGGATAATAATAATCAACGAAAGTGCTTAAAAGTATCAACAAATGCCTTCAAAGTACTTGATACGTACTTTGCTTTCAAAAGTGAAACATAATTAATGCTTACGTAAGATTTCTCTTGACTTCTCAGGAGTATACTAACTCCAAGGACAAGTAACATCACAAACCATTATTTAAGTGCTGCTGTTGGAGCTGCAATACTACTACCAAGACAAAAAATGATACAGGTAACACTGCTTTCAGATTTCTAAGAATTGCTAAAATAGTATGTTTACAGAGCATTCAGAGTTGAGAATATGACAAGTTCCTACCATCTCAAACACTGCCAATCTAGAACAAAAAGAAAGTACTTGAACGCCTGCAGTAATCGAACACAAACCAGAACATATCAGTGCATGACAAGGAAATGTAGTCACAAAATGATTCTACCCTTTCAAGTCCCAAAAAGGACCGAGGAGCTTACCGGAGGCGATACCTGGATTTCAAACAGAGTACAATGTAGCCACTGTAGGGGAGAAGATCACAGAGAGCTCTTCTCAGATTGTTCAGAGTCAGCCCCAAAACCCTGTCCTGACTGAAGCAGACAAAGTGGTCAAACAGGTAGGTAGAAATGAGTAAGGAACAGAGAGTATGGTTATTCTTGCATTGTTTTGTTCGTCTGTCAAAGAAAAGAGTGCTTCTGACCTTTGTCAATGTTCATCTTTATTTTAGGAGAAGAACAAACGGTGGTATCACACTTTGCTCAAGTGTATGATACCATGTGTGTACAGCAGACATCACCAAAGGAACAGGAGACACCTGAGTAGAGAACAAGAATATGAAAAGACTGATGAAAAAAAGCACCAGGAGAAATCCATTGAATATGCACAATCTCGTACAATATTTCAATGAAAAGTTTCAGTGTTGTTTTTAGTGTCGTCGTATTGTATACATTTAAAACAATGTGTCTTGTTTAATGAACAATTTGATTTACTTTAGTAAAAAGTGTTGTTTACTGTAGTCCTAGCATGGATGCAATTGTTACAAAAAACGTGAATGAAAATGTTTTTTCTTTAGAAATGACAAAAAATAAAGAATTTTTCAACAAGATGTCTTTCTATAGCGAGTTTCATTTGAGATAGTCTTTTCTTAGAAGTGCAAGAGTGGTATTCCCTACAACTTATTCCCCAATTTGATCATTCTCAGAAATTAGGAGACGGAAACCACACCTACTGTAATATTAGACCTTGTAACAAGGCAACTAGGTTTCAATGGCTTAAAAGGTGCAGAAAGAGGCTCATGTATAATGACCTCCAGTGTCCCACAGGTTTCCCAAATCATTTCTTAGAGTATGGAAAAAGAGGAAATAAAGTGTCTACAGAAAGCGTTTACCCCCTTGAACATTGTTCAGTTTGTTGCGCCAGTGCCAGAGTTTCATGCAATTAAATGAGGACCTCTTTCTCACACCACATATGTTATACTTTCAATGGGAAAAAAGGAAATATTACAATTGTATACATTTTAAAGCCATGTGTTCATATTTGGTAGAAGCCCTAACAACACCTAAAAAACACCTAACAACGGGTGCAGGACCGAATTAGGGCAGTACCTACTATTGATAAACATACAGAAAACAATATTAAGGTACTGGCTTTAATATTAGCCAGACACAGCTGGATGAGCTCTACCAGCCAGGACAGGAGGCTCTACTGTACACAGAGAGGGGTGGGAGGGGGGAACAAGCTGCCCAGCCGTGTGGAATGCTACAGAACCCTAAACAGACAAAACATACTACTGATTGGAAATAACATACAAAACATACTTGGATCAAGGCACAGTCTCTTTCAAGACAACGATCCGAAACACACAGCAGCAAGGGCGAGGCTTATAGCAGAACGAGTGAACTGGGTGAAAACTCCAGCCGAATCTCCAGATTTAAATCCAATAGAGATGGTATGGCATTAGCTGAAAGACTATGTTTGGAAAACTCCTAAACCCAGCACAAAGCAAGAACTGATACTGATACAATGTCTGTTGATACTGACACTGTATGTGTAGGGCTGTTTCACCACTCCTCCTTTTTTGTTGCATACAGCAGTACTTCTTATGGTAGTACTTAAGTACAGTACAGTAGGTACTTACATTAGTACTTCTCGCGTTAAGAAAGTTAGGTTTTAGCATAAACTATTAGTAATAAATCATATTAAACTTAGCAATGTAATAAATTATGCTAATATTAAATTCGATTCTGTCCGGGAATATAGGGGGAAGGAAAAATGCCAGTGGTCTTTTCACTGATGAACTTGTGCTTGATGAACACCACTGCGTCACATCACACAGCTGCGAGTGCACCTCACTGTGCCCGGCCACCACTGCATCACACAGCTGCCAGCGCACCTCACCATACCAGGCCACCACTGCGTCACACAGCTGCAAGCACACCTCACCGTGCCAGGCCACCACGGCGTCACAACACACAGCTGCCAGTGCACCTCACCGTTCCAGGCCACCAATGCGTCACCCAGCTACCAGCAAAACTCACCCTGCCCGGCCACAACTACATCACACCACACAGCTACCAGCGAACCTCACCCTACCCGGCCACCACTGCGTCACACAGCTGCCAGCACACCTCACCGTACCAGAAAACCACTGCGTCACACAGCTGCCAGCACACCTCACCGTGCCAGACAACCACTGTGTTACACCACACAGCTGCAAGCGTACTTCACCGTGCCAGGCCTCCACAGCGTCACACAGCTAACAGCACACCTCACCGTGCCCGGCCACCAATGCGTCACAAACCTGCCAGCGCACCTCACCGTGCCCGGCCACCACTGCGTCACACCACACAGATCCCAGTGCACCTCACCATGCTAGGCCACCACTGCGTCACACAGCTGCCAGCGCACCTCACTGTGCCAGGCCTTCACTCCATCACTCAGCTGCCAGCAAACCTCACAGTGCCAGGCCAGCACTGCGTTATACCACACACCTGCCATCACACCTCACTGTGACAGGCCACCACTGCGTCACACAGCTGAAAGCGCACCTCACCGTGCCAAGCCACCACTGCGTCACACAGATGCCAGCACACCTCACCGTACCAGGCCACCACTACGTCACACAGCTATCAGCGCACCTCACTGTGCTAGACCAACACTGCATCACACAGCTGCCAGTGCACCTCAGCATGCCAGGCCACCACTATGTCATACCACAGCTGCCAGCGCACCTCACCGTGCCAGGCCAGCACTGCGTTATACCACACACCTGCCAGCGCACCTCACTGTGCCAGGCCACCAGTGCGTCACACAGCTGCCAGCACACCTCACCAAACCAGGCCACTACTGCATCACACAGCTGCCAGCGCATCTCACCGTGCCAGGCCACCATTGGGTCACACCACACAGTTGCCAGTGCAACTCACTGTGCCCGGCCACCACAACTTCACACAGCTGCCAGCGCACTTCACCGTCCCAGACCACCACTGCGTCACACAGCTCAAAGTGCACCTCACTGTGCCAGGCCAACACTGTGTCACACAGCGGCCAGCACACCTCACTGTACCAGGCCACCACTGCGTCACACAGCTGCCAGCGCAGCTCACCGTACCAAGCCACCACTGCGTCACACACCTGCCAGCGCACCTCACTTTGCCCGGCCATGACTGCGTCATACACTTCCCAGCGCACCTCACCGTGCCAGCCCAACACTGCGTCACACAGCTGCCAGCGTACCTCAACGTGCCAGGCCAGCACTACGTCACACAGCTGACAGCGCATCTCACCGTACCGGGCCACCATTGCGTCACACCACACAGCTGCAAGCGCATCTCACCATGGCAGCCCACCACTGCGTCAAACCACACAGCTGCCAGCGCACCTCACCGTGCCAGCCCACCACTGCGTCACATTACACAACTGCCAGCGCACCTCACCGTGCAAGGCCACCACTGTGTCATACCACACAATTGCCAATGCACCTCACTGTGCCAAGCGACCACTGTGTCACACAGCTTCAAGCGCACCTCACAGTGCCAGGCCACCACTGCGTCATATATCACACATCTGCCAGTGCACTTCACTGTGCCAGGCCACCACTGCATCACACATCAGACAGCGCACTTCACCGTGCCAGGCCACCACTGCATCACACCACACAGCTGCCAGTGGACCTCACTGTACCCGGCCACCACTGCATCACACAGCTGCCAGCGCATCTCACCGTGCCCGGCCACCACTGCGTCACACCACACAGATCCCAGCGCACCTCACCGTGCTAGGCCACCACTGCGTCACACAACTCCCAGCCCACTTTACTGAGCCAGGCCACCACTGCGTCATACCACACACCTGCCAGCGCACCTCACTGTGCCAGGCCACCACTGTGTCACACCACACAGATCCCAGCGCACCTCACCGTGCTGGGCCACCACTGCGTCACACAGCTGCCAGCGCACCTCACCGTTTCAGGCCACCACTGCATCATACAGCTGCCAGCACACCTCACCGTGCCAGGCCACCAGTGCGTCACACAACTCCCAGCGCACTTTACTGAGCCAGGCCACCACTGCGTCATACCACACACCTGCCAGCGCACCTCACTGTGCCAGGCCACCACTGCATCACACAGCTCCCAGCACACCTCACCGTACAAGGCCACCACTGCGTCACACAGCTGCCAGCGCACCTCATCGAGCCAGGCCACCACTACGTCACAACACACAGCTGCTAGTGCACCTCACCATGCCAGGCCTCCACTCCATCACACAGCTGCCAGCGCACCTCACCGTGCCAAGCCACCACTGCGCCACACCACACAGCTGGCAGCACACTTCACCGTGCCAGGCCACCACTGCGTCACACACCTGCCAGCGCACCTCACCGTGCCAGGCCACCACTGCGTCATACCATCAGCTGCCAGCGCACCACACCGTGCCCGGCAACAGCTGCGTCACACAGCTGCCAGCGCACCTCACCGTGCCAGGTCACCACTGTGTCACACCACACAGCTGCCAGTGCACCTCACTGTGCCAGGCCACCACTGCGTCACACAGCTGCCAGCGCACCTCACCGTGCCAGGTCACCACTGTGTCACACCACACAGCTGCCAGTGCACCTCATTGTGCCAGGCCACCACTCCATCACACCACACAGCTGCAAGCGCACCTCACGGTTCCAGGCCACCACTGCGTCACATAGCTGCCAGCACACCTCACCGTACCACGTGTAATGTTGCCATAGCCAAAATGTAAATGTAGTGGCTCTCTGAAGGCACCAGTTCTGTAGGGTTTGGGCATTTACTGGGACAATTATTAATTGTAACAGTAAATCACAAAATTGATTCTTTTGATGGCTTTAGAATCCAACCATGTGACATAACTCAAACAACGCACACACACAGGTACTAATACACGAGGATACATTTGTTAATACATAAAATATGCATATAAACTAACAGATCTTATCGAGAGGTTTATCAGAATACAAAAGGTATATATTCAGTCAGTTACAAAGTGTTACACATCAAGAGGAAATACGGTCAGTATATCATTCATTTAGACCGTTTCGTAAATGAACTTGGTTATAACTTCTACATTAGATACTCAAAACAAGTACATAAGTCTTAGGAATTAATTTGATATCAACTGGTTGGGATAACTATTGAATTCTAGAGCTGTAATGCAGTGAAGTTGAATACTCATCCAATCTCTGGGGATTCAGAACTCCTGCGGGCTCAAAAAAACAAGCAGGCTTGTTGCAGGCTTGTTGCTCTCCAATCCGAGCTGTCTGGCTAGGTGCCAGGCTGTGCTGTGCGGCTTGCGACGGTGCGCTGCTGATGCTCACTGACCGGCTAGTTAGTGTTGGCTTTAACTAGCAAAGTTTGTGCACAGGAGAAAAGATGACTGTGGGTCCCAGCAAGTCAGGAAGAGGACCGGTTCGTTCCTGATGAAGAGCTAGTTCTGAATAGTGATTCAGCTGTCCACAGTTCTGACCTGTTCACGAGGCCTGCTGCTGGTGCTAACCTCGGGTGGATCCTCTGGTTACTCTCTGACAACCTCCTCTCTAGACTCTTAGAACAAAGGAAAGTTCTGGCACCCGGACACACTGGCCGTTCCGTGGTTGTCCAGGCTGAGTCTCAGGATGGTCAGGAGGTGCTCTGCGAGAATGTCCTACCCTTGGGAGCCTTCTGCTCCTGGGCCGTCCTGCCCTGGAATTCTCCTTTGAATTCCCTTTAGAATTGTCCACAGAATTCTCCTGAATCTCTTCTGAATCTTACAAGCTCTCTGTGTTGCCTGTTTTTACCTGGAGGAACTTCAGCTCGTTGATTGGCTGAAAGTTCCATGGGCATCCCACGTCCCGCGTGGGTTACTCGGCCCTACCAGTCCCTGATTGGTTGATCAAGGTGAGATATGAGTCACTTACTCCTGACACTTAGGAATGCAGTCCAGATGTCCATCTGGCACTCCCTAGACAGATAGGCGCCAATGGATGATCATTGATCATGATAGACAGGCTTAGCTAAGTGCATCGCCCTTTGGGAGCTGTCCTACGAAACCTTATCAAAGGAACCTTAAATCAGCCTGCATGAATAGTTTCTCCGTGGCTGCACCACAGAGATGAAGAGTGAAATGGGGCCTCATTTGGGAAAGCTCAGAACACTTAATTCTGCCTTATTATTAAGCCTTGCCGCTACACATGCCACCACTGCTTCATACAGCTGCCAGCGCACCTCACCGTGCCAGACCACCACTACGTCACAACACACAGCTGCTAGTGCACCTCACTGTGCCAGGCCACCACTGCATCACACAGCTGCCAGCGCACCTCACCGTGCCCGGCCACCATTGCGTCACACAATTCCCAGCGCACCTCACCGTGCTAGGCCACCACTGCGTCACACCACACAGTTGCCAGTGCAACTCACTGTGCCCGGCCACCACTGCATCACACAGCTGCCAGCGCATCTCACCGTGCCAAGCTTCCACTGCGCCACACCACACAGCTGGCAGCACACTTCACTGTGCCAGGCCACCACTGCCTCACACACCTGCCAGCACACCTCACCGTACAAGGCCACCACTGCGTCACACAGCTGCCAGCGCACCTCACCATGCAAGGCCACCACTTCATCATACAGCTGCCAGCGCACCTGACCGTGCAAGGCCACCACTGCGTCACACACCTGCCAGCGCACCTCACCGTGCCAGGTCACCACTGCGTCACACCACACAGCTGCCAGTGCACCTCACTGTGCCAGGCCACCACTGCATCACACCACACAGCTGCCAGTGCACCTCACTGTACCCTGCCACCACTGCATCACACAGCTGCCAGCGCACCTCACCTTACCAGGCCACCACTACGTCAAACCACACAGCTGCCAGTGGACCTCACTGTGCCAGGCCACCACTGCGTCACAAAGCTGCCAGCACACCTCATCATGCCAAGCCACCACTGCGTCACACAACTGAAAGCGCACCTCACCGTACCAGGCCACCACTGCATCACACAGCTGAAAGCGCACCTCACCATACCAGGCCACTACTGAATCACACCACACAGTTGCCAGTGCACCTCACTGTGCCAGGCTATCACTGCGTCACCCAGCTACCAGCGCACCTCACCCTGCATCACACAGCTGCCAGCACACTGCACCGTCTTGTGGACGCTAGGCAGGCCTATTGACCTTTCACAGTCATGCCTTGTTTTGTGAAACTTTGAATCTCTTTTTAGGATTTTTTGAACATGGTCTTTTTTTCCCTCAATCAGAGGCTCACCACAATTCACGCTCAACCACATCACAGATCTACTACATGCACCTCAGGATGGTGACGTCACTGCCTTTCATATGGAAACATTTTGACACCACGCTCAACAATCTTAGGAAGATCACAAAACAAGCCTGCTAGCCTGGATTTTAACTAAAAAAAACACGCCCGAGAAAGTGAAGTACTGTAGCATTAACTAGCAAAGGTGTTTTGCAGACGTAGGCATAGTACGTAATTCAGGCTTTATGAACTCTAATAATAAATAACCCTAATTAATCGAATCCCAGGTGTGAGTTCATGAAGCCTGATTTACAGATGCAGCCATTCAAAGTGAGCTGTACAGACACGTACCGCAGGTAATTGGCTGCGGTGTCGCGCATCATGACGCAAGATGACGCGGGGTACCGCGGTACGTGATTGGTTGACCGACAGGGGCACTCGTGGTCCGTTGGTCTGTCGTAGAAAGACTTACAGTACAGTAAACGTCTTTACTGTGCCCATTGTAGATATTGAATTTTACCACTGAAGGGAAATCTTAGTAGCTGAGCATAAAAAGAATAGGAGCATACTATAACGCGTGTGAAGGCCATAAACGATATTAATTTTGGAACATAAACATACAGTACTGTATATGGCTGGTCTTGGTACTTTAAAGTAAAAAATACACACCAGTATTCCATTTCTCCCTAAACATTTTAAGCATCGAAGTCTTTAACTAAAGAGATACCGGAGTCAACAAGCATACTTTTAGAATTTGATTAATAGGTAATATAATATGGAATTGCGTATCTAAAGAATTTAATAACGATATGGTTATATTCGTGTACTGCGACAGGGCTGTGTAGGGCTGTTTCGCCTCCCTCTTCATGTGACTTCCCCTGTAGCCTACTGGTCTACGTGCCTGACTAACAACTCACAGGTTGTGTGTTCGAATCCAGCTGGTGCTGGACTTTTCTTTTAAAAAACATTTCTTCGAAAAAATAGAATAGCGATATTATGGACAATCAATTGACTTTTATATTTCAAAATATCACAACATGATCGATTCTAAGTCATTTTTGATAACAATGAATAGTCACCTTCTTCCCTTCTGACAACGGTTCCTGCTTCTGCTTCCTGCTTCTATTGTGTGTGTGTGTGCAATAGAGTACATTTTTATAGAGAAATGGAGGCTGGACAGTATGCATTACAATATAAACAATTATATTGATTTAAATCGTGTTCTGATTTAAATCGCAAACGTGTGTTTAATTATGTGTTTTTTAATCATAATCAGGCTAATGCATTTCTACATGTCTGTATGAACCAGCTTAAAGGGCTAAAGAGAGCTTGCGTTTAAATTGAGTGTAAGGTAATTTATGCTTCTAAAGTCATGGTCAGCATTTATTATTGTACTGTGCTGTAAACTTGTTCTGTGCCTAGTCACATTATTTTATAGCGTTCTTATAGTGTTATCAAATCTGGTGGCGCTGTGTGTTTGTTTCCTGACTCCCATGTCACGTGGTCTGTGATTGAATCCCATGGAACTATGACTTTTTAATAACAATGAATAGTCACCTATGCGTTACAAAATAAACATTTATATTGATTTGAATCGCGTTTTGATTTAAATCGTAAACGCGTGTTTAAATATATGTGTTTAAAGGCGATATACTGTATAAAAGCGCTGATTCTTATGGAGTGTGTTCCGCCGGGGATTCAAAAAATGTATTTTAAATAAGCTGATAAAGCTTAGACTAACTGTATTCTAAACTGTATTACAGCAGAACATTGGACAATGCAACGTAAATTGCAAAAATGCACTTGGAATCTGTCCAAGCCCTCCTACAAAAATTATTTAAACTGCGACACTGATCATTCATCTCTAAATAAACTTTATTTTATATAGTGTTTTAAGTGAATAGGTAATTAGATTGCTCATAAACCTAATCGCTTTTTCTACATAAACACAGCGTGATTGCTCTCTGAAAATGCTTTTCCTTTATATTTAGGCTCAGATTTCAACTATAGATCGTATTATTATAAACTTTCTTGGAAAAATGTATTTTATGTAAACCATGTTTGCTATTAATTCATTTAGGGCTAAAATACGTTCATTGTCTTCCAATCGAGTCGAGTTGACACTGGAAGCTTGCCACACCCGGACTGTTAAACCAACGCATTAGCACGTCAAAGCCCATTGAGGGTATTGAGCCAGTATTGAGCCATACAGAACATTAAAGTGCCCCTTTTCCATTCAGCAGGTGCCTGAGCTGCTGTGTCCTATCTTCTGATAGTCGCCGTTGTGAATGTCTGTAGAGTGTATCTTATTTTTAGTACTATATTTTTGTATTATATTCCCTATTAATCAAACTCTAAGAGTATGTATCGGCTTGTCCCCTCCTCCCGCCCCTCTCTGTGTACAGTGGAGCCTCCTGTCCAGCCAGCACATGTCCACAGACATTCACAACAGCGACATATCCTAAAACGTTTGCACATATGGTTAAATTATTAGTTGTTTTTCAGGAAGTTAAAAAAAACACTTGAATTACTTATCCAGTCTCTCGAAATAAAGTTATTTTTCAAGCAATGCAACACACGTCGGGCAATGTGTTTTTTTTTACTCCAACATTGACAGCCACATCTTAAATCTTGTCAGTCAGTCTTTTTTTCTCTATTTGAATTGTGGTTTACACATCGCACAACTTAAAAAGCTAGAAAGACAGTTTTCGATTCACATTAGCTGGCGAGCCTTGTTAACAAAAAAACTAATAATAATGTAACATGCCACTGTTTGTTCATGAACAAAGTTATATTGAGATTTCCTTAGATACGCGATTAAAAAATAAATAAAAATAAATTGAATCCCTGGCGGAACACATTCCATAAGAATCAGCGCTTTTACAGTATATATCGCCTTTAAAGGTGGCTTCTCAAAACGCTTTACAGGATAAAAACAACAAGAACAGCAACAACAACAATATTGTATTTCATTGCACTTTGAAAACCAAGTAATAACTTAACTATACGCGCAAACGTTTCATATGTTGCTGTTGTGAATGCCTGTGGAGTGTACCTTATTTGCCTTGAGTCCTGGTTATCTCTCTCCCCCCCCTCCCTCTCTCCCTCAATTCAATTTAATTCAAGGTGTTTTATTTGCATGACAGATGGGTACAATCAGTGTTGGGTATGTATATTTTGATATTTACACCCGGCGCGGCACCGAGGGAGCGTCTGCATTTATAACTTAGTTTTTAAAATTAGTCAAGCAATATGAAGCATCTCCTTTTACTTTTAAGTCCCTTAAATACATTGAGCACAGCTTTCTCACCACTTAAGATTGCTTTTTGATACCATCCTTACACAAAGCAGAAACTTTCCGATGACTACAGTACGAGTGGAAAGATTACAGATTTTAATCTTCTTTAATTTTGTTACATTATACGTTTTAGGAACGTTTCATCGAAACAAACACCACAAAACTATTCTCGATTGTATTTCTGAATGTTATGTTACACCTACAGTAGTTCACTGCTTTAAATACATCGAATTAAGAAAGTTATGTGTAGCACTTTAGATCTTTATTTCTGAACCAGGGAAAATCTGATCATGTTTCTCTATAACAATAATAAAAAACTTTATTTTACATATCACCTTTAAAAGATGCATCTCAAAGCAATACAGTAGATCGAAAAACAACTAATGTTGTTAGTCAGGCACGTAGACCAGTAGGCTACAGGGGAAGTCACATGAAGAGGCAAGCGAAACAGCCCTACACAGCCCTGTCGCAGTACACGAATATAACCATATTGTTATTAAATTCTTTAGATTCCATCTTATATTAGCAGAAAAGCTTAAAACTACCACTTTTTCACACGCTATTTCACATGCTAGTTAAATACTTCGATGCTTAAAATCGTTAGGGAGATGTGTATTTTTCCTTTAAAGTACCGATTCCTGGAATCTGACTGGCTGACACCCTTCTGAAGTGGTTCCATAAAATCTGGTATACGGAAAAGAAAGCGTTGATACATACAAGTATCTTTTAATAAAGTCTTTGCTGTGCTCTTGAGGATCCTTGTGATATTTTGAGCTCTAGTTGAATGATAAGTGTCGCATTTTAAATCATTTTCGTAGTTAGAAATTATGAAACGCCCTGTTAAAAGCAAGGAAGTTTTTATGCCCGTTGAAGTAAAACAAAATGCCTGACAAAGTATGGCTTGGACAGATTCCAAGTGCTTGTACAAATGTGCTCAAGAAATTATACTTTCAGTATACAGCTTGTCCAAAGTCATCCATTATTAGTACTATTAGTAATATCTTGGGTAAAGGCTTTGATGCATAAATATTTCTGATAAAGGTAGGTTGTGTACTTTTGTCCAACTGAGCAGTCTTGCTTTCATAAAATATACCAACATTTTAATGACAGATGATTAACATGCTATAATACACAGTTCAAAACTAAAAGCTCAAATGCTGTACATGAGAGGTTAAGCTCCCTCTGGCGGTTTTACAAGGTGACGCCGGATAGTTTCCGGCAGAGTGTCAAATGACGCGCGATTAACCACGTGACACTGCATGACACCGCGTGACACCACGACAAAGCCCACCAGGGTATGCCGCGAAATACCCCACCCATTTTGAATGGCTGCATCTGTACGTACTATGCCTACGTCTGCGAAACACCTGATCATCTACTCAAAAGATTTCAGTGCTTTGTGTATATTCTAATCGCAGTGGGGACAGGGTGTGTGGGGACAGGTTTGGTTGAAATTGCATTGGGGATCTGTGTTCTGCAAACCTGAAACATTTTTTCTGAAAGTGTTTTCTTCCCAGTTTAGCTGATCTTTTGCTGCCTACACATGCTTACACAGCTCCCTAGGTAAATTATCATTACTCGACTGAGAAAGCTTTAGAGAACTTAACATTTTTATTATCAACAAATTGTAAATAAAACGTTTACATTGGCGTTATTCATTTTTCACTTGAGTATGGAGGAGTGTCAGCCGCGTCAGCCTGCCACGTTTCGGCTGTGAATCCTTCTTCAGCTGTGAGGGTCTTCAGCTCATAATGAAACGCTTGGAGTTTGCAATGTACGGCGCTCTGAACGACTTCAACTTTAATGCAGGAAAAATGGATTTCCCAGAAGCTATACTGATTCTTATGGAAGCCCGTTTCCGCCAGGGAGTAGAAAAAATGCGCCCTGGTATTCTCTAGGATGCAGTGCAGTTAAAACTGTTCACTGTTACTGACCATACTGCCTGCCTGCGAGCACTTTTCCTGTCCGTGGAGGGATGACTGTCTTTCATTAGAAGGTTAGCCTATTCTACTCGGAGAATGTAGAGGGGGTGGAAAGTGCCCGCGGTCATTTAATTAGTATTACAATTCGCACTGATTCCCTTGCGAAGATATGGACATAAGAATATTCGTGCGTGGTCAAAAAATGACATAAAAACGACAAAGTGAAGGCTGTGAAAACATTCACAATGTGCTGTATACACAAAGCACGTGTTCTCACAACTCGAGGAGGTTTCGTGAAAACTTTATATCGTCACACAAAATAAAGTTTTTTTGTTTACAAAGACGATTACAAAGAATGTGGACCAGGGTAACACTTTTGAGTTTACAGCTTGTCCAAGGTCATTCATTATTAATACTATTAGGGATATCTTCGGTAAAGACTGACAGCAGGAACATTCCTGTTCTTTACTCGGCAGCTTATTAAAAACAGGGTGTTCAAAACGTTTTTTTTACCCAGAAGAGTGACACAGCTTCGCGTTGTGAATCTGTTATTCCGTATTTACAAAGAAAGTGGAATACAGTAATACTACCTGCTATATAGATACATATTTTTAGATATTCATTTCTTTAGATACGTGATTCCATACTATATTCCCTATTACAAAACCAATAATTCCAGTCCTGAAATCTGATTGGCTGACACACATTCGAAGAACATACTGTAACACTTAGTTAACATGTCTGGTTTAGTTGAAGAATCGGCTAAGGTAAGTTTCAGGGTTTAATGGTGGGATGGCACCTGTGCTTTTTCCCCCCAACCGTTAGAATATGATTTGCACAAAACCCAAAAGAAATACTGCACAGTTCAGGAACCTAGCAACTGTAAAATAAGCTTAAAAACAACTGAACTGAAATGCAAAAAAGTTCAGAGAAAGGCACAAAATATGTTTACTTGGGGTTTAAAAAATTAAAACTAACTAAAACATTCCAAACAGAAGCCGGCCTACCTTCTTTTCTTTGTACCTGATAAAGATGAGGATGGCTTTAAAGATACAGCTAAACTTTTGCAGAACCATTCAAGCGCATTGTTACTGTTTGTTGTAGAAGCCAAAAATATGAGAATCTCAAAATCTAAAAATCTCATGGCATCAGAATGTACAACTTTAAAAAAATAAATAATAATAATAATAAACATTAATTTATATAGCGCCTTGAAAGGTGGCTTCTTAATAGAATGACAAAACCAACAACAATAAATAATACACAAGATATGCATGATGACAATACACAGTTAGAGGAGACAGTAGATGGCGGTAATAAACACAGTGAGAGCAGAAGGATAAAGAACAGGGGTGAGTTTCCCGAAAACAACTAATCTTAGAGACTTTCAAGCAACTTTACGATGTACGTACTGTATGTACGTATGTAAACAATCGATTGACAATTCTTTCATTATATGGTGTCGGTTTTGGTCCTTCAGTGGGATGAAATAAAGTTGTGAAAAGGAATATGAAGTAATCTTGACATCATAATTTAAGCAAAAGCGTATAGATAGGCACAAAAAGGGACCTTATTGTTTCTAAGAGCAAAGAAAAGAAATGACTGACATGCCGTAAAAGAAAACCAAGATTAACTGCGTGGACAGTGTATGCGTCCCGCACGACGTCCTTGATTTAAAGCAATATTTTTTGGCGCACTGCCATAGTTAAGAATCACAATATTTCATGAGAAAAAACTGTTATTTATAGTTATTGGGTATAATGGAACTCAATGGAAACATTAACTACTAAGCTTGGCATGTGTCACTCAACAAATACAGGACCTATAATCAAATTTAAAAACAAGTAGATCTAAGCTTTACCGTCAACAATCACGACAGAACATCAAACGGTGTTGAACTACGCGGTATCGACCGCGGGTTTGGGTACGGAATGGAGCAGGCGTGGGACTCAGGACTGGGGCTGAACAACACATTTATTAACTCGAATCGGGAAAGGTACACACACAGGGACAGGGGTTACAGCGCTGCACCTTCACTAACACACACACACACACCTGAAGGGAAGAGACTGTATCCCAGCCTCCGTCCCGCTATACAGTCCGGTAGAACCCAGGTGCTGTTCTCAGCCCGCCTTGGCTGCGCATGACTAAAGCGCCCTGCGTGGCGCTACATTATAAATACATGTTAGGCCCAATGATTTCACTTAAATAATGCATTGCTGCATTTCATACTGAAAATAATATCATCTAGTCAAGTATAAAAATGAATATGAAATATACCCAAGATGACTCATAAATTCATCACTGTATAAATAAATGTTCTTTTTTCGAATTTCCTCTGACACAGTACAACACAATATCAAAGTCCTTCATATAAACTCTTAGTGTCCTGTATTCCCAGAGGATGCCCCTGCCGTGAAGTGACTGTGCTCTGTCTGGCGATCTCTGGCGCTCAGGGTGGGCAGGAGGAGGCCAGTTTAAGAAGCACTTAGTGATGAACGAGCGGGTCGGGGAGCACGTAGATGACGAAGGATTTAACGTGCTACTTCAGTTACGATGGGTTTTGGGAAACACTCGTCAATTAACGATCGAGCTTAAGAGCGAGTTTACGATGTTCTTAGCGCTACGATGCTTTCGGGAAACAGAATCATAATATCTAGAAGGATTACCATATATAAAAATAGAAAGAATGATATATGATATATACAAGTAATTATATCATATCATATATTATTAACACCATACCCACCATCTATGTACATTCACATGACCACACATATCAGATCAATATCAAATCAATCACAATGATTAGAATGCGCGCAGAAATCGCCCCTTTCTCTTCCCATCTTTCAGCACATTATACGTCCTCTCCACGATACAAGCCGATATCCGTTATCTTACTCTACAATGCACCTTTTCCCGTGTTGTATGTTAACATTTGGTTCATAAAATCGACACACCTGAAATACTAAATAAGAAAGAAAACAATTATAACACAACGGATGACAGAGCCTCTAGAACAGAAAACCCGTTGGCGTCACACACGCTGAATGTCTCTCTCTCTCCTGCTCAGCAAAACACAACATGTGGGTCAACACCGTGTGAGGCATTAAACATCACCTTCGTGCATTACCGCGATTCATCTGGCACACAACTGTACTACTACAGAAATAATATATATAATGTCGCCACTCGAATCTGTAATAAAAATAAATTATAAAAAATGCCGCTGGCGTCTCACCCGACTGGCGGCCACAGCGCGTCTGAGGGCTCCCCAGAGAAACGAGCCGCCTGTGACCCCAGGGGCACCTTCACTGGCGCCCCGCCACCAACAAACCCCAAGGGCTGTCGCAAAGCCAACTCCATACAGAAAAACGGAACTCATCTGGGGGAAGTTCACAAAATAAAATAATAAAATAAAAGATGACATCATATAACCACGGCAGGTACCGCTTGCTCCCGATGCTCGCCCGAAGACGGCCTTTTCCATCGGCCAGGGCCTCTGGCAGTTTACTGTCATGCCTTTTGGCCTGTGCAATGCCCCGGCGACGTTCGAGAGGCTGATGGAGAGGGTGCTGGCATCGGTCCCGCGGAACCAGTGCGTGTTATATCTGGACGATCTGCTGGTTCATGCACGGAGTTTCGACCAGGCCTTGACGAACCTCCAGGCGGTGCTGGCCTGCATCCGCCGTGCTGGCCTGAGGCTCAACCCCCGCAAGTGCGAGCTCCTGCGGCGGGAGGTGACCTTCCTGGGACATGTTGTTGGACCGCGAGGGGTGGCTACGGACCCAGGTAAGGTCGCTGCAGTGAGGGGCTGGCCGACTCCACGCACCGTCGTGGAGCTCCGCAGCTTTCTGGGGTTGGCCTCGTACTATCGGAGGTTCGTCCGGGACTTTGCCAGCATCGCCGCCCCGCTGCACCGCCTCACCGACAAGGGCCGCCGTTTTGACTGGGACTCGGGCTGTGAGACTGCCTTTGGCCGGTTGCGCGAAGCTCTGGTGGGGGCCCCCGTGCTGGCCTACCCCGACCCGCGGTTGCCGTATATTCTCGACACCGACGCGAGTGACTCGGGGGTGGGGGCGGTGTTGGCGCAGGAGGGGCCGGATGGGGAGCGCGTAGTGGCTTACTACAGTCGGGCTCTGACTAGGCCTGAGCGGAACTACTGCGTGACCCGTCGCGAGCTGCTGGCGGTGATGGCGGCGGTCCACCATTTCAGGCCGTACCTGTTCGGGACCCGGTTCCGGTTGAGGACCGACCATGCGTCCCTCACCTGGCTGCTCCACTTTAAGGAGCCAGAGGGACAGATGGCGCGATGGATAGAGATCCTGCAGGAGTACGACTTCACTGTCGTGCACCGTGCGGGGTCTCGCCATCTCAATGCCGACGCTCTCTCGCGGCGCCCCTGCGAGGCCGCGGACTGCCATCACTGCGCCCGGCGGGAGCAGCGTGAGGAGGCTGTCCGCACCGTGGCGGGGGTGAGCGCCGCGGCCACGGCCCGGGAGGGGCCGCTGGGGGTGGGCCTGCCAGACCTGGCGCAGCGTCAGGCAGCTGATCCTGACGTGGGCCCGGTGCTCCGCTGGAGGGCAGCAGGAGTGCGGCCTACACGAGAGGAGCTCGCCCCGCACCCGAAGTCCGTCAAGGCCCTCTGCGCCCTGTGGGAGGCCTTGGAGGTAAAGGACGGGGTGCTGCGCCGGGGGTGGCGGGTACCCTCCAGTGGCGAGGTACGGTGGCAGCTAGTGGTGCCTCGGTCGCTCCGCGGGGCGGTGCTCCGAGCGGTGCACGGCCAACCGGGTGTGGGGCACTTCGGCGGTAAAAAAACCCTGCAGCGTCTCCGAGGCCATTTTTATTGGGGTCTTTGCCACCGGGACGTGGATCGGTACTGCCGAACGTGTGCGGTGTGCGTGGCGCAGAAGGGTCCCCCCGAGCGCTCTCGGGCCCCCCTCCAACAACACCAGGTGGGGGCTCCTATGGAGCGGGTGGGAGTGGACGTTTTGGGCCCGTTTCCGCGCACCGAGGCCGGGAACCGCTACGTCTTGGTGGCTATGGATTACTTTACGAAGTGGCCGGAGGCCTACGCCCTCCCGGACCAGAGTGCCCCCACGGTGGCCGATGCACTGCTGGAGGGGATGTTTGCCAGGCTGGGGGTGCCGGAGGAGTTACACAGTGACCAGGGGCGTAACTTCGAGTCCCAGGTCTTCGCCAGGGTGTGCCAGCGCCTGGGGATTACTAAGACGCGGACCACCCCGCTGCATCCCCAGAGCGACGGGTTGGTAGAGCGGTTTAATCGGACGCTCGCCACCCAGCTGGCCACCCTGGTGTCCGGGCACCAACGGGACTGGGACCGCCACCTCCCCCTTGCGCTCTGGGCGTACAGGACCGCGGTCCAGGAATCCACCGGGTGCACCCCGGCCTCGCTCATGCTGGGCCGGGAAATGCGAACACCGGTGGACCTGGTCTTCGGCCCGCCGCCCGGAGACGGGTCGGCACCGCCGGCTGGACCGGACTACGAGTGGGACCTGCGGCAGCGGATGCAGCGGGTGCACAGCTTTGCACGGACCCACCTGACACAGGCGGGGGTCCGGCAGAAGCGGTACTACGACCTGCGCTGCAGGGGGCCTGCCTTCCAGCCCGGGGACTCGGTTTGGGTGTACAACCCGCGGCGCCGCAAAGGCCTCAGTCCTAAGCTGGCGCCGTCGTGGGAGGGGCCCGCTGAGGTACTCGGGGTGGTGGGCGAGGTCTGCTACCGTGTCCGGTTGCGAACACGGGGGAGAGTGGTGGTCCTGCACCGAGACCGCCTGGCCCCCTACCGGGCCCGGGAGGAGGAGCCGTGTGGGGAGGCTCCAGAGGAGCAGCCGGGGCCGGAGCCGGAGCCGGCCGATAGTGGGGCGTCCGTGGATCGCCAGCCGTCACCGCGGCGCAGCGGCCGCTCACGCAGGGTTCCGCAGCAGTTGGCCGAATACGAGTACAGCCTGAGGGGGGTGTTCGACGTCGGCGAGACGCCAGACGCTTCAGGTGGGGGCAGTGTAACGCCCTCGCCTGGTGGTGAGGAGGAAGCGCCCCTAGGTGCTCGTAGTACCGCTGGGCATGCTGGGAGTGTTAGCCGGGAAGAGTCTGAGGGTCAGCACGATGACCAGCGGCTGACCCTACCTGTGTAAATAATGTCCTAGTAATTCTAGTGCCCTGTGTAGTCCTGTAAAAGTAGAGTGTGTTGTTAGGTAATTACCACCCTAAATGTGTGTACGTGTTCGTCAGTCTCCTCATGTGTGTGTAGATCCTGTGTTTGGTTTTTTGGTGTGGTTGTAAAATAAAGCCAGTGCTTGGTTAATCGCGTCTCCACTGTTCTTTAATTCTGAGAAAGAATCTGCAAAACGCTACAATATTAAAATTAAGAGATATACTTTCAGTTGTAAAGGAAAACACAGCAATACAGTAAAGCAACATAAATGTCAATTAAATAAATACACATGAGGAAACTCGTAATACAATAAGAAAAATAAAAGAGAACTAATCAGCCTCTTAGGCTGCCGGTGTCCCCTTTTCTGGAAAAACCTGCCGCAAAAGTACCATTTCACTTCATTATTTTATATCACCAAAAATACAAAACCTTTACAGAAAACCTTTTATTAATCAAAAAGTGTCAAAATTGTTTTTCACAAAACCACTTTTGGAAATTGCATGAGAAGGTCCACATCACACGTGTGCTCTCCTCAGCGTGGTCACGCACGGCTGCGGTGGAAATCAAGATCCACCTTTGATTCCTTCGGCATTTTACATCGTTTTTGACCAACAAAACCATGTTATCAATCGAAAAAGGACAACCGGAGCTTTAAAAAAACCCAAGACAATCGATCACAAAGTCACTTTTTATCCGATGATGCACTTCCAAACTTCCAATATGCATTGATAACGCAATCAAAACCAGCGAAAAAAATATATATCGCATATATCCACAGTAACCCAGACCTGGAGGCTATTAAATGTCATTGACTTTGTACTAAATGTCAGAATCAAAACCGCCAGAAACAAGGCGATCTGATTGGTAAAAAGCACCGTCATTCATTGTATTTTCAGCCATTCAGAGCCCTTAGGGGGTAAGACTTCCTCTAGAAGCCTTAGGATATTTACAGTAGCTGTCAATCATTGACTCAGAAGGGGTAATCAATCAGTTTTTTGATCAGTTTCTTATCAGTGCTCCTTTTTTTCGCACCAGAAGGCAACTCTGAGATTTTTTTCATTGCATAACAACAGATAAAGGCTCTTTAGCAGTGTCTAAAGGTTTTTATAGCAATTGCAATGCTTTTTTATTCTTATTATTTTCAATATTTTTATGTTTTTTTATTATAGGCGTGAAATTTCATTCCAGGTCCAGTCTTCACAAGACATGATGTATAATTTTTTTCTAATTGATCAATTTGTCCCAGATTTTATCCAAGCTAGTAGTCACCTAGAACAAGGTTTTCAAAATCTGTTGAAAAATCTGACCTCTGAAGACCAAAAAACATTTTCGCCTGCTTTTTTTGGGGGTGGGGGGGGTTCATATGTTTGTCTGCTGAGTAGACACATTAAGAAATATAAGACATTTGACTGTTCACACTCAAAGCCACGGGGGTTAGCTTCAATTTAAGACCTGAATCAGGCTCCTGCTATGTTCTGCTAGAGCGATATAACAAATTGTTTAAGAGGAGGAAATTCCAGGCGGACATTGGCTAAATGTGTCACTGGGAGTAAGAGGCTACAAAAAGAAACCTAAATAGAAAGAACAAAGAACCACTTTAACTAAAAGCTAAATTTAAAAAATATATATTTTCAAATATTTTCATTGTTTTAAAATGTTTTTTAAAACAATGTACCGAGCTTGACTGCCTAGTAAAAAGTGGTAGTGAGTTTCATAATTTAGAAGCATAAAAACAAAAAGCAGCCTCTCCACTCTTTCTGTATTTCACATGTGGTATTTGCAGTAGGCCAGTATGTGCAGATCTCAGGTCACGTATAGGAACATATGAAGACAGACATTCAGTAAGGTACATAGGCGCTAGGCCGTTTAGAGCTTTAAAAACAAGTAAAAGAACTTTCAAATTTATCCTCGTTAATAAAGGTGACCAGTGAAGGTTTTTCAAAACAGGAGTGATATTCTCTTTCTTGTATTTGTTAGGATCTCTGCTACTGCATTTCGGACAAGTTGTAAGGGATTTAGCCAGGAGAGGTATTCTCATTCACTCAGTAAGGTCTTTATTCATTTTGCAATATGGGAAAAAGCCATCACCTGTCTGCGCAGAGAAGTGAAAGCTGATTCAAAAGCAAGCAGGGAGACCCCTTGTTTTATATCTTTTTTTAAGCTGATGCAACACTTCAAGGACAGGCAAAGCAGTCATTTTCCATTCCTTATCGGTTTTTGCTTTAAGCAAAGAAGAGCAGTTATTCAAATGGTTTCTCACACTCCCTTCTTCAAGCAGCCGAGATAAACAGTATTAAAACATCCTGTGCCCTTGACAAGTTGGGTGCTATCACACTTTGTTCTAAGTATCCAGCTGCTTCTGCAGCACAGCTCTGTCCGTAAACAACATAGAATAAAACACTTTTTCTCAGTAACTTTTCATTACATTCCCTCCTTTTTATCCTTAAATGTGTTCATACCACAGAGTCCTCATAGGGGTCACCCTAGTCAGACAACAGCACAACAGCAAAACCACTACAACAGGCATGAATAGCTTTAAGAAAAACAGTCCCCAAGACCCAAAAAATGATTTTAACCATGAAAAGAAGGGGAACTCATTGCCAATGCCCTGTTCTTGATTTACCCTGTTCTTAAGTTCTTTCAGCCGGTGTATTGCGAGGGTGAGGTGACGATGGTCATCATCACTAGCAGGGATATACAGATGCAGCCATTCAAAACAAGCGGGCGATACCGCATTATTTTGCGGTGTGCTTATCGCGGTGTAACACAAGTTACCATATTAATACCGTGTATTCTCGCATAGTACCGCATAATACCACATGTTCTAATGAATGACCTTGGACAAGCTGTAAACTCAAAGTATTGCCCTGGTCCACATTCTTTTTTTCATTGACCGTCTTTGTAAAAGTAACACCACAGCATTTCGTTGATCCAATCACGCATTTGTTTCCAATCATGCAAAGTACAGTCATTTTTGAGAATCTCCAATTCACCATGCCTTTTGCATGCTCATAAGAGATATTGATTTAGGAACATAAACATATTACTGTATGCAAACTGTACTGTATACAGTATGTATATGTATATTTAATGTCTTTACTGTGCCCGTTTAAGTATTAAATATTTATATGGAATTTTACCACTGAAGGGAAATCTTAGTAGCTGAGCATAAAAAGAATAGGAGCATAATGCGTGTGAAGGCCATAAACGATATTAATTTTGGAACATAAACATACAGTATTAAAGTATGTAAACTGTATATGGCTGGTCTCGGTACAAAAATACACACCAGTATTCCATTTCTCCCTAAACAATATTAAGCATCGAAGTCTTTAACTAACGTGAAATAACGTGTGTATGCCCCCCTCTGTGTACAGTAGACCATTCTCTCATGACTGGTGGAGCTCATTCAGCTGTGTCTCGAGAGGATCCAGGGTATCTGCTTCAACCCCATGGCTGGGTAGCTTGTTCCCCCCTCCCGCCCCTCTCTGTGTACAGCAGAGCCTCCTGTCCTGACTGGTGGAGCTCATACAGCTGTATCTGGAGAGGGAGAGAGAGAGGGGTGCGGAACCAGGGAACTATTTACATGGAAAACGGGCGATCTCCCCAGCCCGTATGCCCCTTTCACTGTGTGGCAGCTGCAATAGTCAGCGGCCTACCTAAACCCCGCCCTGACCACTCCTGTCCTGCCCCTCACCGCGCACCCCAGCCGGGTGTTCTTCAGCCGCCCCCCAGGGCGAAAGCGCTACAATGCTAAAAATAAGATACACTCTGCAGACATTCACAACAGCGACTGTCAGAAGATAGGACACAGCAACTCAGACACCCATTGAATGGAAAGGGACACTTTAATGTTCTGTGCGGGTGGTACAGCACCCCACCGCGCCCGCGCGCCAGCAAAGAGAAAGATACACACCAGTTTTCATTGTCAAAAAGTAATTGTTTTTTACTTTTGTACAATTTGTTTTACATTCCTCTTGTTTAACAGGAATGTTTTGTTTCTGGACAGACTGTTAAACTAGGGGAAAGAGTGCCTATGAAAGACGGGTTCCTTTCGCGAAGTCTGGAGACATTAGAAGCTTGCCACACCCGGACTGTTACACCAACGCATTAGCAAGTTAAAGCTATCCCATTGAGGAGCTGGGCGCAATAATTGTTTTGTTCCTTGATTTTCTGATCTGCAAGGCCATTTGAATTCTGTCTGGCATTGCCAGATTGTGAAAAAATAAAAGTATTTAAATCATAAAATACAATCTACAGACATTCACAACATATACATATCTTAAAACATTTACATGTCTTGTTAAATTATTACTTTAAATATGTACTTTAAGTTACTGAAACAGCCAGTTAATAAAATCGTTGCAATTTTGTTCTTGTTTGGAGGTGGGGATATTCTGACAACAATTGATTTAAAGACAATCGGTCAAAGTGAAATGAAATACAATATTACGCTGGGTAAACATTCCGAGGTCAAATTCTTCCGTGATGGGGGTACCTTTAAAGGTCTAAGCCGGAAACCATCATTATGTCTCATTTTTGATTCTCTCTTCCAAACGAGATCAAAATTGCGACAATTTTATTAGCGGGCTGTTTCAGTAACTCAAAGTATTCATTTAAAGTAATAATTTAACAATAAATCCCGCACCCAGCAGAAGAATCCTACTCCGTTGGGCTGCTGAGCAAGGCCCTTAACCCCAACTGCTCCAGGGGCGCTGTACAATGGCTGACCCTGTACTCTGACCACAGGCTCTCTCCCTATCTCTTTCATCTGTGTGTCTGTGTATCTCATGGAGAGCAAGCTGGGGTATGCGAAAAGATAATTACTAATGCAAGAAATTGTAAAGGTTTAATAAAATAATGTTGTTGCATATCTAAGCAAGTGTTCCTGCATCCCTCTTCTGCACTATAGGCATGGCTTTTATTCTGTTTGCTCCATTTCTAAAACTTTTTGCTCATGTGCATTTTTGTATTTTTTTCCACCTCTAGCACTTTAACGTCGTGAATTTTCATGTGCCTTAATTTGTAGAATGAATTTGAGTTTTAGCCTTAAAAATCTTAAGTTTTCACTATCTTTTGTTTCTTGTCCTACAACTGTTATTATTGATCACCATGACTTCATTCAGCCTTTCCTGAACGTCTATGACAGGCAGAGAGATTGCTGTTTCTGGTGTGATATTTTGCAGCTGACATTTCACTGTTTTAAACGAACAAGAAATTAGATTGCTCATAAATCACTTATTCTATATAAATACAGCGTAATTGCCCTCCGAAAATCCTCTTTTTCTTGTTCGTTTTAGAGACCTTGATCGAAACTGATTTTAGATGTCAGAAAGGATTTATTTTCTCTGTATTTCCTACATTGCTTTGTCGAGATTTTAACTTTATATTTAGGCTCAGATTTCAACTATAAATCGTACACTAATTAATAGCAGTAAATACTGATGTTTTGCTCCCTCTTACTACAAAAATATATATGTTTTGTAGCTGGGATGAACTTTATTTCGTACGCGTAGCTACTGCGATTTGGACACGAAGCGGTTAAAGATGGCGGCAAATCAGGCACCCAGAGAGGGGGGGGGGGCGTCTTCTCGCCTCCATAACTAAAATGCCAAATAGGAGTGGCTTAAGCGACATACACAGTCGTGTAACTGACAGTTTGAGGTAGCCTATCGTGTAAATTTCGCTTTGTTGCTGATAGGTTAAGCTTTCGAAACTCTGCCCCAAAGTCATGTGACTGATTTTTCGCCCTGTTTCGTTGGTTAAACGCAATGATCACAAGCACCACCATGGTAACTGGGATGTGTAGTTTTTAATTCCGTTTGAATTATAACTGTACGTACTGTCTTCATATTTGGCCAGGGCTTTAAAGAGAAGGCGCGCCAAAAAATTTCGGTGCCGTCTCCGCTTTAAAGGTACAACCGTGCTGAAGAATTTGACCTCGGAAGTTTGCCCAGCGCACTTCAAGTACTGCACCTTCTCACACGTGTAGCCAGCTGCGTTGAGCCGTGGTTATATGATGTCATCCTTTATTTTATTATTTTATTTTGTGAACTTCCCCCAGATGAGTTCCGTTTTTCTGTATGGAGTTGGCTTTGCGACAGCCCTTGGGGTTTGTGAAGGTGCCCCTGGGGTCACAGGCGGCTCGTTTCTCTGGGGAGCCCTCAGACGCGCTGTGGCCGCCAGTCGGGTGAGACGCCAGCGGCATTTTTAATTTTATTTTCATTACAGATTCGTGTGGCGACATTATATATATATATTATTTCTGTAGTGGTACAGTTGTGTGCCAGATGAATCGCGGTAATGCACGAAGGTGATGTTTAATGCCTCACACGGTGTTGACCCACATGTTGTGTTTTGCTGAGCAGGAGAGAGAGAGACATTCAGCGTGTGTGACGCCAACGGGTTTTCTGTTCTAGAGGCTCTGTCATCCGTTGTGTTATAATTGTTTTCTTTCTTATTTAGTATTTCAGGTGTGTCGATTTTATGAACCAAATGTTAACGTACAACACGGGAAAAGGTGCATTGTAGAGTAAGATAACGGGTATCGGCTTGTATCGTGGAGAGGACGTATAATGTGCTGAAAGATGGGAAGAGAAAGGGGCGATTTCTGCGCGCATTCTAATCATTGTGATTGATTTGATATTGATCTGATATGTGTGGTCATGTGAATGTACATAGATGGTGGGTATGGTGTTAATAATATATGATATGATATAATTACTTGTATATATCATATATCATTCTTTCTATTTTTATATATGGTAATCCTTCTAGATATTATGATTCTGTTTCCCGAAAGCATCGTAGCGCTAAGAACATCGTAAACTCGCTCTTAAGCTCGATCGTTAATTGACGAGTGTTTCCCAAAACCCATCGTAACTGAAGTAGCACGTTAAATCCTTCGTCATCTACGTGCTCCCCGACCCGCTCGTTCATCACTAAGTGCTTCTTAAACTGGCCTCCTCCTGCCCACCCTGAGCGCCAGAGATCGCCAGACAGAGCACAGTCACTTCACGGCAGGGGCATCCTCTGGGAATACAGGACACTAAGAGTTTATATGAAGGACTTTGATATTGTGTTGTACTGTGTCAGAGGAAATTCGAAAAAAGAACATTTATTTATACAGTGATGAATTTATGAGTCATCCTGGGTATATTTCATATTCATTTTTAGACTTGACTAGATGATATTATTTTCAGTATGAAGTGCAGCAATGCATTATTTTAGTGAAATCATTGGGCCTAACATGTATTTATAATGTAGCGCCACGCAGGGCGCTTTAGTCATGCGCAGCCAAGGCGGGCTGAGAACAGCACCTGGGTTCTACCGGACTGTATAGCGGGACGGAGGCTGGGATACAGTCTCTTCCCTTCAGGTGTGTGTGTGTGTTAGTGAAGGTGCAGCGCTGTAACCCCTGTCCCTGTGTGTGTACCTTTCCCGATTCGAGTTAATAAATGTGTTGTTCAGCCCCAGTCCTGAGTCCCACGCCTGCTCCATTCCGTACCCAAACCCGCGGTCGATACCGCGTAGTTCAACACCGTTTGATGTTCTGTCGTGATTGTTGACGGTAAAGCTTAGATCTACTTGTTTTTAAATTTGATTATAGGTCCTGTATTTGTTGAGTGACACATGCCAAGCTTAGTAGTTAATGTTTCCATTGAGTTCCAGTACACCCAATAACTATAAATAACAGTTTTTTCTCATGAAATATTGATTCTTAACTATGGCAGCGTGCCAAAAAATATTGCTTTAAATCAAGGACGTCGTGCGGGACGCATACACTGTCCACGCAGTTAATCTTGGTTTTCTTTTACGGCATGTCAGTCATTTCTTTTCTTTGCTCTTAGAAACAATAAGGTCCCTTTTTGTGCCTATCTATATGCTTTTGCTTAAACTATGATGTCAAGTTTACTTCATATTCCTTTTCACAACTTTATTTCATCCCACTGAAGGACCAAAACCGACACCATATAATGAAAGAATTGTCAATCGATTGTTTACATACGTACATACGTACATACGTACATCGTAAAGTTGCTTGAAAGTCTCTAAGATTAGTTGTTTTTGGGAAACTCACCCCTGTTCTTTATCCTTCTGCTCTCACTGTGTTTATTACCGCCATCTACTGTCTCCTCTAACTGTGTATTGTCATCATGCATATCTTGTGTATTATTTATTGTTGTTGGTTTTGTCATTCTATTAAGACGCCACCTTTCAAGGCGCTATATAAATTAATGTTTATTATTATTATTATTTATTTTTTTAAAGTTGTACATTCTGACGCCATGAGATTTTTAGATTTTGAGATTCTCATATTTTTGGCTTCTACAGCAAACAGTAACAATGCGCTTGAATGGTTCTGCAAAAGTTTAGCTGTATCTTTAAAGCCATCCTCATCTTTATCAGGTACAAAGAAAAGAAGGCAGGCCGGCTTCTGTTTGGAATGTTTTAGTTAGTTTTAATTTTTTAAACCCCAAGTAAACATATTTTGTGCCTTTCTCTGAACTTTTTTGCATTTCAGTTCAGTTGTTTTTAAGCTTATTTTACAGTTGCTAGGTTCTTGAACTGTGCAGTATTTCTTTTGGGTTTTGTGCGAATCATATTCTAGCGGTTGGGGGAAAAAAGCACAGGTGCCATCCCACCATTAAACCCTGAAACTTACCTTAGCCGATTCTTCAACTAAACCAGACATGTTAACTAAGTGTTACAGTATGTTCTTCGAATGTGTGTCAGCCAATCAGATTTCAGGACTGGAATTATTGGTATTGTAATAGGGAATATAGTATGGAATCACGTATCTAAAGAAATGAATAATGATATTAATTTAAGGATCTGAATATCTAAAAATATGTATCTATATAGCAGGTAGTATTACTGTATTCCACTTTCTTTGTAAATACGGAATAACAGATTCACAATGCGAAGCTGTGTCACTCTTCTGGGTAAAAAAAACGTTTTGAACACCCTGTTTTTAATAAGCTGCTGAGTAAAGAACAGGAATGTTCCTGCTGTCAGTCTTTACCGAAGATATCCCTAATAGTATTAATAATGAATGACCTTGGACAAGCTGTAAACTCAAAGTATTACCCTGGTCCACATTCTTTGTAATCGTCTTTGTAAACAAAAAAACTTTATTTTGTGTGACGATATAAAGTTTTCACGAAACCTCCTCGAGTTGTGAGACCACGTGCTTTGTGTATACAGCACATTGTGAATGTTTTCACAGCCTTCATTTTGTCGTTTTTATGGCATTTTTTGACCACGCACGAATATTCTTATGTCCATATCTTCGCAGGGGAATCAGTGCGAATTGTAATACTAATTAAATGACCGCGGGCACTTTCCACCCCCTCTACATTCTCCGAGTAGAATAGGCTAACCTTCTAATGAAAGACAGTCCACCCTCCCCCACGGAAAGGAAAAGTGCCCGCAGGCAGGCAGTATGGTCAGTAACAGTGAACAGTTTTAACTGCACTGCATCCCAGAGAATACCAGGGCGCATTTTTTCTACTCCCTGACGGAAACGGGCTTCCATAAGAATCAGTATAACTTCTGGGAAATCCATTTTTTCTGCATTAAAGTTGAACTCGTTCAGAGCGCCGTACATTGCAAACTCCAAGTGTTTCATTATGAGCTGAAGACCCTCACAGCTGAAGACGGATTCACAGCCGAAATAATATTATTAGAGTTCATAAAGCCTGTATTACGTACTATGCCTATGTCTGCAATACACCTTTGCTAGTTAATGCTACAGTACTTCACTTTCTCGGGCGTTTTTTTTAGGTAAAATCCAGGCTAGCAGGCTTGTTTTGTGATCTTCCTAAGATTGTTGAGCGTGGTGTCAAAATGTTTCCATTTGAAAGGCAGTGACGTCACCATCCTGAGGTGTGTGTAGTAGATCTGTGATGTGGTTGAGCGTGAATTGTGGTGAGCCTCTGATTGGGGGAAAAAAAGACCATGTTCAAAAAATCCTAAAAAGAGAATTAAAGTTTCACATAACAAGGCATGAGGTGTGCTGGCAGCTCTGGGAGGCAGTGGTGGCCTGGCACGTTGAGGTGCGCTGGCGGCTGTGTGGTGTGACGCAGTGGTGGCTGGCATGGTGAGGTGCGCTGGCAGCTGTGTGACGCAGTGGTGGCCTGGTACGGTGAGGTATGCTGGCAGCTGTGTGATGCAGTGGTGGCCTGGCACGGTGAGGTGTGCTGGCAGCTGTTTGACGCAGTGGTGGCTTGGCACGCTGAGGTGGGCTCTCAGCTGTGTGTGGTCTGACGCAGTGGTGGCCTGGCACGGTGAGGTGCGCTGGCAGCTGTGTGGTGTGACGCAGTGGTGGCCTTGCACGGTGAGGTGCACTGGCAGCTGTGTGGTGTGACACAGTGGTGGCCTGGCATGGTGAGGTGCGCTGGCAGCTGTGTGATGCAGTGGTGGCCGGGCACGGTGAGGTCTACTGGCAGCTGTGTGACGCAGTTGTGGCTTGGCACAGTGAGGTGCGATTTCAGCTGTGTGACGCAGTGGTGACCTGGCACAGTGAGGTGCGCTGGCAGCTGTTTGACGCAGTGGTGGCTTGGCACGGTGAGGTGCGCTTTCAGCTGTGTGTGGTCTGACGCAGTGGTGGCCTGGCACGGTGAGGTGCGCTGGCAGCTGTGTGGTGTGACGCAGTGGTGGCCTTGCACGGTGAGGTGCACTGGCAGCTCTGTGGTGTGACACAGTGGTGGCCTGGCATGGTGAGGTGCGCTGGCAGCTGTGTGGTGTGACTCAGTGCTGGCCTGGCACGGTGAGGTGTGCTGGCAGTTGTTTGACGCAGTGGTGGCTTGGCACGGTGAGGTGCGCTTTCAGCTGTGTGTGGTCTGACGCAGTGGTGGCCTGGCACGGTGAGGTGCGCTGGCAGCTGTGTGACGCAGTGGTGGCCTTGCACGGTCAGGTGTTCTGGCAGGTGTGTGATGCAGTGGTGGCCTTGCACGGTGAGGTGCACTGGCAGCTGTGTGGTGTGACACAGTGGTGGCCTGGCATGGTGAGGTGCGCTGGCAGCTGTGTGGTGTGACTCAGTGCTGGCCTGGCATGGTGAGGTACGCTGGCAGCTGTATGATGTGACGCATTGGTGGCCAGGTACTTTGAGGTGCGCTGGCAATTCTATGATGAAGTGGTGGCCTGGCACGGTGAGGTGCACTGGCATCTGTGTGGTGTGACACAGTGGTGGCCTGGCACGGCGAGGTTCGCTAGTGGCTGTGTGGTGTGACGCAGTGTCGGCCTGTCACGCTGAGGTGCACTGGCAGCTGTGTGGTGTGACACAGTGGTGTCCTGGCACGGTGAGTTGTGCTTTCAGCTGTGTGACGCAGTGGTGGCCTTGCACGGTCAGGTGTTCTGGCAGGTGTGTGATGCAGTGGTGGCCTTGCACGGTGAGGTGCACTGGCAGCTGTGTGGTGTGACACAGTGGTGGCCTGGCATGGTGAGGTGCGCTGGCAGCTGTGTGGTGTGACTCAGTGCTGGCCTGGCATGGTGAGGTACGCTGGCAGCTGTGTGGTGTGACGCATTGGTGGCCGGGTACTTTGAGGTGCGCTGGCAATTCTATGATGAAGTGGTGGCCTGGCACGGTGAGGTGCACTGGCATCTGTGTGGTGTGAGACAGTGGTGGCCTGGCACGGTGAGGTGCGCTGGTGGCTGTGTGGTGTGACGCAGTGGTGGCCTGACACGGTGAGGTGTGCTGGCAGCTTGTGTGACGCAGTGGTGGCCTGGCACGGTGAGGTGTGCTGGCAGCTTGTGTGACGCAGTGGTGGCCTGGCACGGTGAGGTGTGCTGGCAGCTGTGTGACGCAGTGGTGGCCTGGCACGGTGAGGTGCGCTGGCAGCTGTGTGACGCAGTGGTGGCCTGTCACGGTGAGGTGCGCTGGCAGCTGTGTGACGCAGTGGTGGCCTTGCACGGTCAGGTGTACTGGCAGTTGTATGATGAAGTGGTGGCCGGGCACGGTGAGGTGTGCTGGCATCTGTGTGACGCAGTGGTGGCTGGGCACGGTGAGGTGCGTTGGCAGATGTGTGACGTAGTGGTGGCCTGGCACGGTGAGGTGTGCTGGCACCTGTGTGACGCAGTGGTGGTCTGATACGGTGCGCTGCCACCTGTGTGGTGTGATTCAGTAGTGGCCGGGAACTTTGAGGTGCGCTTGCAGCTGTGTGATGCAGTGGTGGCTGGGCATGGTGAGGTGCGCTGGTAGATGTTTGACGCAGCTGTGGCAGGGTTCAGTTAGGTGCGCTGGCAGCTGTGTGACGGAGTTGTGGCCTGGTACGGTGAGGTGTGCTGGCAGCTGTGTGACGCAGTGGTGGCTTGGCACGGTGAGGTGCGCTTTCAGCTGTGTGACGCAGTGGTGGCCTGGCACAGTGAGGTGCGCTGGCGGCTGTGTGGTGTGACGCAGTGGTGGCCTGGCACGGTGAGGTGCGCTGGCAGCTCTATGGTGTGACTCAGTGCTGGCCTGGCATGGTGAGCTACGCTGGCAGCTGTGTGGTGTGACGCACTGGTGGCCGGGTACTTTGAGGTGCGCTGGGAGCTGTGTGGTGTGACGCAGTGGTGGCCTGGCATGGTGAGGTGCGCTGGCAGCTGTGTGACGCAGTGGTGGCCTGGCACGGTGAGGTGCGCTGGCAGCTGTGTGTTGTGACGCCGTGGTGGCTTGGCACGATGAGGTGCGCTTTCAGCTGTGTGTGGTCTGACGCAGTGGTGGCCTGGCACGGTGAGGTGCGCTGGCAGCTGTGTGGTGTGATGCAGTGGTGGCCTGGCACGGTGAGGTGCGCTGGCAGCTGTGTGACGCAGTGGTGGCCTTGCACGCTCAGGTGTTCTGGCAGGTGTGTGATGCAGTGGTGGCCTTGCACGGTGAGGTGCACTGGCAGCTGTGTGGTGTGACACAGTGGTGGCCTGGCATGGTGAGGTGCGCTGGCAGCTGTGTGGTGTGACTCAGTGCTGGCCTGGCATGGTGAGGTACGCTGGCAGCTGTGTGGTGTAACGCATTGGCGGCCTGACACGCTGAGGTGCACTGGTAGCTGTGTGGTGTGATGCAGTGGTGGCCTGGCACGGTGAGGTGCACTGGCAGCTGTGTGGTGTGACACAGTGGTGTCCTGTCACGGTGAGTTGTGCTTTCAGCTGTGTGATGCAGTGGCTGCTGGGCACAGTGAGGTGCACTGGCACCTGTGTGGTTTGACGTAGTGGTGGCCTGGTATGGTGAGGTGCGCTGGGAGCTGTGTGATGCAGTGGTGGCCGGGCACGGTGAGGTCTACTGGCAGCTGTGTGACGCAGTTGTGGCTTGGCACAGTGAGGTGCGATTTCAGCTGTGTGACGCAGTGGTGACCTGGCACAGTGAGGTGCGCTGGCAGCTATGTGACGCAGTGGTGGCCTGGAACGGTGAGGTGCGCTGGCAGCTGTGTGGTGTGACGCAGTGGTGGCCTGGCACGGTGAGGTGCGCTGGCAGCTGTATGACGCAGCTGTGGCAGGGTACGGTGAGGTGCGCTGGCAGCTGTGTGATGCAGCTGTGGCCGGGCTCGGTGAGGTGTGCTGGCATCTGTGTGACACAGTTGTGGCCTGGTACGGTGAGGTGTGCTGGCAGCTGTGTGATGCAGTGGTGGCTTGGCATGGTGAGGTGCGCTTTCAGCTGTGTGACGCAGTGGTGGCCTGGCACAGTGAGGTGCGCTGGCGGCTGTTTGGTGTGACTCAGTGGTGGCCTGGTACGGTGAGGTGCACTGGCGGCTGTGTGGTTTGATGTAGTGGTGGCCTGTTATGGTGAGGTGCGCTGGCAGCTGTGTGACGCAGTGGTGGCTGGGCACTTTGAGGTGCACTGGCGGCTGTGTGGTTTGACGTAGTGGTGGCCTGGCACGGTGAAGTGCGTTGGCAGATGTGTGACGCAGTGGTGGTCTGGCACGGTGAGGTGCGCTGGTGGCTGTGTGGCGTGACTCAGTGCTGGCCTGGCACGGTGAGGTGCACTGGCGGCTGTGTGGTTTGACGTAGTGGTGGCCTGTTATGGTGAGGTGCGCTGGCAGCTGTGTGACGCAGTGGTGGCTGGGCACGGTGAGGTGCACTGGCGGCTGTGTGGTTTGACGTAGTGGTGGCCTGTTATGGTGAGGTGCGCTGGCAGCTGTGTGACCCAGTGGTGGCTGGGCACGGTGAGCTGCACTGGTGGCTGTGTGGTTTGACGTAGTGGTGGCCTGGCATGGTGAGGTGCGTTGGCAAATGTGTGACGCAGTGGTGGCCTGGCACGGTGAGGTGCACTGGTGGCTGTGTGGCGTGACTCAGTGCTGGCCTGGCACGGTGAGGTGTGCTGGTGGCTGTGTGGCGTGACTCAGTGGTGGCCTGGCACGGTGACGTGCGCTGGTGGCAGTGTTGTGTGACGCAGTGGTGGCCTGGCACGGTGAGGTGCGCTGGCAGCTATGTGACGCAGTGGTGGCCTGGCACAGTGAGGTGCGCTGGCAGCTATGTGACGCAGTGGTGGCCTGGCACGGTGAGGTGCGCTGGCAGCTGTGTGGTGTGACGCAGTGGTGGCCTGGCACGGTGAGGTGCGCTGGCAGCTATGTGACGCAGTGGTGGCCTGGCACGGTGAGGTGCGCTGGCAGCTGTGTGGTGTGACGCAGTGGTGGCCTGGCACGGTGAGGTGCGCTGGCAGCTGTATGACGCAGCTGTGGCAGGGTACGGTGAGGTGCGCTGGCAGCTGTGTGATGCAGCTGTGGCCGGGCTCGGTGAGGTGTGCTGGCATCTGTGTGACACAGTTGTGGCCTGGTACGGTGAGGTGTGCTGGCAGCTGTGTGATGCAGTGGTGGCTTGGCACGGTGAGGTGCGCTTTCAGCTGTGTGACGCAGTGGTGGCCTGGCACAGTGAGGTGACCTGGCGGCTGTTTGGTGTGACTCAGTGGTGGCCTGGCACGGTGAGGTGCACTGGCGGCTGTGTGGTTTGGCGTAGTGGTGGCCTGTTATGGTGAGGTGCGCTGGCAGCTGTGTGACGCAGTGGTGGCTGGGCACTTTGAGGTGCACTGGCGGCTGTGTGGTTTGACGTAGTGGTGGCCTGGCACGGTGAGGTGCGTTGGCAAATGTGTGACGCAGTGGTGGCCTGGCACGGTGAGGTGGACTGGTGGCTGTGTGGCGTGACTCAGTGCTGGCCTGGCACGGTGAGGTGTGCTGGTGGCTGTGTGGCGTGACTCAGTGGTGGCCTGGCATGGTGACGTGCGCTGGTGGCAGTGTGGTGTGACGCAGTGGTGGCCTGGCACGCTGAGGTGCACTGGTGGCTGTGTGGTGTGACTCAGTGGCGGCCTGGCACGCTGAGGTGCACTGGCAGCTGTGTGGTGTGACGCAGTGGTGGCCCGGCACGGTGAGGTGTGCTGGCAGATGTGTGGTGTGACTCTGTGGGTGCCTGGCATGGTGAGGTGTGCTGGCAGCTGTGTGGTGTGACACAGTGGTGTCCTGGCACGGTGAGTTGTGCTTTCAGCTGTGTGATGCAGTGGCTGCTAGGCACAGTGAGGTGCACTGGCACCTGTGTGGTTTGACGCAGTGGTGGCCTGGCACTGTGAGGTGTGCTGGCAGCTGTGTGACGCAGTGGTGGCCTGGCACAGTGAGGTGCGTTGGCAGCTGTGTGACACAGTGGTGGCTGGGCACGGTGAGGTGCGCTGGCAGCTCTGTGACGCAGTGGTGGCTGGGTACGGTGAGGTGCGTTGGCAGATGTGTGACGTAGTGGTGGTCTGGCACGGTGAGGTGCGCTGGCAGCTGTGTGACGCAGCTGTGGCAGAATACGGTGAGGTGCGCTGGTAGCTGCGTGATGCAGCTGTGGCTGTGCTCGGTGAGGTGTGTTGGCAGCTGTGTGACGCAGTGGTGGCCGTGCACGGTCAGGTGTGCTGGCAGTTGTATGATGAAGTGGTGGCCGGGCACGGTGAGGTGTGCTGGCAGCTGTGTGACGCAGTGGTGGCCTGGTATGGTGAGGTGCGCTGGCAGCTGTGTGACGCAGTGGTGGCTGGGTACGGTGAGGTGCGTTGGCAGATGTGTGACGTACAGATGCAGCCATTCAAAGTGCGCGGTAAAGACACCGCAGTACAGATACCGCAGGTAAGATGACACGCGATACCGCGGTGCGTGATTGGTTGACCGACAGGGGCACTCGTGGTCCGTTGGTCTGTCGTAGAAAGACTTACTGTACTGTAAACGTCTTTACTGTGCCCGTTGTAGATATTGAATTTTACCACTGAAGGGAAATCTTAGTAGCTGAGCATAAAAAGAATAGGAGCATACTGTAACGCGTGTGAAGGCCATAAACGATATTAATTTTGGAACGTAAACATACAGTATATGGCTGGTCTTGGTACTTTAAAGAAAAAAATACGCACCAGTATTCCATTTCTCCCTAAACATTGTAAGCTTCGAAGTCTTTAACTAACGTGATACCGGAGTCAACAAGCATACTTTTAGAATTTGATTAAAAGGGAATATAATATGGAATCGCGTATCTCAATAATTTAATAACGGTATGATTATATCCATGTACTGCGGCAGAGCTATGTAGGGCTGTTTCGCCTGCCTGATCATGTGAGCTCCCTTGTAGCCTACTGGTCTAGGTGCGTGACCACCAGCTGGTAGGTTGGGTGTTCGAATCCAGCTGGTACTGGACTTTTCATTTTTATTTATTTATTTTTTAATCGCGTAACATAAACATATTACCGTATGCAAACTGTACTGTATACAGTATGTATATGTATATTTAATGTCTTAACTGTGCCCGTTTAATTGAATTTAAAAAACATATTTAACACGAACATTAAGCTGCTTACATCTTCCGCCTGAGAACAGTCACCCGTTGCTACCCAACGCAGAATGGTGATTGGCTGACACCATCTGACACCCCTCTGATTGGAGAAAAAAGACGTGCTGGTGTGCTATACCAGGAAGAGGATTCTTTCCATTCAAAACGTGTATTTTAAAAGTTTAAGAAGTAAAAACCTTACAGCGTACACAGATTTCTAAACTGATCAGGATCGTTATCTTTGTCTCATGCATAATAATGTTCACCGCTCTGTCCAGCAAATTAATAATAAACTTTATTTTATATAGCTTTTTAAACGAATAAGTAATTAGATTGCTCATAAACCTAATCACTTGCTTTTTCTTTTTATTTAGGCTCAGATTTCAACTATAGATCGTATTATTAATAACCATAATAACAACCAACCAACAAAAACAACCATATAAACATAATACCAACCAAAAACATAGATAACAACCACAATACAAAATCAAATAATCAAACCATTTTACACTCGCAAAGTCATCCAATTATCATAATCCCGCCCCTTATGCAAAACCAAACCTTCCTCCCATCCCAGTTTATCCTGTTTATCATAAACAAAATCCACCTCAATTTTCAACATAAAGCATTACACAAAATCAATACCTCAACACTCCATACTCAACAACGATAATTCACAAACAGCCAGAACATGTAACTACACATTCCCAAACATACCTACTTTCCATAGCCCCGCCCCTTATGCAAAACCAACATCCCTCCCCTGTTCTCTCTCTCCCCTGGCGGTTGTAATTGTTTTTATTTTCAAATAAATTTTAGCAAAGTCATGTATTTTAAAAATCTTAAGATTTTTCTATTTATGTCTTTATTTAGTGGTTTCATTAGTGACAAAGGCTAAACTTTCTTGGAAAAATGTCTTTTATGTAAACCATGTTTGCTATTAATTCATTCAGGGCTAAAATATGTTCATTGTCTTCTAATGAAAGAAGGGTTCCTTTCGCCGTAGTCGAGAGCCTAGCCTTTAACTAGTAAGTACTGTATTTACTGGGTTTTTGAGGGGGGGGGGGGGGGGGTGTCTTTCGCTGGAAATCTCGCCTCCTACTTTGAAAATACCCGTGAAACCGGTTCAATTCGTCACAGCCAGCACTCCTGCAGAGAGTTGGGTTGTACTTGCAGTGTATACAGTACACGCGTTATGCTCTTCGTTAATGTCTGTGAAGTTTTATTTAATCTCTGAGCCATACTGATTCTTCTGGAAGCACACCAGTATTCCACTTTCTCCCTAAACATTTTTAGGATCAGAGTCTTACATGTGGTTATTTCAAAAACGTTTGTACGTGCTCCTTCTTACCATGTTACTGTTTACCGTTACTGACCATATTAAGTTTAAGTGCCTGTGGGCACTTTTCCTGTCCGTGGGGGGTGGACCGTCTTTCATTAGAAGGTTAGTCTGTTCTACTCTGAGAATGTAGGGGGGGGGGGTGGGAAGTGCCCGCGGTCATTTAATTAGTATTAAAATCTTAGTTATCTTTCTAGTTCACAGGTTTGCATGCATAATTTAATTTTGAAAGCCACTGAGACATCAGGTACTACTGTTGTATTTATGAAAAAGAAACAAAACAAAAAACATACTAACAACTGTGCCATCCTACTCCTTAGTTAATACATTTTATTATTCATAAACAGTTAACATTGTTAGCAAAATATTTTGAATTATATTTAACCCTATTTTTTCTTTAGTTTTGTATTTAACTTATTATATGATAGTCAGACTTAATGTATATTAATGTATATTTGAACAATGAAAATATATTTTTACAAGATTTTACATTAAGCACTTAAAATTAATATGGTTAATAATAGTAAACTGTAACATGCTGTAACAAGATCGGTTAAACTTCGAAGAAAATCCTTTCAGAGAAAATGTTTCAGGTGTGAAGAACAAACCTGTTCCCACACACCCTGCCCCCACTACCATTAGAATATACACAAACATTTTAGCGTTTCATTCTGAGCAGAAGACCCTCACACCTGAAGAGTGCTGGCTGTGACGAATTAAACCGGTTTTACAGGTTTCAATCACAGATTGGGACTCAGTAAAGTAACACACAGCGCCAGTGGATTTGATAATACTGTACCTAACCAAAATCCGCAATATGGAAACAGAACCTGTGTAATTGTTGATAGATGATGTACTCGTAACATTTTTTCAAGACGAACTACAACATTTAAAAAATGACTTGTATGTACTTGATATCTCTAATCAATCCACGGGTCCCAGCACAAAACGAAAGTAAAACGCATACCGTTTCGCGCTTCTTATTAGTTGCTCAAAAGTAATTTGACCGTATGAAATGCATAATATAAACCTAGAAACATATACGTGAGCAGTACTTAAGCACTGTAGTATCGGTGTTAAGACATACCTCTCAAATACTGTAAATCAAGTTAAAAATATCTCAAGAACGATTCTGGTCGTAATGAAACCATGTTTCGTGTATGTTTTCTTTTTCATCTTGAAATAACTCATTTCTAAATACCTTTTTCACTGTTAACATCTTGTAGCAACTTTGCGACAAAATATACACTCTGACAGTTCATCCTGCTACCAACATTAAATAAAACAAATCTTAAGATTTCTATATTTATGTCTTTATTTAGTGGTTTCATTCGAAGCTTACAATGTTTAGGGAGAAATGGAATACTGGTGCGTATTTTTTTCTTTAAAGTACCGAGACCAGCCATATACTGTATGTTTATGTTAAGATTTCCCTTCAGTGGTAAAATTAGATATGAATATTCAATACTTAAACGGGCACAGTTAAGACATTAAATATACATATACATATTGTATACAGTACAGTTTGCATACGGTAATATGTTTATGTTACGCGATTAAAAAATAAATAAATAAAACTGGAAGGTCCAGCACCACCATTATGTTTATATGGTTGTTTTTGTTGGTTGGTTGTTATTATGGTTATTAATAATACGATCTATAGTTGAAATCTGAGCCTAAATAAAAAGAAAAAGCAAGTGATTAGGTTTATGAGCAATCTAATTTCTTATTCGTTTAAAACGCTATATAAAATAAAGTTTATTATTAATTTGCTGGACAGAGCGGTGAACATTATTATGCATAAGACAAAGATAACGATCCTGATCAGTTTAGAAATCTGTGTACGCTGTAAGGTTTTTACTTCTTAAACTTTTAAAATACACGTTTTGAATGGAAAGAAATCCTCTTCCTGGTATAGCACACCAGCACGTCTTTTTTCTCCAATCAGAGGGGTGTCAGATGGTGTCAGCCAATCACCATTCTGCGTTGGGTAGCAACGGGTGACTGTTCTCAGGCGGAAGATGTAAGCAGCTTAATGTTCGTGTTAAATATTTTTTTTAAATTCAATTAAACGGGCACAGTTAAGACATTAAATATACATATACATACTGTATACAGTACAGTTTGCATACGGTAATATGTTTATGTTACGCGATTAAAAAATAAATAAATAAAAATGAAAAGTCCAGTACCAGCTGGATTCGAACACCCAACCTACCAGCTGGTGGTCACGCACCTAGACCAGTAGGCTACAAGAGAGCTCACATGATCAGGCAGGCGAAACAGCCCTACATAGCTCTGCCGCAGTACACGGATATAATCATACCGTTATTAAATTATTGAGATATGCGATTCCATATTATATTCCCTTTTAATCAAATTCTAAAAGTATGCTTGTTGACTCCGGTTTCACGTTAGTTAAAGACTTCGAAGCTTACAATGTTTAGGGAGAAATGGAATACCGGTGTGTATTTTTCCTTGTGATATTTTAAGCTCTAGTTGAATGATAGGTGTCGCATTTTAAATCATTTTCGTAGCTAGAAATTATGAAACGCCCTGTTAAAAGCAAGGAAGTTTTTATGCCCCGTTGAAGTAAAACAAAATGCCTGACAAAGTATGGCTTGGACAGATTCCAAGTGCTTGTACAAATGTGCTAAAGAAATTATACTTTGAGTATACAGCTTGTCCAAAGTCATCCATTATTAAAACTATTAGTAATATCTTCAGTAAAGGCTTTGATGCATAAATATTTCTGATAAAGGTAGGTTGTGTACTTCTGTCCAACTGAGCAATCTTGCTTTCATAATATATACCAACATTTTAATGACTGATGATTAACATGCTGTAATACACAGTTCCAAATTAAAGGCTCAAATGCTGTACATGAGAGGTTAAGCTCCCCCTGGCGGTTTTACAAGGCGACGCCGGATAGTTAGTCACGTGACACACGTGACACACGTGATACCGCGTGATACTGCGTGATACTGTGACACGCCCACCGGGGTATGCCGCGAAATACCTCACCCATTTTGAATGGCTGCATCTGTAGTGGTGGCCTGGCACGGTGAGGTGCGCTGGCAGCTGTGTGACGCAGCTGTGGCCGTGCTCGGTGAGGTGTGCTGGCAGCTGTGTGACGCAGTTGTGGCCTGGTACTGTGAGGTGTGCTGGCAGCTGTGTGACGCAGTGGTGGCTTGGCACGGTGAGGTGCGCTTTCAGCTGTGTGACGCAGTGGTGGCCTGGCACATGAGGTGCGCTGGCGGCTGTGTGGTGTGGCGCCGTGGTGGCCTGGCATGGTGAGCTGCGCTGGCAGCTGTGTGACGCAGTGGTGGCCTGGCACGGTGAGGTGCGCTGGCAGCTGTATGACGCAGCTGTGGCAGGGTACGGTGAGGTGCGCTGGCAGCTGTGTGTTGTGATGCCGTGGTGGCCTGGCACGGTGAGGTGTGCTTGCAGCTGTGTGACGCAGTGGTGGCCTGGTACGGTGAGGTGCGCTGGCAGTTGTATGATGCAGTGGTGGCCGGGCACAGTGAGGTGCACTCGCAGCTGTGTGGTGTGACGCAGTGGTGTTCATCAGGCACAAGTTCATCAGTGAAAAGACCACTGGCATTTTTCCTTCCCCCTACATTCTCAGAGCAGAATCGAATTTAATATTAGCATAATTTATTACAGTGCTAAGTTTAATATTTTTTATTTACTAATAGTTTATGCTAACACCTAGCTTTTTTAACGTGAGAAGTACTAATGTAAGAACCTACTGTACTGTACTTAAGTACTACCATAAGAAGTACTGCTGAATGCAACAAAAAAAAAGGAGTGGTGAAACAGCCCTACTCATACAGTATCAGTATCAACAGACATTGTATCAGTATCAGTTCTTGCTTTGTGCTTGGTTTAGGAGTTTTCCAAACATAGTCTTTCAGCTAATGCCATACCATCCTTATTGGATTTAAATCTGGAGATTCGGCTGGAGTTTTCACCCAGTTCACTCGTTCTGCTATAAGCCTCGCCCTTGCTGCTGTGTGTTTCGGATCGTTGTCTTGAAAGAGACTGTGCCTTGATCCATTGTGCTCCCTGATATATGGGGCGGCATGCTGTGTGACCACGACTTCCTCGAAGAATTCCCGATCCATAATTCCTTCGAAATAAAATTGTTTTTCAAGCAATGTAATGCAAGGTGCTTTCTAACGTTGGGCAATGTGTTTTTTCTCGAAATTTTGTTTCGAGAGACTAGATAAGTAATTCAAGTGTTTATGATATGTCACTGTTGTGAATGTCTGTGGAGTGTATCTTATTAGCCTGTCCTGACTGGTGGAGCTCATCCAGCTGTGTCTGGATATCTTGGTCAAATATTCGGGTAGTATGTTTTGTCTGTTTAGGGTTCTGTAGCATTCCACACGGCTGGGCAGCTTGTTCCCCCCTCCCTCCCCTCTCTGTGTACAGTAGAGCCTCCTGTCCTGGCTGGTAGAGCTCATCCAGCTGTGTCTGGCTAATATTAAAGCCAGTACTTTAATATTGTTTTCTATATGTTTATCAATAGTGGGTATTGCCCTAATTCGGTCCTGCACCCGTTGTTAGGTGTTTTTTAGGTGTTTTTAGGGCTTCTACCAAATATGAACACATGGCTTTAAAATGTATACAATTGTAAATACAATTGTTCTTTTTTCCCATTGAAAGTATAACATATGTGGTGTGAGAAAGAGGTCCTCATTTAATTGCATGAAACTCTGGCACTGGCGCAACAAACTGAACAAAGTTCAAGGGGGTATACGCTTTCTGTAGACACTTTATTTCCTCTTTTTCCATACTCTAAGAAATGATTTGGGAAACCTGTGGGACACTGGAGGTCATTATACATGAGCCTCTTTCTGCACCTTTTAAGCCATTGAAACCTAGTTGCCTTGTTACAAGGTCTAATATTACAGTAGGTGTGGTTTCCGTCTCCTAATTTCTGAGAATGATCAAATTGGGGAATAAGTTGTAGGGAATACCACTCTTGCACTTCTAAGAAAAGACTATCTCAAATGAAACTCTCTATAGAAAGACATCTTGTTGAAAAATTCTTTATTTTTTGTCATTTCTAAAGAAAAAACATTCATCAAGTCCTTCACAAATGTTTTGTTTGTGACTTTCTCTGTTCTTCCCTTTCACACTCAACTGAACTATGTGTTATGTCTTGTAAACGTAATCAAACATTTCACTTAGGTGTGTGGGTTAACACAAACCCATATTATATGAAACATTCAGTTTTTCATTCACGTTTTTTCTAACAATTGCATCCATGCTAGGACTACAGTAAACAACACTTTTTACTAAAGTAAATGAAATTGTTCATTAAACAAGACACATTGTTTAAAATGTATGCAATACGACGACACTAAAAACAACACTGAAACTTTTCATTGAAATACTGGACGAGATTGTGCATATTCAATGGATTTCTCCTGGTGCCTTTTTTCATCAGTCTTTTCATATTCTTGTTCTCTACTCAGGTGTCTCCTGTTCCTTTGGTGATGTCTGCTGTACACACATGGTATCATACACTTGAGCAAAGTGTGATACCACCGTTTGTTCTTCTCCTAAAATAAAGATGAACATTGACAAAAGTCAGAAGCACTCTTTTCTTTGACAGACGAACAAAACAATGCAAGAATAACCATACTCTCTGTTCCTTACTCATTTCTACCTACCTGTTTGACCACTTTGTCTGCTTCAGTCAGGACAGGGTGCTGGGGCTGACTCTGAGCAATCTGAGAAGAGCTCTCTGTGATCTTCTCCCCTACAGTGGCTACATTGTACTCTGTTTGAAATCCAGGTATCGCCTCCGGTAAGTTCCTCGGTCCTTTTTGGGACTTGAAAGGGTAGAATCATTTTGTGACTGCAGGCGTTCAAGTACTTTCTTTTTGTTCTAGACTGGCAGTGTTTGAGATGGTAGGAACTTGTCATATTCTCAACTTATTTTCTCTATGAGACTCTGAATGCTCTGTAAACATACTATTTTAGCAATTCTTAGAAATCTGAAAGCAGTGTTACCTGTATCATTTTTTGTCTTGGTAGTAGTATTGCAGCTCCAACATCAGCACTTAAATAATGGTTTGTGATGTTACTGGTCCTTGGAGTTAGTATACTCCTGAGAAGTCAAGAGAAATCTTACGTAAGCATTAATTATGTTTCACTTTTGAAAGCAAAGTACGTGTCAAGTACTTATAAGGCATTTGTTGATACTTTTAAGCACTTTCGTTGATTATTATTAGCCTTCAATTAGTTATTCCAAGTCCATCATTCTCTACATGTTCTCACTCCATATTCAGAATGTGGGAATACAGTTGTTTTAAGGAAATGCCACTGAATAGATAGTAGCTGCATTCTACAAAGATGAATTTGCTAATTAATCAGTCAGGGACACAGCTTATACTTCAGTAGTCTTAGATCATTTAATGATGATTATTGTACTTTATAACTAGCAAAATCCCCATATCCTGTTCATTGCCCCATTTCCGGTCATGTGGATTGACTTATGCCTGAAGTGGTTAATTCTCACCTTGACATCTCGTAGAACAACTGAATCTCTACCAAGGGTGAATGTGTCCTTCCTCTTAATGTCTAAAAGAAAAGGTTAAAATTCATTGAAGCAAAATGCAACAACCCAAAATGTTGGGGAGGTCGTTTCCACAGTTATTTCATAAGACAGTGCTTGGAGTGAAACTACATGACCATGGTGAAGAAGTAAAAACACTTTACCTTGTTCCTCCTGACTGATGTCCTTATGCATGTTTTGCACAGTTGAGCGTTTTGTGTCTTGTCGTCTGTGTAGGCAACAGCCCTCTTCCCTGGGATAGAACTAGATGATATTTAGACACGTTAATTTGACTTCTCCATTGCTCACATTGATGTGGATATGATTATAATGCTCTGTTTTGTGGGCTTCCCAAGAAAACAATAAATCCCTTACTACTTGTTCGAAATGCAGTAGCACAGATCCTAACAAATACAAGAAAGAGAATATCATTCCTGTTTTGAAAAAACTTCACTGGTCACCTGTATTATCTAGGATAAATTTGAAAGTTCTTTTACTTGTTTTTAAAGCTTTAAGCGACCTAGCACGTCTGTACCTTACTGAATGTCTGTCTTCATATGTTCCTATACGTGACCTGAGATCTGCACATACTGGCCTACTGCAAATACCACATGTGAAATGCAGAAAGAGTGGAGAGGCTGCTTTTTGTTTTTATGCTTCTAAATTATGAAACTCACTTCCACTTTTTATTAGGCAGTCAAGCTCGGTACATTGTTTTAAAAAGCATTTGAAAATGTTGCTTTTAGTTAAAGTGGTTCTTTGTTCTTTCTATTTCTGTTTCTTTTTTTAGTTCTCTTTAATTGTTCTTATTTTATTACGACTTTCCTAATTTTTATTTATTTAATTGACATGTATGTTGCTTTACTGTATTGCTGTATTTTCCTTGACAACTGAAAGTATATCTCTCAATTTTAATATTTTATTTTTACGCTTGCTTTTTAAAGCACCAAAGCACTATTTGTATGAAAGGTGCTCTATAAATAAAGTTTATTATTATTATTATTTTTAATATTATTATTATACTTTGTTACATTTTTGGTTAGGACAAAGATTCTAGTAGAGGTGGCCTCTTTTACCCTGTTCCAAAAAATTGGAAAACTACCTTCAGGATACACTGACAATGACCATCTACTGTCTCCTCTAACTGTGTATTGTCATCATGCATATCTTGTGTATTATTTATTGTAGTTGGTTTTGTCATTCTGTAAAGAAGCCACCTTTCAAGGCACTATATAAAATAATGTTTGTTATTATTATTTACATTTTTCATCGTAAAATCTGGCGAAGAGTCTTAAGAGAATATCAAAGAACACGTTGCTCTTACCTTTCCATTCCAAGAAATACCCTCAGCTCGGATTGCAGAGATTGACCTCTCTGTCTCAAATTCTGAGAAACATTGACTCGATTGAAAAATGACCATTTCCTAAGATTCACATAACATCACCAGTCAACATTTGCCACTTGACATCAATAGAAACCATAGAGTACATGACATTTCCAATCAGTTTTCTTTCAAGGTACAATACCAATCGCCTTGCCAGAAGAGTTATACTGCGGTAGATAAATATTACAAATGTCAGATGCACGCAGAGTTGTTTGGATTACTATGAAAAGATTGGCAAATATATTTATGTTCATTATATTTCTTGGAGTGACCGAGCTAAAGAGAAAAAAATACTTACCTTTATCTCTGCAGACAGGATCGCAAGGGATTCCCTTATACTGGGTTCCTATATAACAAATAATACATTATTCAAAAAACATGATATTTCTCTGTCCATTGGCAGCATGATTGTTTATCATTACAATTTTAGTTAGCTTTAATTTTGTAAACCCCAAGTAAACATAGTTTGTGCCTTTCTCTGAACTTTTTGGCTTTTCAATTCAGTTGTTTGTAAGCTTATTTTACAGTTGCTAGGTTGATGAAGTTCCTGAACTGTGCAGTATTTCTTTTGGGTTTGGTGCGAATCATATTCTAGTGGTTGGGGGAAAAAAGCACAGGTGCCATCCCACCATTTAACCCTGAAACTTACCTTAGCCGATTCTTCAACTAAACCAGACATGTTAACTAAGTGTTACAGTATGTTTCAAAGTGTGTATTTTAGCAAACACAACTGAAGTTCTGTTGTCTCCTTGGAGACACCTGGAACTGGTGTGATGCTGGTTCTATGACATCATTCATTCTAAATGTAAATGCAGGTATTGGCACAACATAGTAAATTGATGTAAAGTTATGGATCCATTTATGATTTTCACTCAGTTTGAAAGAGTTCCTGTCGTGTGGTTAAACTTTGTGTTACGGAGGGTTAACTGGGGTTCTGGCTACTTTCTGTTAACCTTGTCTCTCACTCACTTTGATGAGCAAAATGTTCATACATAAAGCATACATTTCTGATTGGTCAGAAGAAGCTTCTTAACATATAAGGTATAAAGAAAGTCAGAAAGTTAGGCACTTAGGTCAGCCTTAGGCAGTTAACCAAGACCATAATCCGATAAGAAGCTATTCCCTTTCATGTTGCTAAATCACATGTAGGATACATGAGTTACACCTCCACTTAAGAGACCTTAAAGAGACCTTGGCCAGCCAGGAGTGTAGAAAACCGTAAAACAGTTCTTGAGGACCTAATTGTTAACTCTTAACAGGCAAAGGTTCCTTCAGTCCTATGAGAAATATTTTAGAATTGAACTAAAGTGTGTTTCCGATACAGGAGCATATGTCTGTCAGGGCCTGTTGGAGAGGCCCTGCATGAGAACCCCTGGCTGCAGTTCCACATCCCCCTGAAAGTAAATAGAGCCATAAGCACTGAGCTAAGGACACTGCTCCAGGACATGCTGGCTGTCGATCCTGACCAGCGACCAGAAGCCATCCAGCAGAAGAAGCAGGTCAGGCAAGCCATGGCACGAGAGAAAACATATTTGTAGTGACTGATAGCAAGATGTCCGTGACCAAGGGCAATTCGTCTGAGTAAAGTCTGATTTCATTTTTATGTCCCGAAAGGCCACTGCCTTTGTGCTGTAGATTTCTGATTTAGACGGGCATTTCTATGGACAACTTTGACTTTTCTGTGGGTCCAATGAAAATAAGTTTTTTAACTTATTCTTTGTTACAGTTTTCGAAAGTTTAAAGACATTCACTGAGTTGACGATAAAGGAAAAGTTTCATCTTTCACCTCTTGGAAGGTAGGCCGGTCAGAGGTACAATATATGTCTTCATGTCTTCATCCTCCATGTTTGTAACTACAGGTTTCACAGTGTTGAGCTAAGACACAAAAACACCTACAAATGGCAGTTCCAAATGTATCAAATGTATAAACCTGGGCTGAAAAAGTGTGTACAGTATATACTCTGTGTAGGTCTGATAAAAGTATTTGAGTCAAAGTGTCATATGGATACAAATTCTCATGATTTTGTATTGTGTGTTTTTTCTCTGTTCTGCTTTATTGAAAGAAATCAGATGCTCTTCCTGAAACTTACCTTAGCTGATTCTTCAGCTAAACCAGACAGACTTCTGAAATTCTCAAATATTATCAAATCTTGTTGGTGCAGAGGTGGTGGAGCCCATTACCAACAGACTCACAGCTGAAATTGCTGTGAAAAGGGCTTCTACCAAATATTAACATGTGGGTGAAAATGTATACAATTGTAATATTTCCTTTTTTCCCATTGAAAGTATAACATATGTGGTGTGAGAAAGAGGTCCTCATTTAATTGCATGAAACTCTGGCACTGGCGCAACAAACTGAACAAAGTTCAAGGGGGTATACGCTTTCTGTAGACACTTTATTTCCTCTTTTTCCATACTCTAAGAAATGATTTGGGAAACCTGTGGGACACTGGAGGTCATTATACATGAGCCTCTTTCTGCACCTTTTAAGCCATTGAAACCTAGTTGCCTTGTTACAAGGTCTAATATTACAGTAGGTGTGGTTTCCGTCTCCTAATTTCTGAGAATGATCAAATTGGGGAATAAGTTGTAGGGAATACCACTCTTGCACTTCTAAGAAAAGACTATCTCAAATGAAACTCGCTATAGAAAGACATCTTGTTGAAAAATTCTTTATTTTTTGTCATTTCTATAGAAAAAACATTCATCAAGTCCTTCACAAATGTTTTGTTTGTGACTTTCTCTGTTGTTCCCTTTCACACTCAACTGAACTATGTGTTATGTCTTGTAAACATAATCAAACATTTCACTTAGGTGTGTGGGTTAACACAAACCCATATTGTATGAAACATTCAGTTTTTCATTCAAGTTTGTTCTAACAATTGCATCCATGCTAGGACTACAGTAAACAACACTTTTTACTAAAGTAAATGAAATTGTTCATTAAACAAGACACATTGTTTTAAATGTATGCAATACGACGACACTAAAAACAACACTGAAACTTTTCATTGAAATACTGGACGAGATTGTGCATATTCAATGGATTTCTCCTGGTGCTTTTTTTCATCAGTCTTTTCATGTTCTTGTTCTCTACTCAGGTGTCTCCTGTTCCTTTGGTGAAGTCTGCTGTACACACATGGTATCATACACTTGAGCAAAGTGTGATACCACCGTTTGTTCTTCTCCTAAAATAAAGATGAACATTGACAAAAGTCAGAAGCACTCTTTTCTTTGACAGACGAACAAAACAATGCAAGAATAACCATACTCTCTGTTCCTTACTCATTTCTACCTACCTGTTTGACCACTTTGTCTGCTTCAGTCAGGACAGGGTGCTGGGGCTGACTCTGAGCAATCTGAGAAGAGCTCTCTGTGATCTTCTCCCCTACAGTGGCTACATTGTACTCTGTTTGAAATCCAGGTATCGCCTCCGGTAAGTTCCTCGGTCCTTTTTGGGACTTGAAAGGGCAGAATCATTTTGTGACTACATTTCCTTGTCATGCACTGATATGTTCTGGTTTGTGTTCGATTACTGCAGGCGTTCAAGTACTTTCTTTTTGTTCTAGATTGGCAGTGTTTGAGATGGTAGGAACTTGTCATATTCTCAACTCTGAATGCTCTGTAAACATACTATTTTAGCAATTCTTAGAAATCTGAAAGCAGTGTTACCTGTATCATTTTTTGTCTTGGTAGTAGTATTGCAGCTCCAACATCAGCACTTAAATAATGGTTTGTGATGTTACTTGTCCTTGGAGTTAGTATACTCCTGAGAAGTCAAGAGAAATCTTACGTAAGCATTAATTATGTTTCACTTTTGAAAGCAAAGTACGTGTCAAGTACTTTGAAGGCATTTGTTGATACTTTTAAGCACTTTCGTTGATTATTATTATCCTTCAATTAGTTATTACAAGTCCAACATTCTCTACATGATCTCACTCCATATTCCGAATGTGGGAATACAGTTGTTTTAAGGAAATGCCACTGAATAGATAGTAGCTGCACTCTACAAAGATGAATTTGCTAATTAATCAGTCAGGGACACAGCTTATACTTCAGTAGTCTTAGATCATGTAATGATGATTATTGTACTTTATAACTAGCAAAATCCCCATATCCTGTTCATTGCCCCCTTTTCAGTTATGTGGATTGACTTATGCCTGAAGTGGTTAATTCTCACCTTGACATCTCATAGAACAACTGAATCTCTACCAAGGGTGAATGTGTCCTTCCTCTTAATGTCTAAAAGAAAAGGTTAAAATTCATTGAAGCAAAATGCAACAACCCAAAATGTTGGGGAGGTCGTTTCCACAGTTATTTCATATGACAGTGCTTGGAGTGAAACTACATGACCATGGTGAAGAAGAAAAAACACTTTACCTTGTTCCTCCTGACTGATGTCCTTATGCGTGTTTTGCACAGTTGAGTGTTTTGTGTCTTGTCGTCTGTGTAGGCAACAGCCCTCTTCCCTGGGATAGAACTAGATGATATTTAGACACGTTAATTTGACTTCTCCATTGCTCACATTGATGTGGATATGATTATAATGCTCTGTTTTGTGGGCTTCCCAAGAAAACAATAAATCCCTTACTACTTGTTCGAAATGCAGTAGCACAGATCCTAACCAATACAAGAAAGAGAATATCATTCCTATTTTGAAAAAACTTCACTTTTCACCTGTATTATCTAGGATAAATTTGAAAGTTATTTTACTTGATTTTTAAGCTTTAAGCGACGTAGCACGTCTGTACCTTCCTGAATGTCTGTCTTCCTATGTTCCTATACGTGACCTGAGATCTGCACATACTGGCCTACTGCAAATACCACATGTGAAATGCAGAAAGAGTGGAGAGGCTGCTTTTTGTTTTTATGCTTCTAAATTATGAAACTCACTTCCACTTTTTATTAGGCAGTCAAGCTCGGTACATTGTTTTAAAAAACATTTGAAAATGTTGCTTTTAGTTAAAGTGGTTCTTTGTTCTTTCTATTTCTGTTTCTTTTTTTAGTTCTCTTTAATTGTTCTTATTTTATTACGACTTTCCTAATTTTTATTTATTTAGTTGACATGTATGTTGCTTTACTGTATTGCTGTATTTTCCTTGACAACTGAAAGTATATCTCTCAATTTTAATATTTTACTTTTACGCTTGGTTTTTAAAGCACCAAAGCACTATTTGTATGAAAGGTGCTCTATAGATAAAGTTTATTATTATTATTTTTAATATTATTATTACACTTTGTTACATTTTTGGTTAGGACAAAGATTCTAGTAGAGGTGACCTCTTTTACCCCGTTCCAAAAAATTGGAAAACTACCTTCAGAATACACTGACCATGACCATCTACTGTCTCCTTTAACTGTGTATTGTCATCATGCATATCTTGTGTATTATTTATTGTAGTTGGTTTTGTCATTCTGTAAAGAAGCCACCTTTCAAGGCACTATATAAAATAATGTTTGTTATTATTATTTACATTTTTCATCGTAAAATCTGGCGAAGAGTCTTAAGAGAATAACAAAGAACACGATGCTCTTACCTTTCCATTCCAAGAAATGCCCTCAGCTCGGATTGCAGAGATTGACCTCTCTGTCTCAAATTCTGAGAAACATAGACTCGATTGAAAAATGACCATTTCCTAAGATTCACATAACATCACCAGTCAACATTTGCCACTTGACATCAATAGAAACCATAGAGTACATGACATTTCCAATCAGTTTTCTTTCAAGGTACAATACCAATCGCCTTGCCAGAAGAGTTATACTGCGGTAGATAAATATTACAAATGTCAGATACACGCAGAGTTGTTTGGATTACTATGAAAAGATTGGCAAATATATTTATGTTCATTATATTTCTTGGAGTGACCGAGCTAAAGAGAAAAAAATACTTACCTTTATCTCTGCAGACAGGATCGCAAGGGATTCCCTTATACTGGGTTCCTATATAACAAATAATACATTATTCAAAAAACATGATATTTCTCTGTCCATTGGCAGCATGATTGTTTATCATTACAGTTTTAGTTAGCTTTAATTTTGTAAACCCCAAGTAAACATAGTTTGTGCCTTTCTCTGAACTTTTTGGCTTTTCAATTCAGTTGTTTGTAAGCTTATTTTACAGTTGCTAGGTTGATGAAGTTCCTGAACTGTGCAGTATTTCTTTTGGGTTTGGTGCGAATCATATTCTAGTGGTTGGGGGAAAAAAGCACAGGTGCCATCCCACCATTAAACCCTGAAACTTACCTTAGCTGATTCTTCAACTAAACCAGACATGTTAACTAAGTGTTACAGTATGTTTCAAAGTGTGTATTTTAGCAAACACAACTGAAGTTCTTTTGTCTCCTTGGAGACACCTGGAACTGGTGTGATGCTGGTTCTATGACATCATTCGTTCTAAATGTAAATGCAGGTATTGGCACAACATAGTAAATTGGTGTAAAGTTATGGATCCATTTATGATTTTCACTCAGTTTGAAAGAGTTCCTGTCGTGTAGTTAAACTTTGTGTTACGGAGGGTTAACTGGGGTTCTGGCTACTAGTTAGGCTTGGTCATTCAGTCATCTGGTTCATGAAATAGGAAGCTAAGAGATCTGTGTTTTAGTTTTACTGTTTGTTTTTGTTCCATAGAATAAGAAATGTTTCATTAATATTAGTAATAGAGTAGCTGTTTCTCTAAACAGTGTGTGTCAGTTTGCACTGCAGGTGTGCCAGGTAGAGACCATTTAAGAACCCAAAAATATGCTGTCATTTACTGCCGTGGCTAATTTCTGTTAACCTTGTCTCTCACTCACTTTGATGAGCAAAATGTTCATACATAAAGCATACATTTCTGATTGGTCAGAAGAAGCTTCTTAACATATAAGGTATAAACAAAGTCAGAAAGTTAGGCACTTAGGTCAGCCTTAGGCAGTTAACCAAGCCCATAATCCGATAAGAAGCTATTCCCTTTCATGTTGCTAAATCACATGTAGGATACATGAGTTACACCTCCACTTAAGAGACCTTAAAGAGACCTTGGCCAGCCAGGAGTGTAGAAAACCGTAAAACAGTTCTTGAGGACCTAATTGTTAACTCTTAACAGGCAAAGGTTCCTTCAGTCCTATGAGAAATATTTTAGAATTGAACTAAAGTGTGTTTCCGATACAGGAGCATATGTCTGTCAGGGCCTGTTGGAGAGGCCCTGGATGAGAACCCCTGGCTGCAGTTCCACATCCCCCTGAAAGTAAATAGAGCCATGGCACAAGAGAAAACATCTTTGTAGTGACTGATAGCAAGATGTCCGTGACCAAGGGCAAATCGTCTGAGTAAAGTCTGATTTCATTTTTATGTCCCGAAAGGCCACTGCCTTTGTGCTGTAGATTTCTGATTTAGACGGGCATTTCTATGGACAACTTTGACTTTTCTGTGGGTCCAATGAAAATAAGTTTTTTAACTTATTCTTTGTTACAGTTTTCGAAAGTTTAAAGACATTCACTGAGTTGACGATAAAGGAAAAGTTTCATCTTTCACCTCTTGGAAGGTAGGCCGGTCAGAGGTACAATATATGTCTTCATCCTCCATGTTTGTAACTACAGGTTTCACAGTGTTGAGCTAAGACACAAAAACACCTACAAATGGCAGTTCCAAATGTATCAAATGTATAAACCTGGGCTGAAAAAGTGTGTACAGTATATACTCTGTGTAGGTCTGATAAAAGTATTCGAGTCAAAGTGTCATATGGATACAAATTCTCATGATCTTGTATTGTGTGTTTTTTCTCTGTTCTGCTTTATTGAAAGAAATCAGATGCTCTTCCTGAAACTTACCTTAGCTGATTCTTCAGCTAAACCAGACAGACTTCTGAAATTCTCAAATATTATCAAATCTTGTTGGTTCAGAGGTGGTGGAGCCCATTACCAACAGACTCACAGCTGAAATTGCTGTGAAAAGGGCTTCTACCAAATATTAACATGTGGGTGAAAATGTATACAATTGTAATATTTCCTTTTTTCCCTTTGAAAGTATAACATATGTGGTGTGAGAAAGAGGTCCTCATTTAATTGCATGAAACTCTGGCACTGGCGCAACAAACTGAACAAAGTTCAAGGGGGTATACGCTTTCTGTAGACACTTTATTTCCTCTTTTTCCATACTCTAAGAAATGATTTGGGAAACCTGTGGGACACTGGAGGTCATTATACATGAGCCTCTTTCTGCACCTTTTAAGCCATTGAAACCTAGTTGCCTTGTTACAAGGTCTAATATTACAGTAGGTGTGGTTTCCGTCTCCTAATTTCTGAGAATGATCAAATTGGGGAATAAGTTGTAGGGAATACCACTCTTGCACTTCTAAGAAAAGACTATCTCAAATGAAACTCGCTATAGAAAGACATCTTGTTGAAAAATTCTTTATTTTTTGTCATTTCTAAAGAAAAAACATTCATCAAGTCCTTCACAAATGTTTTGTTTGTGACTTTCTCTGTTGTTCCCTTTCACACTCAACTGAACTATGTGTTATGTCTTGTAAACGTAATCAAACATTTCACTTAGGTGTGTGGGTTAACACAAACCCATATTGTATGAAACATTCAGTTTTTCATTCAAGTTTTTTCTAACAATTGCATCCATGCTAGGACTACAGTAAACAACACTTTTTACTAAAGTAAATGAAATTGTTCATTTAACAAGACACATTGTTTTAAATGTATGCAATACGACGACACTAAAAACAACACTGAAACTTTTCATTGAAATACTGGACGAGATTGTGCATATTCAATGGATTTCTCCCGGTGCTTTTTTTCATCAGTCTTTTCATATTCTTGTTCTCTACTCAGGTGTCTCCTGTTCCTTTGGTGATGTCTGCTGTATACACATGGTATCATACACTTGAGCAAAGTGTGATACCACCGTTTGTTCTTCTCCTAAAATAAAGATGAACATTGACAAAAGTCAGAAGCACTCTTTTCTTTGACAGACGAACAAAACAATGCAAGAATAACCATACTCTCTGTTCCTTACTCATTTCTACCTACCTGTTTGACCACTTTGTCTGCTTCAGTCAGGACAGGGTGCTGGGGCTGACTCTGAGCAATCTGAGAAGAGCTCTCTGTGATCTTCTCCCCTACAGTGGCTACATTGTACTCTGTTTGAAATCCAGGTATCGCCTCCGGTAAGTTCCTCGGTCCTTTTTGGGACTTGAAAGGGTAGAATCATTTTGTGACTACATTTCCTTGTCATGCACTGATATGTTCTGGTTTGTGTTCGATTACTGCAGGCGTTCAAGTACTTTCTTTTTGTTCTAGATTGGCAGTGTTTGAGATGGTAGGAACTTGTCATATTCTCAACTCTGAATGCTCTGTAAACATACTATTTTAGCAATTCTTAGAAATCTGAAAGCAGTGTTACCTGTATCATTTTTTGTCTTGGTAGTAGTATTGCAGCTCCAACATCAGCACTTAAATAATGGTTTGTGATGTTACTTGTCCTTGGAGTTAGTATACTCCTGAGAAGTCAAGAGAAATCTTACGTAAGCATTAATTATGTTTCACTTTTGAAAGCAAAGTACGTGTCAAGTACTTTGAAGGCATTTGTTGATACTTTTAAGCACTTTCGTTGATTATTATTATCCTTCAATTAGTTATTACAAGTCCAACATTCTCTACATGATCTCACTCCATATTCCGAATGTGGGAATACAGTTGTTTTAAGGAAATGCCACTGAATAGATAGTAGCTGCACTCTACAAAGATGAATTTGCTAATTAATCAGTCAGGGACACAGCTTATACTTCAGTAGTCTTAGATCATGTAATGATGATTATTGTACTTTATAACTAGCAAAATCCCCATATCCTGTTCATTGCCCCCTTTTCAGTTATGTGGATTGACTTATCCCTGAAGTGGTTAATTCTCACCTTGACATCTCATAGAACAACTGAATCTCTACCAAGGGTGAATGTGTCCTTCCTCTTAATGTCTAAAAGAAAAGGTTAAAATTCATTGAAGCAAAATGCAACAACCCAAAATGTTGGGGAGGTCGTTTCCACAGTTATTTCATATGACAGTGCTTGGAGTGAAACTACATGACCATGGTGAAGAAGAAAAAACACTTTACCTTGTTCCTCCTGACTGATGTCCTTATGCGTGTTTTGCACAGTTGAGTGTTTTGTGTCTTGTCGTCTGTGTAGGCAACAGCCCTCTTCCCTGGGATAGAACTAGATGATATTTAGACACGTTAATTTGACTTCTCCATTGCTCACATTGATGTGGATATGATTATAATGCTCTGTTTTGTGGGCTTCCCAAGAAAACAATAAATCCCTTACTACTTGTTCGAAATGCAGTAGCACAGATCCTAACCAATACAAGAAAGAGAATATCATTCCTATTTTGAAAAAACTTCACTTTTCACCTGTATTATCTAGGATAAATTTGAAAGTTATTTTACTTGATTTTTAAGCTTTAAGCGACGTAGCACGTCTGTACCTTCCTGAATGTCTGTCTTCCTATGTTCCTATACGTGACCTGAGATCTGCACATACTGGCCTACTGCAAATACCACATGTGAAATGCAGAAAGAGTGGAGAGGCTGCTTTTTGTTTTTATGCTTCTAAATTATGAAACTCACTTCCACTTTTTATTAGGCAGTCAAGCTCGGTACATTGTTTTAAAAAACATTTGAAAATGTTGCTTTTAGTTAAAGTGGTTCTTTGTTCTTTCTATTTCTGTTTCTTTTTTTAGTTCTCTTTAATTGTTCTTATTTTATTACGACTTTCCTAATTTTTATTTATTTAGTTGACATGTATGTTGCTTTACTGTATTGCTGTATTTTCCTTGACAACTGAAAGTATATCTCTCAATTTTAATATTTTACTTTTACGCTTGGTTTTTAAAGCACCAAAGCACTATTTGTATGAAAGGTGCTCTATAAATAAAGTTTATTATTATTATTTTTAATATTATTATTATACTTTGTTACATTTTTGGTTAGGACAAAGATTCTAGTAGAGGTGACCTCTTTTACCCCGTTCCAAAAAATTGGAAAACTACCTTCAGAATACACTGACCATGACCATCTACTGTCTCCTTTAACTGTGTATTGTCATCATGCATATCTTGTGTGTTATTTATTGTAGTTGGTTTTGTCATTCTGTAAAGAAGCCACCTTTCAAGGCACTATATAAAATAATGTTTGTTATTATTATTTACATTTTTCATCGTAAAATCTGGCGAAGAGTCTTAAGAGAATAACAAAGAACACGTTGCTCTTACCTTTCCATTCCAAGAAATGCCCTCAGCTCGGATTGCAGAGATTGACCTCTCTGTCTCAAATTCTGAGAAACATAGACTCGATTGAAAAATGACCATTTCCTAAGATTCACATAACATCACCAGTCAACATTTGCCACTTGACATCAATAGAAACCATAGAGTACATGACATTTCCAATCAGTTTTCTTTCAAGGTACAATACCAATCGCCTTGCCAGAAGAGTTATACTGCGGTAGATAAATATTACAAATGTCAGATACACGCAGAGTTGTTTGGATTACTATGAAAAGATTGGCAAATATATTTATGTTCATTATATTTCTTGGAGTGACCGAGCTAAAGAGAAAAAAATACTTACCTTTATCTCTGCAGACAGGATCGCAAGGGATTCCCTTATACTGGGTTCCTATATAACAAATAATACATTATTCAAAAAACATGATATTTCTCTGTCCATTGGCAGCATGATTGTTTATCATTACAATTTTAGTTAGCTTTAATTTTGTAAACCCCAAGTAAACATAGTTTGTGCCTTTCTCTGAACTTTTTGGCTTTTCAATTCAGTTGTTTGTAAGCTTATTTTACAGTTGCTAGGTTGATGAAGTTCCTGAACTGTGCAGTATTTCTTTTGGGTTTGGTGCGAATCATATTCTAGTGGTTGGGGGAAAAAAGCACAGGTGCCATCCCACCATTTAACCCTGAAACTTACCTTAGCCGATTCTTCAACTAAACCAGACATGTTAACTAAGTGTTACAGTATGTTTCAAAGTGTGTATTTTAGCAAACACAACTGAAGTTCTTTTGTCTCCTTGGAGACACCTGGAACTGGTGTGATGCTGGTTCTATGACATCATTCGTTCTAAATGTAAATGCAGGTATTGGCACAACATAGTAAATTGGTGTAAAGTTATGGATCCATTTATGATTTTCACTCAGTTTGAAAGAGTTCCTGTCGTGTAGTTAAACTTTGTGTTACGGAGGGTTAACTGGGGTTCTGGCTACTAGTTAGGCTTGGTCATTCAGTCATCTGGTTCATGAAATAGGAAGCTAAGAGATCTGTGTTTTAGTTTTACTGTTTGTTTTTGTTCCATAGAATAAGAAATGTTTCATTAATATTAGTAATAGAGTAGCTGTTTCTCTAAACAGTGTGTGTCAGTTTGCACTGCAGGTGTGCCAGGTAGAGACCATTTAAGAACCCAAAAATATGCTGTCATTTACTGCCGTGGCTAATTTCTGTTAACCTTGTCTCTCACTCACTTTGATGAGCAAAATGTTCATACATAAAGCATACATTTCTGATTGGTCAGAAGAAGCTTCTTAACATATAAGGTATAAACAAAGTCAGAAAGTTAGGCACTTAGGTCAGCCTTAGGCAGTTAACCAAGCCCATAATCCGATAAGAAGCTATTCCCTTTCATGTTGCTAAATCACATGTAGGATACATGAGTTACACCTCCACTTAAGAGACCTTAAAGAGACCTTGGCCAGCCAGGAGTGTAGAAAACCGTAAAACAGTTCTTGAGGACCTAATTGTTAACTCTTAACAGGCAAAGGTTCCTTCAGTCCTATGAGAAATATTTTAGAATTGAACTAAAGTGTGTTTCCGATACAGGAGCATATGTCTGTCAGGGCCTGTTGGAGAGGCCCTGGATGAGAACCCCTGGCTGCAGTTCCACATCCCCCTGAAAGTAAATAGAGCCATGGCACAAGAGAAAACATCTTTGTAGTGACTGATAGCAAGATGTCCGTGACCAAGGGCAAATCGTCTGAGTAAAGTCTGATTTCATTTTTATGTCCCGAAAGGCCACTGCCTTTGTGCTGTAGATTTCTGATTTAGACGGGCATTTCTATGGACAACTTTGACTTTTCTGTGGGTCCAATGAAAATAAGTTTTTTAACTTATTCTTTGTTACAGTTTTCGAAAGTTTAAAGACATTCACTGAGTTGACGATAAAGGAAAAGTTTCATCTTTCACCTCTTGGAAGGTAGGCCGGTCAGAGGTACAATATATGTCTTCATCCTCCATGTTTGTAACTACAGGTTTCACAGTGTTGAGCTAAGACACAAAAACACCTACAAATGGCAGTTCCAAATGTATCAAATGTATAAACCTGGGCTGAAAAAGTGTGTACAGTATATACTCTGTGTAGGTCTGATAAAAGTATTCGAGTCAAAGTGTCATATGGATACAAATTCTCATGATCTTGTATTGTGTGTTTTTTCTCTGTTCTGCTTTATTGAAAGAAATCAGATGCTCTTCCTGAAACTTACCTTAGCTGATTCTTCAGCTAAACCAGACAGACTTCTGAAATTCTCAAATATTATCAAATCTTGTTGGTTCAGAGGTGGTGGAGCCCATTACCAACAGACTCACAGCTGAAATTGCTGTGAAAAGGGCTTCTACCAAATATTAACATGTGGGTGAAAATGTATACAATTGTAATATTTCCTTTTTTCCCTTTGAAAGTATAACATATGTGGTGTGAGAAAGAGGTCCTCATTTAATTGCATGAAACTCTGGCACTGGCGCAACAAACTGAACAAAGTTCAAGGGGGTATACGCTTTCTGTAGACACTTTATTTCCTCTTTTTCCATACTCTAAGAAATGATTTGGGAAACCTGTGGGACACTGGAGGTCATTATACATGAGCCTCTTTCTGCACCTTTTAAGCCATTGAAACCTAGTTGCCTTGTTACAAGGTCTAATATTACAGTAGGTGTGGTTTCCGTCTCCTAATTTCTGAGAATGATCAAATTGGGGAATAAGTTGTAGGGAATACCACTCTTGCACTTCTAAGAAAAGACTATCTCAAATGAAACTCGCTATAGAAAGACATCTTGTTGAAAAATTCTTTATTTTTTGTCATTTCTAAAGAAAAAACATTCATCAAGTCCTTCACAAATGTTTTGTTTGTGACTTTCTCTGTTGTTCCCTTTCACACTCAACTGAACTATGTGTTATGTCTTGTAAACGTAATCAAACATTTCACTTAGGTGTGTGGGTTAACACAAACCCATATTGTATGAAACATTCAGTTTTTCATTCAAGTTTTTTCTAACAATTGCATCCATGCTAGGACTACAGTAAACAACACTTTTTACTAAAGTAAATGAAATTGTTCATTTAACAAGACACATTGTTTTAAATGTATGCAATACGACGACACTAAAAACAACACTGAAACTTTTCATTGAAATACTGGACGAGATTGTGCATATTCAATGGATTTCTCCCGGTGCTTTTTTTCATCAGTCTTTTCATATTCTTGTTCTCTACTCAGGTGTCTCCTGTTCCTTTGGTGATGTCTGCTGTATACACATGGTATCATACACTTGAGCAAAGTGTGATACCACCGTTTGTTCTTCTCCTAAAATAAAGATGAACATTGACAAAAGTCAGAAGCACTCTTTTCTTTGACAGACGAACAAAACAATGCAAGAATAACCATACTCTCTGTTCCTTACTCATTTCTACCTACCTGTTTGACCACTTTGTCTGCTTCAGTCAGGACAGGGTGCTGGGGCTGACTCTGAGCAATCTGAGAAGAGCTCTCTGTGATCTTCTCCCCTACAGTGGCTACATTGTACTCTGTTTGAAATCCAGGTATCGCCTCCGGTAAGTTCCTCGGTCCTTTTTGGGACTTGAAAGGGTAGAATCATTTTGTGACTACATTTCCTTGTCATGCACTGATATGTTCTGGTTTGTGTTCGATTACTGCAGGCGTTCAAGTACTTTCTTTTTGTTCTAGATTGGCAGTGTTTGAGATGGTAGGAACTTGTCATATTCTCAACTCTGAATGCTCTGTAAACATACTATTTTAGCAATTCTTAGAAATCTGAAAGCAGTGTTACCTGTATCATTTTTTGTCTTGGTAGTAGTATTGCAGCTCCAACATCAGCACTTAAATAATGGTTTGTGATGTTACTTGTCCTTGGAGTTAGTATACTCCTGAGAAGTCAAGAGAAATCTTACGTAAGCATTAATTATGTTTCACTTTTGAAAGCAAAGTACGTGTCAAGTACTTTGAAGGCATTTGTTGATACTTTTAAGCACTTTCGTTGATTATTATTATCCTTCAATTAGTTATTACAAGTCCAACATTCTCTACATGATCTCACTCCATATTCCGAATGTGGGAATACAGTTGTTTTAAGGAAATGCCACTGAATAGATAGTAGCTGCACTCTACAAAGATGAATTTGCTAATTAATCAGTCAGGGACACAGCTTATACTTCAGTAGTCTTAGATCATGTAATGATGATTATTGTACTTTATAACTAGCAAAATCCCCATATCCTGTTCATTGCCCCCTTTTCAGTTATGTGGATTGACTTATCCCTGAAGTGGTTAATTCTCACCTTGACATCTCATAGAACAACTGAATCTCTACCAAGGGTGAATGTGTCCTTCCTCTTAATGTCTAAAAGAAAAGGTTAAAATTCATTGAAGCAAAATGCAACAACCCAAAATGTTGGGGAGGTCGTTTCCACAGTTATTTCATATGACAGTGCTTGGAGTGAAACTACATGACCATGGTGAAGAAGAAAAAACACTTTACCTTGTTCCTCCTGACTGATGTCCTTATGCGTGTTTTGCACAGTTGAGTGTTTTGTGTCTTGTCGTCTGTGTAGGCAACAGCCCTCTTCCCTGGGATAGAACTAGATGATATTTAGACACGTTAATTTGACTTCTCCATTGCTCACATTGATGTGGATATGATTATAATGCTCTGTTTTGTGGGCTTCCCAAGAAAACAATAAATCCCTTACTACTTGTTCGAAATGCAGTAGCACAGATCCTAACCAATACAAGAAAGAGAATATCATTCCTATTTTGAAAAAACTTCACTTTTCACCTGTATTATCTAGGATAAATTTGAAAGTTATTTTACTTGATTTTTAAGCTTTAAGCGACGTAGCACGTCTGTACCTTCCTGAATGTCTGTCTTCCTATGTTCCTATACGTGACCTGAGATCTGCACATACTGGCCTACTGCAAATACCACATGTGAAATGCAGAAAGAGTGGAGAGGCTGCTTTTTGTTTTTATGCTTCTAAATTATGAAACTCACTTCCACTTTTTATTAGGCAGTCAAGCTCGGTACATTGTTTTAAAAAACATTTGAAAATGTTGCTTTTAGTTAAAGTGGTTCTTTGTTCTTTCTATTTCTGTTTCTTTTTTTAGTTCTCTTTAATTGTTCTTATTTTATTACGACTTTCCTAATTTTTATTTATTTAGTTGACATGTATGTTGCTTTACTGTATTGCTGTATTTTCCTTGACAACTGAAAGTATATCTCTCAATTTTAATATTTTACTTTTACGCTTGGTTTTTAAAGCACCAAAGCACTATTTGTATGAAAGGTGCTCTATAAATAAAGTTTATTATTATTATTTTTAATATTATTATTATACTTTGTTACATTTTTGGTTAGGACAAAGATTCTAGTAGAGGTGACCTCTTTTACCCCGTTCCAAAAAATTGGAAAACTACCTTCAGAATACACTGACCATGACCATCTACTGTCTCCTTTAACTGTGTATTGTCATCATGCATATCTTGTGTGTTATTTATTGTAGTTGGTTTTGTCATTCTGTAAAGAAGCCACCTTTCAAGGCACTATATAAAATAATGTTTGTTATTATTATTTACATTTTTCATCGTAAAATCTGGCGAAGAGTCTTAAGAGAATAACAAAGAACACGTTGCTCTTACCTTTCCATTCCAAGAAATGCCCTCAGCTCGGATTGCAGAGATTGACCTCTCTGTCTCAAATTCTGAGAAACATAGACTCGATTGAAAAATGACCATTTCCTAAGATTCACATAACATCACCAGTCAACATTTGCCACTTGACATCAATAGAAACCATAGAGTACATGACATTTCCAATCAGTTTTCTTTCAAGGTACAATACCAATCGCCTTGCCAGAAGAGTTATACTGCGGTAGATAAATATTACAAATGTCAGATACACGCAGAGTTGTTTGGATTACTATGAAAAGATTGGCAAATATATTTATGTTCATTATATTTCTTGGAGTGACCGAGCTAAAGAGAAAAAAATACTTACCTTTATCTCTGCAGACAGGATCGCAAGGGATTCCCTTATACTGGGTTCCTATATAACAAATAATACATTATTCAAAAAACATGATATTTCTCTGTCCATTGGCAGCATGATTGTTTATCATTACAATTTTAGTTAGCTTTAATTTTGTAAACCCCAAGTAAACATAGTTTGTGCCTTTCTCTGAACTTTTTGGCTTTTCAATTCAGTTGTTTGTAAGCTTATTTTACAGTTGCTAGGTTGATGAAGTTCCTGAACTGTGCAGTATTTCTTTTGGGTTTGGTGCGAATCATATTCTAGTGGTTGGGGGAAAAAAGCACAGGTGCCATCCCACCATTTAACCCTGAAACTTACCTTAGCCGATTCTTCAACTAAACCAGACATGTTAACTAAGTGTTACAGTATGTTTCAAAGTGTGTATTTTAGCAAACACAACTGAAGTTCTTTTGTCTCCTTGGAGACACCTGGAACTGGTGTGATGCTGGTTCTATGACATCATTCGTTCTAAATGTAAATGCAGGTATTGGCACAACATAGTAAATTGGTGTAAAGTTATGGATCCATTTATGATTTTCACTCAGTTTGAAAGAGTTCCTGTCGTGTAGTTAAACTTTGTGTTACGGAGGGTTAACTGGGGTTCTGGCTACTAGTTAGGCTTGGTCATTCAGTCATCTGGTTCATGAAATAGGAAGCTAAGAGATCTGTGTTTTAGTTTTACTGTTTGTTTTTGTTCCATAGAATAAGAAATGTTTCATTAATATTAGTAATAGAGTAGCTGTTTCTCTAAACAGTGTGTGTCAGTTTGCACTGCAGGTGTGCCAGGTAGAGACCATTTAAGAACCCAAAAATATGCTGTCATTTACTGCCGTGGCTAATTTCTGTTAACCTTGTCTCTCACTCACTTTGATGAGCAAAATGTTCATACATAAAGCATACATTTCTGATTGGTCAGAAGAAGCTTCTTAACATATAAGGTATAAACAAAGTCAGAAAGTTAGGCACTTAGGTCAGCCTTAGGCAGTTAACCAAGCCCATAATCCGATAAGAAGCTATTCCCTTTCATGTTGCTAAATCACATGTAGGATACATGAGTTACACCTCCACTTAAGAGACCTTAAAGAGACCTTGGCCAGCCAGGAGTGTAGAAAACCGTAAAACAGTTCTTGAGGACCTAATTGTTAACTCTTAACAGGCAAAGGTTCCTTCAGTCCTATGAGAAATATTTTAGAATTGAACTAAAGTGTGTTTCCGATACAGGAGCATATGTCTGTCAGGGCCTGTTGGAGAGGCCCTGGATGAGAACCCCTGGCTGCAGTTCCACATCCCCCTGAAAGTAAATAGAGCCATGGCACAAGAGAAAACATCTTTGTAGTGACTGATAGCAAGATGTCCGTGACCAAGGGCAAATCGTCTGAGTAAAGTCTGATTTCATTTTTATGTCCCGAAAGGCCACTGCCTTTGTGCTGTAGATTTCTGATTTAGACGGGCATTTCTATGGACAACTTTGACTTTTCTGTGGGTCCAATGAAAATAAGTTTTTTAACTTATTCTTTGTTACAGTTTTCGAAAGTTTAAAGACATTCACTGAGTTGACGATAAAGGAAAAGTTTCATCTTTCACCTCTTGGAAGGTAGGCCGGTCAGAGGTACAATATATGTCTTCATCCTCCATGTTTGTAACTACAGGTTTCACAGTGTTGAGCTAAGACACAAAAACACCTACAAATGGCAGTTCCAAATGTATCAAATGTATAAACCTGGGCTGAAAAAGTGTGTACAGTATATACTCTGTGTAGGTCTGATAAAAGTATTCGAGTCAAAGTGTCATATGGATACAAATTCTCATGATCTTGTATTGTGTGTTTTTTCTCTGTTCTGCTTTATTGAAAGAAATCAGATGCTCTTCCTGAAACTTACCTTAGCTGATTCTTCAGCTAAACCAGACAGACTTCTGAAATTCTCAAATATTATCAAATCTTGTTGGTTCAGAGGTGGTGGAGCCCATTACCAACAGACTCACAGCTGAAATTGCTGTGAAAAGGGCTTCTACCAAATATTAACATGTGGGTGAAAATGTATACAATTGTAATATTTCCTTTTTTCCCTTTGAAAGTATAACATATGTGGTGTGAGAAAGAGGTCCTCATTTAATTGCATGAAACTCTGGCACTGGCGCAACAAACTGAACAAAGTTCAAGGGGGTATACGCTTTCTGTAGACACTTTATTTCCTCTTTTTCCATACTCTAAGAAATGATTTGGGAAACCTGTGGGACACTGGAGGTCATTATACATGAGCCTCTTTCTGCACCTTTTAAGCCATTGAAACCTAGTTGCCTTGTTACAAGGTCTAATATTACAGTAGGTGTGGTTTCCGTCTCCTAATTTCTGAGAATGATCAAATTGGGGAATAAGTTGTAGGGAATACCACTCTTGCACTTCTAAGAAAAGACTATCTCAAATGAAACTCGCTATAGAAAGACATCTTGTTGAAAAATTCTTTATTTTTTGTCATTTCTAAAGAAAAAACATTCATCAAGTCCTTCACAAATGTTTTGTTTGTGACTTTCTCTGTTGTTCCCTTTCACACTCAACTGAACTATGTGTTATGTCTTGTAAACGTAATCAAACATTTCACTTAGGTGTGTGGGTTAACACAAACCCATATTGTATGAAACATTCAGTTTTTCATTCAAGTTTTTTCTAACAATTGCATCCATGCTAGGACTACAGTAAACAACACTTTTTACTAAAGTAAATGAAATTGTTCATTTAACAAGACACATTGTTTTAAATGTATGCAATACGACGACACTAAAAACAACACTGAAACTTTTCATTGAAATACTGGACGAGATTGTGCATATTCAATGGATTTCTCCCGGTGCTTTTTTTCATCAGTCTTTTCATATTCTTGTTCTCTACTCAGGTGTCTCCTGTTCCTTTGGTGATGTCTGCTGTATACACATGGTATCATACACTTGAGCAAAGTGTGATACCACCGTTTGTTCTTCTCCTAAAATAAAGATGAACATTGACAAAAGTCAGAAGCACTCTTTTCTTTGACAGACGAACAAAACAATGCAAGAATAACCATACTCTCTGTTCCTTACTCATTTCTACCTACCTGTTTGACCACTTTGTCTGCTTCAGTCAGGACAGGGTGCTGGGGCTGACTCTGAGCAATCTGAGAAGAGCTCTCTGTGATCTTCTCCCCTACAGTGGCTACATTGTACTCTGTTTGAAATCCAGGTATCGCCTCCGGTAAGTTCCTCGGTCCTTTTTGGGACTTGAAAGGGTAGAATCATTTTGTGACTACATTTCCTTGTCATGCACTGATATGTTCTGGTTTGTGTTCGATTACTGCAGGCGTTCAAGTACTTTCTTTTTGTTCTAGATTGGCAGTGTTTGAGATGGTAGGAACTTGTCATATTCTCAACTCTGAATGCTCTGTAAACATACTATTTTAGCAATTCTTAGAAATCTGAAAGCAGTGTTACCTGTATCATTTTTTGTCTTGGTAGTAGTATTGCAGCTCCAACATCAGCACTTAAATAATGGTTTGTGATGTTACTTGTCCTTGGAATTAGTATACTCCTGAGAAGTCAAGAGAAATCTTACGTAAGCATTAATTATGTTTCACTTTTGAAAGCAAAGTACGTGTCAAGTACTTTGAAGGCATTTGTTGATACTTTTAAGCACTTTCGTTGATTATTATTATCCTTCAATTAGTTATTACAAGTCCAACATTCTCTACATGATCTCACTCCATATTCCGAATGTGGGAATACAGTTGTTTTAAGGAAATGCCACTGAATAGATAGTAGCTGCACTCTACAAAGATGAATTTGCTAATTAATCAGTCAGGGACACAGCTTATACTTCAGTAGTCTTAGATCATGTAATGATGATTATTGTACTTTATAACTAGCAAAATCCCCATATCCTGTTCATTGCCCCCTTTTCAGTTATGTGGATTGACTTATCCCTGAAGTGGTTAATTCTCACCTTGACATCTCATAGAACAACTGAATCTCTACCAAGGGTGAATGTGTCCTTCCTCTTAATGTCTAAAAGAAAAGGTTAAAATTCATTGAAGCAAAATGCAACAACCCAAAATGTTGGGGAGGTCGTTTCCACAGTTATTTCATATGACAGTGCTTGGAGTGAAACTACATGACCATGGTGAAGAAGAAAAAACACTTTACCTTGTTCCTCCTGATTGATGTCCTTATGCGTGTTTTGCACAGTTGAGTGTTTTGTGTCTTGTCGTCTGTGTAGGCAACAGCCCTCTTCCCTGGGATAGAACTAGATGATATTTAGACACGTTAATTTGACTTCTCCATTGCTCACATTGATGTGGATATGATTATAATGCTCTGTTTTGTGGGCTTCCCAAGAAAACAATAAATCCCTTACTACTTGTTCGAAATGCAGTAGCACAGATCCTAACCAATACAAGAAAGAGAATATCATTCCTATTTTGAAAAAACTTCACTTTTCACCTGTATTATCTAGGATAAATTTGAAAGTTATTTTACTTGATTTTTAAGCTTTAAGCGACGTAGCACGTCTGTACCTTCCTGAATGTCTGTCTTCCTATGTTCCTATACGTGACCTGAGATCTGCACATACTGGCCTACTGCAAATACCACATGTGAAATGCAGAAAGAGTGGAGAGGCTGCTTTTTGTTTTTATGCTTCTAAATTATGAAACTCACTTCCACTTTTTATTAGGCAGTCAAGCTCGGTACATTGTTTTAAAAAACATTTGAAAATGTTGCTTTTAGTTAAAGTGGTTCTTTGTTCTTTCTATTTCTGTTTCTTTTTTTAGTTCTCTTTAATTGTTCTTATTTTATTACGACTTTCCTAATTTTTATTTATTTAGTTGACATGTATGTTGCTTTACTGTATTGCTGTATTTTCCTTGACAACTGAAAGTATATCTCTCAATTTTAATATTTTACTTTTACGCTTGGTTTTTAAAGCACCAAAGCACTATTTGTATGAAAGGTGCTCTATAAATAAAGTTTATTATTATTATTTTTAATATTATTATTATACTTTGTTACATTTTTGGTTAGGACAAAGATTCTAGTAGAGGTGACCTCTTTTACCCCGTTCCAAAAAATTGGAAAACTACCTTCAGAATACACTGACCATGACCATCTACTGTCTCCTTTAACTGTGTATTGTCATCATGCATATCTTGTGTATTATTTATTGTAGTTGGTTTTGTCATTCTGTAAAGAAGCCACCTTTCAAGGCACTATATAAAATAATGTTTGTTATTATTATTTACATTTTTCATCGTAAAATCTGGCGAAGAGTCTTAAGAGAATAACAAAGAACACGTTGCTCTTACCTTTCCATTCCAAGAAATGCCCTCAGCTCGGATTGCAGAGATTGACCTCTCTGTCTCAAATTCTGAGAAACATAGACTCGATTGAAAAATGACCATTTCCTAAGATTCACATAACATCACCAGTCAACATTTGCCACTTGACATCAATAGAAACCATAGAGTACATGACATTTCCAATCAGTTTTCTTTCAAGGTACAATACCAATCGCCTTGCCAGAAGAGTTATACTGCGGTAGATAAATATTACAAATGTCAGATACACGCAGAGTTGTTTGGATTACTATGAAAAGATTGGCAAATATATTTATGTTCATTATATTTCTTGGAGTGACCGAGCTAAAGAGAAAAAAATACTTACCTTTATCTCTGCAGACAGGATCGCAAGGGATTCCCTTATACTGGGTTCCTATATAACAAATAATACATTATTCAAAAAACATGATATTTCTCTGTCCATTGGCAGCATGATTGTTTATCATTACAATTTTAGTTAGCTTTAATTTTGTAAACCCCAAGTAAACATAGTTTGTGCCTTTCTCTGAACTTTTTGGCTTTTCAATTCAGTTGTTTGTAAGCTTATTTTACAGTTGCTAGGTTGATGAAGTTCCTGAACTGTGCAGTATTTCTTTTGGGTTTGGTGCGAATCATATTCTAGTGGTTGGGGGAAAAAAGCACAGGTGCCATCCCACCATTTAACCCTGAAACTTACCTTAGCCGATTCTTCAACTAAACCAGACATGTTAACTAAGTGTTACAGTATGTTTCAAAGTGTGTATTTTAGCAAACACAACTGAAGTTCTGTTGTCTCCTTGGAGACACCTGGAACTGGTGTGATGCTGGTTCTATGACATCATTCGTTCTAAATGTAAATGCAGGTATTGGCACAACATAGTAAATTGGTGTAAAGTTATGGATCCATTTATGATTTTCACTCAGTTTGAAAGAGTTCCTGTCGTGTAGTTAAACTTTGTGTTACGGAGGGTTAACTGGGGTTCTGGCTACTAGTTAGGCTTGGTCATTCAGTCATCTGGTTCATGAAATAGGAAGCTAAGAGATCTGTGTTTTAGTTTTACTGTTTGTTTTTGTTCCATAGAATAAGAAATGTTTCATTAATATTAGTAATAGAGTAGCTGTTTCTCTAAACAGTGTGTGTCAGTTTGCACTGCAGGTGTGCCAGGTAGAGACCATTTAAGAACCCAAAAATATGCTGTCATTTACTGCCGTGGCTAATTTCTGTTAACCTTGTCTCTCACTCACTTTGATGAGCAAAATGTTCATACATAAAGCATACATTTCTGATTGGTCAGAAGAAGCTTCTTAACATATAAGGTATAAACAAAGTCAGAAAGTTAGGCACTTAGGTCAGCCTTAGGCAGTTAACCAAGCCCATAATCCGATAAGAAGCTATTCCCTTTCATGTTGCTAAATCACATGTAGGATACATGAGTTACACCTCCACTTAAGAGACCTTAAAGAGACCTTGGCCAGCCAGGAGTGTAGAAAACCGTAAAACAGTTCTTGAGGACCTAATTGTTAACTCTTAACAGGCAAAGGTTCCTTCAGTCCTATGAGAAATATTTTAGAATTGAACTAAAGTGTGTTTCCGATACAGGAGCATATGTCTGTCAGGGCCTGTTGGAGAGGCCCTGGATGAGAACCCCTGGCTGCAGTTCCACATCCCCCTGAAAGTAAATAGAGCCATGGCACAAGAGAAAACATCTTTGTAGTGACTGATAGCAAGATGTCCGTGACCAAGGGCAAATCGTCTGAGTAAAGTCTGATTTCATTTTTATGTCCCGAAAGGCCACTGCCTTTGTGCTGTAGATTTCTGATTTAGACGGGCATTTCTATGGACAACTTTGACTTTTCTGTGGGTCCAATGAAAATAAGTTTTTTAACTTATTCTTTGTTACAGTTTTCGAAAGTTTAAAGACATTCACTGAGTTGACGATAAAGGAAAAGTTTCATCTTTCACCTCTTGGAAGGTAGGCCGGTCAGAGGTACAATATATGTCTTCATCCTCCATGTTTGTAACTACAGGTTTCACAGTGTTGAGCTAAGACACAAAAACACCTACAAATGGCAGTTCCAAATGTATCAAATGTATAAACCTGGGCTGAAAAAGTGTGTACAGTATATACTCTGTGTAGGTCTGATAAAAGTATTCGAGTCAAAGTGTCATATGGATACAAATTCTCATGATCTTGTATTGTGTGTTTTTTCTCTGTTCTGCTTTATTGAAAGAAATCAGATGCTCTTCCTGAAACTTACCTTAGCTGATTCTTCAGCTAAACCAGACAGACTTCTGAAATTCTCAAATATTATCAAATCTTGTTGGTTCAGAGGTGGTGGAGCCCATTACCAACAGACTCACAGCTGAAATTGCTGTGAAAAGGGCTTCTACCAAATATTAACATGTGGGTGAAAATGTATACAATTGTAATATTTCCTTTTTTCCCTTTGAAAGTATAACATATGTGGTGTGAGAAAGAGGTCCTCATTTAATTGCATGAAACTCTGGCACTGGCGCAACAAACTGAACAAAGTTCAAGGGGGTATACGCTTTCTGTAGACACTTTATTTCCTCTTTTTCCATACTCTAAGAAATGATTTGGGAAACCTGTGGGACACTGGAGGTCATTATACATGAGCCTCTTTCTGCACCTTTTAAGCCATTGAAACCTAGTTGCCTTGTTACAAGGTCTAATATTACAGTAGGTGTGGTTTCCGTCTCCTAATTTCTGAGAATGATCAAATTGGGGAATAAGTTGTAGGGAATACCACTCTTGCACTTCTAAGAAAAGACTATCTCAAATGAAACTCGCTATAGAAAGACATCTTGTTGAAAAATTCTTTATTTTTTGTCATTTCTAAAGAAAAAACATTCATCAAGTCCTTCACAAATGTTTTGTTTGTGACTTTCTCTGTTGTTCCCTTTCACACTCAACTGAACTATGTGTTATGTCTTGTAAACGTAATCAAACATTTCACTTAGGTGTGTGGGTTAACACAAACCCATATTGTATGAAACATTCAGTTTTTCATTCAAGTTTTTTCTAACAATTGCATCCATGCTAGGACTACAGTAAACAACACTTTTAACTAAAGTAAATGAAATTGTTCATTTAACAAGACACATTGTTTTAAATGTATGCAATACGACGACACTAAAAACAACACTGAAACTTTTCATTGAAATACTGGACGAGATTGTGCATATTCAATGGATTTCTCCCGGTGCTTTTTTTCATCAGTCTTTTCATATTCTTGTTCTCTACTCAGGTGTCTCCTGTTCCTTTGGTGATGTCTGCTGTATACACATGGTATCATACACTTGAGCAAAGTGTGATACCACCGTTTGTTCTTCTCCTAAAATAAAGATGAACATTGACAAAAGTCAGAAGCACTCTTTTCTTTGACAGACGAACAAAACAATGCAAGAATAACCATACTCTCTGTTCCTTACTCATTTCTACCTACCTGTTTGACCACTTTGTCTGCTTCAGTCAGGACAGGGTGCTGGGGCTGACTCTGAGCAATCTGAGAAGAGCTCTCTGTGATCTTCTCCCCTACAGTGGCTACATTGTACTCTGTTTGAAATCCAGGTATCGCCTCCGGTAAGTTCCTCGGTCCTTTTTGGGACTTGAAAGGGCAGAATCATTTTGTGACTACATTTCCTTGTCATGCACTGATATGTTCTGGTTTGTGTTCGATTACTGCAGGCGTTCAAGTACTTTCTTTTTGTTCTAGATTGGCAGTGTTTGAGATGGTAGGAACTTGTCATATTCTCAACTCTGAATGCTCTGTAAACATACTATTTTAGCAATTCTTAGAAATCTGAAAGCAGTGTTACCTGTATCATTTTTTGTCTTGGTAGTAGTATTGCAGCTCCAACATCAGCACTTAAATAATGGTTTGTGATGTTACTTGTCCTTGGAGTTAGTATACTCCTGAGAAGTCAAGAGAAATCTTACGTAAGCATTAATTATGTTTCACTTTTGAAAGCAAAGTACGTGTCAAGTACTTTGAAGGCATTTGTTGATACTTTTAAGCACTTTCGTTGATTATTATTATCCTTCAATTAGTTATTACAAGTCCAACATTCTCTACATGATCTCACTCCATATTCCGAATGTGGGAATACAGTTGTTTTAAGGAAATGCCACTGAATAGATAGTAGCTGCACTCTACAAAGATGAATTTGCTAATTAATCAGTCAGGGTCACAGCTTATACTTCAGTAGTCTTAGATCATGTAATGATGATTATTGTACTTTATAACTAGCAAAATCCCCATATCCTGTTCATTGCCCCCTTTTCAGTTATGTGGATTGACTTATCCCTGAAGTGGTTAATTCTCACCTTGACATCTCATAGAACAACTGAATCTCTACCAAGGGTGAATGTGTCCTTCCTCTTAATGTCTAAAAGAAAAGGTTAAAATTCATTGAAGCAAAATGCAACAACCCAAAATGTTGGGGAGGTCGTTTCCACAGTTATTTCATATGACAGTGCTTGGAGTGAAACTACATGACCATGGTGAAGAAGAAAAAACACTTTACCTTGTTCCTCCTGACTGATGTCCTTATGCGTGTTTTGCACAGTTGAGTGTTTTGTGTCTTGTCGTCTGTGTAGGCAACAGCCCTCTTCCCTGGGATAGAACTAGATGATATTTAGACACGTTAATTTGACTTCTCCATTGCTCACATTGATGTGGATATGATTATAATGCTCTGTTTTGTGGGCTTCCCAAGAAAACAATAAATCCCTTACTACTTGTTCGAAATGCAGTAGCACAGATCCTAACCAATACAAGAAAGAGAATATCATTCCTATTTTGAAAAAACTTCACTTTTCACCTGTATTATCTAGGATAAATTTGAAAGTTATTTTACTTGATTTTTAAGCTTTAAGCGACCTAGCATGTCTGTACCTTCCTGAATGTCTGTCTTCCTATGTTCCTATACGTGACCTGAGATCTGCACATACTGGCCTACTGCAAATACCACATGTGAAATGCAGAAAGAGTGGAGAGGCTGCTTTTTGTTTTTATGCTTCTAAATTATGAAACTCACTTCCACTTTTTATTAGGCAGTCAAGCTCGGTACATTGTTTTAAAAAACATTTGAAAATGTTGCTTTTAGTTAAAGTGGTTCTTTGTTCTTTCTATTTCTGTTTCTTTTTTTAATTCTCTTTAATTGTTCTTATTTTATTACGACTTTCCTAATTTTTATTTATTTAATTGACATGTATGTTGCTTTACTGGATTGCTGTATTTTCCTTTACAACTGAAAGTATATCTCTCAATTTTAATATTTTATTTTTACGCTTGGTTTTTAAAGCACCAAAGCACTATTTGTATGAAAGGTGCTCTATAGATAAAGTTTATTATTATTATTTTTAATATTATTATTATACTTTATTACATTTTTGGTTAGGACAAAGATTCTAGTAGAGGTGGCCTCTTTTACCCCGTTCCAAAAAATTGGAAAACTACCTTCAGAATACACTGACAATGACCATCTACTGTCTCCTTTAACTGTGTATTGTCATCATGCATATCTTGTGTGTTATTTATTGTAGTTGGTTTTGTCATTCTGTAAAGAAGCCACCTTTCAAGGCACTATATAAAATAATGTTTGTTATTATTATTTACATTTTTCATCGTTAAATCTGGCGAAGAGTCTTAAGAGAATATCAAAGAACAAGTTGCTCTTACCTTTCCATTCCAAGAAATGCCCTCAGCTCGGATTGCAGAGATTGACCTCTCTGTCTCAAATTCTGAGAAACATAGACTCGATTGAAAAATGACCATTTCCTAAGATTCACATAACATCACCAGTCAACATTTGCCACTTGACATCAATAGAAACCATAGAGTACATGACATTTCCAATCAGTTTTCTTTCAAGGTACAATACCAATAGCCTTGCCAGAAGAGTTATACTGCGGTAGATAAATATTACAAATGTCAGATACACGCAGAGTTGTTTGGATTACTATGAAAAGATTGGCAAATATATTTATGTTCATTATATTTCTTGGAGTGACAGAGCTAAAGAGAAAACAATACTTACCTTTATCTCTGCAGACAGGATCGCAAGGGATTCCCTTATACTGGGTTCCTATGTAACCAATAATACATTATTCAAAAAGCATGATATTTCTCTGTCCATTGGCAGCATGATTGTTTATCATTACAGTTTTAGTTAGCTTTAATTTTGTAAACCCCAAGTAAACATAGTTTGTGCCTTTCTCTGAACTTTTTGGCATTTCAATTCAGTTGTTTGTAAGCTTATTTTACAGTTGCTAGGTTGATGAAGTTCCTGAACTGTGCAGTATTTCTTTTAGGTTTGGTGCGAATCATATTCTAGCGGTTGGGGGAAAAAAGCACAGGTGCCATCCCACCATTAACCCTGAAACTTACCTTAGCCAATTCTTCAACTAAACCAGACATGTTAACTAAGTGTTACAGTATGTTTCAAAGTGTGTATTTTAGCAAACACAACTGAAGTTCTGTTGTCTCCTTGGAGACACCTGGAACTGGTGTGATGCTGGTTCTATGACATCATTTGTTCTAAATGTAAATGCAGGTATTGGCACAACATAGTAAATTGATGTAAAGTTATGGATCCATTTATGATTTTCACTCAGTTTGAAAGAGTTCCTGTCGTGTGGTTAAACTTTGTGTTTGTGTTACGGAGGGTTAACTGGGGTTCTGGCTACTAGTTAGGCTTGGTCATTCAGTCATCTGGTTCATGAAATAGGAAGCTAAGAGATCTGTGTTTTAGTTTTACTGTTTGTTTTTGTTCCATAGAATCAGAAATGTTTCATTAATATTAGTAATAGAGTAGCTGTTTCTCTAAACAGTGTGTGTCAGTTTGCACTGCAGGTGTGCCAGGTAGAGACCATTTAAGAACCCAAAAATATGCTGTCATTTACTGCCGTGGCTAATTTCTGTTAACCTTGTCTCTCAGTCACTTTGATGAGCAAAATGTTCATACATAAAGCCTACATTTCTGATTGGTCAGAAGAAGCTTCTTAACATATAAGGTATAAAGAAAGTCAGAAAGTTAGGCACTTAGGTCAGCCTTAGGCAGTTAACCAAGACCATAATCCGATAAGAAGCTATTCCCTTTCATGTTGCTAAATCACATGTAGGATACATGAGTTACACCTCCACTTAAGAGACCTTAAAGAGACCTTGGCCAGCCAGGAGTTGAGAAAACTGTAAAACAGTTCTTGAGGACCTAATTGTTAACTCTTAACAGGCAAAGGTTCCTTCAGTCCTATGAGAAATATTTTAGAATTGAACTAAAGTGTGTTTCCGATACAGGAGCATATGTCTGTCAGGGCCTGTTGGAGAGGCCCTGGATGAGAACCCCTGGCTGCAGTTCCACATCCCCCTGAAAGTAAATAGAGCCATAAGCACGGAGCTAAGGACACTGCTCCAGGACATGCTGGCTGTCGATCCTGACCAGCGACCAGAAGCCATCCAGCAGAAGAAGCAAGTCAGGCAAGCCATGGCACTAGAGAAAAGATCTTTGTAGTGACTGATAGCAAGATGTCCGTGACCAAGGGCAAATCGTCTGAGTAAAGTCTGATTTCATTTTTATGTCCCGAAAGGCCACTGCCTTTGTGCTGTAGATTTCTGATTTAGACGGGCATTTCTATGGACAACTTTGACTTTTCTGTGGGTCCAATGAAAATAAGTTTTTTAACTTATTCTTTGTTACAGTTTTCGAAAGTTTAAAGACATTCACTGAGTTGACGATAAAGGAAAAGTTTCATCTTTCACCTCTTGGAAGGTAGGCCGGTCAGAGGTACAATATATGTCTTCATGTCTTCATCCTCCATGTTTGTAACTACAGGTTTCACAGTGTTGAGCTAAGACACAAAAACACCTACAAATGGCAGTTCCAAATGTATCAAATGTATAAACCTGGGCTGAAAAAGTGTGTACAGTATATACTCTGTGTAGGTCTGATAAAAGTATTCGAGTCAAAGTGTCATATGGATACAAATTCTCATGATTTTGTATTGTGTGTTTTTTCTCTGTTCTGCTTTATTGAAAGAAATCAGATGCTCTTCCTGAAACTTACCTTAGCTGATTCTTCAGCTAAACCAGACAGACTTCTGAAATTCTCAAATATTATCAAATCTTGTTGGTTCAGAGGTGGTGGAGCCCATTACCAACAGACTCACAGCTGAAATTGCTGTGAAAAGGGCTTCTACCAAATATTAACATGTGGGTGAAAATGTATACAATTGTAATATTTCCTTTTTTCCCTTTGAAAGTATAACATATGTGGTGTGAGAAAGAGGTCCTCATTTAATTGCATGAAACTCTGGCACTGGCGCAACAAACTGAACAAAGTTCAAGGGGGTATACGCTTTCTGTAGACACTTTATTTCCTCTTTTTCCATACTCTAAGAAATGATTTGGGAAACCTGTGGGACACTGGAGGTCATTATACATGAGCCTCTTTCTGCACCTTTTAAGCCATTGAAACCTAGTTGCCTTGTTACAAGGTCTAATATTACAGTAGGTGTGGTTTCCGTCTCCTAATTTCTGAGAATGATCAAATTGGGGAATAAGTTGTAGGGAATACCACTCTTGCACTTCTAAGAAAAGACTATCTCAAATGAAACTCGCTATAGAAAGACATCTTGTTGAAAAATTCTTTATTTTTTGTCATTTCTAAAGAAAAAACATTCATCAAGTCCTTCACAAATGTTTTGTTTGTGACTTTCTCTGTTGTTCCCTTTCACACTCAACTGAACTATGTGTTATGTCTTGTAAACGTAATCAAACATTTCACTTAGGTGTGTGGGTTAACACAAACCCATATTGTATGAAACATTCAGTTTTTCATTCAAGTTTTTTCTAACAATTGCATCCATGCTAGGACTACAGTAAACAACACTTTTTACTAAAGTAAATGAAATTGTTCATTTAACAAGACACATTGTTTTAAATGTATGCAATACGACGACACTAAAAACAACACTGAAACTTTTCATTGAAATACTGGACGAGATTGTGCATATTCAATGGATTTCTCCCGGTGCTTTTTTTCATCAGTCTTTTCATATTCTTGTTCTCTACTCAGGTGTCTCCTGTTCCTTTGGTGATGTCTGCTGTATACACATGGTATCATACACTTGAGCAAAGTGTGATACCACCGTTTGTTCTTCTCCTAAAATAAAGATGAACATTGACAAAAGTCAGAAGCACTCTTTTCTTTGACAGACGAACAAAACAATGCAAGAATAACCATACTCTCTGTTCCTTACTCATTTCTACCTACCTGTTTGACCACTTTGTCTGCTTCAGTCAGGACAGGGTGCTGGGGCTGACTCTGAGCAATCTGAGAAGAGCTCTCTGTGATCTTCTCCCCTACAGTGGCTACATTGTACTCTGTTTGAAATCCAGGTATCGCCTCCGGTAAGTTCCTCGGTCCTTTTTGGGACTTGAAAGGGTAGAATCATTTTGTGACTACATTTCCTTGTCATGCACTGATATGTTCTGGTTTGTGTTCGATTACTGCAGGCGTTCAAGTACTTTCTTTTTGTTCTAGATTGGCAGTGTTTGAGATGGTAGGAACTTGTCATATTCTCAACTCTGAATGCTCTGTAAACATACTATTTTAGCAATTCTTAGAAATCTGAAAGCAGTGTTACCTGTATCATTTTTTGTCTTGGTAGTAGTATTGCAGCTCCAACATCAGCACTTAAATAATGGTTTGTGATGTTACTTGTCCTTGGAGTTAGTATACTCCTGAGAAGTCAAGAGAAATCTTACGTAAGCATTAATTATGTTTCACTTTTGAAAGCAAAGTACGTGTCAAGTACTTTGAAGGCATTTGTTGATACTTTTAAGCACTTTCGTTGATTATTATTATCCTTCAATTAGTTATTACAAGTCCAACATTCTCTACATGATCTCACTCCATATTCCGAATGTGGGAATACAGTTGTTTTAAGGAAATGCCACTGAATAGATAGTAGCTGCACTCTACAAAGATGAATTTGCTAATTAATCAGTCAGGGACACAGCTTATACTTCAGTAGTCTTAGATCATGTAATGATGATTATTGTACTTTATAACTAGCAAAATCCCCATATCCTGTTCATTGCCCCCTTTTCAGTTATGTGGATTGACTTATCCCTGAAGTGGTTAATTCTCACCTTGACATCTCATAGAACAACTGAATCTCTACCAAGGGTGAATGTGTCCTTCCTCTTAATGTCTAAAAGAAAAGGTTAAAATTCATTGAAGCAAAATGCAACAACCCAAAATGTTGGGGAGGTCGTTTCCACAGTTATTTCATATGACAGTGCTTGGAGTGAAACTACATGACCATGGTGAAGAAGAAAAAACACTTTACCTTGTTCCTCCTGACTGATGTCCTTATGCGTGTTTTGCACAGTTGAGTGTTTTGTGTCTTGTCGTCTGTGTAGGCAACAGCCCTCTTCCCTGGGATAGAACTAGATGATATTTAGACACGTTAATTTGACTTCTCCATTGCTCACATTGATGTGGATATGATTATAATGCTCTGTTTTGTGGGCTTCCCAAGAAAACAATAAATCCCTTACTACTTGTTCGAAATGCAGTAGCACAGATCCTAACCAATACAAGAAAGAGAATATCATTCCTATTTTGAAAAAACTTCACTTTTCACCTGTATTATCTAGGATAAATTTGAAAGTTATTTTACTTGATTTTTAAGCTTTAAGCGACGTAGCACGTCTGTACCTTCCTGAATGTCTGTCTTCCTATGTTCCTATACGTGACCTGAGATCTGCACATACTGGCCTACTGCAAATACCACATGTGAAATGCAGAAAGAGTGGAGAGGCTGCTTTTTGTTTTTATGCTTCTAAATTATGAAACTCACTTCCACTTTTTATTAGGCAGTCAAGCTCGGTACATTGTTTTAAAAAACATTTGAAAATGTTGCTTTTAGTTAAAGTGGTTCTTTGTTCTTTCTATTTCTGTTTCTTTTTTTAGTTCTCTTTAATTGTTCTTATTTTATTACGACTTTCCTAATTTTTATTTATTTAGTTGACATGTATGTTGCTTTACTGTATTGCTGTATTTTCCTTGACAACTGAAAGTATATCTCTCAATTTTAATATTTTACTTTTACGCTTGGTTTTTAAAGCACCAAAGCACTATTTGTATGAAAGGTGCTCTATAAATAAAGTTTATTATTATTATTTTTAATATTATTATTATACTTTGTTACATTTTTGGTTAGGACAAAGATTCTAGTAGAGGTGACCTCTTTTACCCCGTTCCAAAAAATTGGAAAACTACCTTCAGAATACACTGACCATGACCATCTACTGTCTCCTTTAACTGTGTATTGTCATCATGCATATCTTGTGTGTTATTTATTGTAGTTGGTTTTGTCATTCTGTAAAGAAGCCACCTTTCAAGGCACTATATAAAATAATGTTTGTTATTATTATTTACATTTTTCATCGTAAAATCTGGCGAAGAGTCTTAAGAGAATAACAAAGAACACGTTGCTCTTACCTTTCCATTCCAAGAAATGCCCTCAGCTCGGATTGCAGAGATTGACCTCTCTGTCTCAAATTCTGAGAAACATAGACTCGATTGAAAAATGACCATTTCCTAAGATTCACATAACATCACCAGTCAACATTTGCCACTTGACATCAATAGAAACCATAGAGTACATGACATTTCCAATCAGTTTTCTTTCAAGGTACAATACCAATCGCCTTGCCAGAAGAGTTATACTGCGGTAGATAAATATTACAAATGTCAGATACACGCAGAGTTGTTTGGATTACTATGAAAAGATTGGCAAATATATTTATGTTCATTATATTTCTTGGAGTGACCGAGCTAAAGAGAAAAAAATACTTACCTTTATCTCTGCAGACAGGATCGCAAGGGATTCCCTTATACTGGGTTCCTATATAACAAATAATACATTATTCAAAAAACATGATATTTCTCTGTCCATTGGCAGCATGATTGTTTATCATTACAATTTTAGTTAGCTTTAATTTTGTAAACCCCAAGTAAACATAGTTTGTGCCTTTCTCTGAACTTTTTGGCTTTTCAATTCAGTTGTTTGTAAGCTTATTTTACAGTTGCTAGGTTGATGAAGTTCCTGAACTGTGCAGTATTTCTTTTGGGTTTGGTGCGAATCATATTCTAGTGGTTGGGGGAAAAAAGCACAGGTGCCATCCCACCATTTAACCCTGAAACTTACCTTAGCCGATTCTTCAACTAAACCAGACATGTTAACTAAGTGTTACAGTATGTTTCAAAGTGTGTATTTTAGCAAACACAACTGAAGTTCTGTTGTCTCCTTGGAGACACCTGGAACTGGTGTGATGCTGGTTCTATGACATCATTCGTTCTAAATGTAAATGCAGGTATTGGCACAACATAGTAAATTGGTGTAAAGTTATGGATCCATTTATGATTTTCACTCAGTTTGAAAGAGTTCCTGTCGTGTAGTTAAACTTTGTGTTACGGAGGGTTAACTGGGGTTCTGGCTACTAGTTAGGCTTGGTCATTCAGTCATCTGGTTCATGAAATAGGAAGCTAAGAGATCTGTGTTTTAGTTTTACTGTTTGTTTTTGTTCCATAGAATAAGAAATGTTTCATTAATATTAGTAATAGAGTAGCTGTTTCTCTAAACAGTGTGTGTCAGTTTGCACTGCAGGTGTGCCAGGTAGAGACCATTTAAGAACCCAAAAATATGCTGTCATTTACTGCCGTGGCTAATTTCTGTTAACCTTGTCTCTCACTCACTTTGATGAGCAAAATGTTCATACATAAAGCATACATTTCTGATTGGTCAGAAGAAGCTTCTTAACATATAAGGTATAAACAAAGTCAGAAAGTTAGGCACTTAGGTCAGCCTTAGGCAGTTAACCAAGCCCATAATCCGATAAGAAGCTATTCCCTTTCATGTTGCTAAATCACATGTAGGATACATGAGTTACACCTCCACTTAAGAGACCTTAAAGAGACCTTGGCCAGCCAGGAGTGTAGAAAACCGTAAAACAGTTCTTGAGGACCTAATTGTTAACTCTTAACAGGCAAAGGTTCCTTCAGTCCTATGAGAAATATTTTAGAATTGAACTAAAGTGTGTTTCCGATACAGGAGCATATGTCTGTCAGGGCCTGTTGGAGAGGCCCTGGATGAGAACCCCTGGCTGCAGTTCCACATCCCCCTGAAAGTAAATAGAGCCATGGCACAAGAGAAAACATCTTTGTAGTGACTGATAGCAAGATGTCCGTGACCAAGGGCAAATCGTCTGAGTAAAGTCTGATTTCATTTTTATGTCCCGAAAGGCCACTGCCTTTGTGCTGTAGATTTCTGATTTAGACGGGCATTTCTATGGACAACTTTGACTTTTCTGTGGGTCCAATGAAAATAAGTTTTTTAACTTATTCTTTGTTACAGTTTTCGAAAGTTTAAAGACATTCACTGAGTTGACGATAAAGGAAAAGTTTCATCTTTCACCTCTTGGAAGGTAGGCCGGTCAGAGGTACAATATATGTCTTCATGTCTTCATCCTCCATGTTTGTAACTACAGGTTTCACAGTGTTGAGCTAAGACACAAAAACACCTACAAATGGCAGTTCCAAATGTATCAAATGTATAAACCTGGGCTGAAAAAGTGTGTACAGTATATACTCTGTGTAGGTCTGATAAAAGTATTCGAGTCAAAGTGTCATATGGATACAAATTCACATGATTTTGTATTGTGTGTTTTTTCTCTGTTCTGCTTTATTGAAAGAAATCAGATGCTCTTCCTGAAACTTACCTTAGCTGATTCTTCAGCTAAACCAGACAGACTTCTGAAATTCTCAAATATTATCAAATCTTGTTGGTTCAGAGGTGGTGGAGCCCATTACCAACAGACTCACAGCTGAAATTGCTGTGAAAAGGGCTTCTACCAAATATTAACATGTGGGTGAAAATGTATACAATTGTAATATTTCCTTTTTTCCCTTTGAAAGTATAACATATGTGGTGTGAGAAAGAGGTCCTCGTTTAATTGCATGAAACTCTGGCACTGGCGCAACAAACTGAACAAAGTTCAAGGGGGTATACGCTTTCTGTAGACACTTTATTTCCTCTTTTTCCATACTCTAAGAAATGATTTGGGAAACCTGTGGGACACTGGAGGTCATTATACATGAGCCTCTTTCTGCACCTTTTAAGCCATTGAAACCTAGTTGCCTCGTTACAAGGTCTAATATTACAGTAGGTGTGGTTTCCGTCTCCTAATTTCTGAGAATGATCAAATTGGGGAATAAGTTGTAGGGAATACCACTCTTGCACTTCTAAGAAAAGACTATCTCAAATGAAACTCGCTATAGAAAGACATCTTGTTGAAAAATTCTTTATTTTTTGTCATTTCTAAAGAAAAAACATTCATCAAGTCCTTCACAAATGTTTTGTTTGTGACTTTCTCTGTTGTTCCCTTTCACACTCAACTGAACTATGTGTTATGTCTTGTAAACGTAATCAAACATTTCACTTAGGTGTGTGGGTTAACACAAACCCATATTGTATGAAACATTCAGTTTTTCATTCAAGTTTTTTCTAACAATTGCATCCATGCTAGGACTACAGTAAACAACACTTTTTACTAAAGTAAATGAAATTGTTCATTTAACAAGACACATTGTTTTAAATGTATGCAATACGACGACACTAAAAACAACACTGAAACTTTTCATTGAAATACTGGACGAGATTGTGCATATTCAATGGATTTCTCCTGGTGCTTTTTTTCATCAGTCTTTTCATATTCTTGTTCTCTACTCAGGTGTCTCCTGTTCCTTTGGTGATGTCTGCTGTATACACATGGTATCATACACTTGAGCAAAGTGTGATACCACCGTTTGTTCTTCTCCTAAAATAAAGATGAACATTGACAAAAGTCAGAAGCACTCTTTTCTTTGACAGACGAACAAAACAATGCAAGAATAACCATACTCTCTGTTCCTTACTCATTTCTACCTACCTGTTTGACCACTTTGTCTGCTTCAATCAGGACAGGGTGCTGGGGCTGACTCTGAGCAATCTGAGAAGAGCTCTCTGTGATCTTCTCCCCTACAGTGGCTACATTGTACTCTGTTTGAAATCCAGGTATCGCCTCCGGTAAGTTCCTCGGTCCTTTTTGGGACTTGAAAGGGTAGAATCATTTTGTGACTACATTTCCTTGTCATGCACTGATATGTTCTGGTTTGTGTTCGATTACTGCAGGCGTTCAAGTACTTTCTTTTTGTTCTAGATTGGCAGTGTTTGAGATGGTAGGAACTTGTCATATTCTCAACTCTGAATGCTCTGTAAACATACTATTTTAGCAATTCTTAGAAATCTGAAAGCAGTGTTACCTGTATCATTTTTTGTCTTGGTAGTAGTATTGCAGCTCCAACATCAGCACTTAAATAATGGTTTGTGATGTTACTTGTCCTTGGAGTTAGTATACTCCTGAGAAGTCAAGAGAAATCTTACGTAAGCATTAATTATGTTTCACTTTTGAAAGCAAAGTACGTGTCAAGTACTTTGAAGGCATTTGTTGATACTTTTAAGCACTTTCGTTGATTATTATTATCCTTCAATTAGTTATTACAAGTCCAACATTCTCTACATGATCTCACTCCATATTCCGAATGTGGGAATACAGTTGTTTTAAGGAAATGCCACTGAATAGATAGTAGCTGCACTCTACAAAGATGAATTTGCTAATTAATCAGTCAGGGACACAGCTTATACTTCAGTAGTCTTAGATCATGTAATGATGATTATTGTACTTTATAACTAGCAAAATCCCCATATCCTGTTCATTGCCCCTTTTTCAGTCATGTGGATTGACTTATCCCTGAAGTGGTTAATTCTCACCTTGACATCTCATAGAACAACTGAATCTCTACCAAGGGTGAATGTGTCCTTCCTCTTAATGTCTAAAAGAAAAGGTTAAAATTCATTGAAGCAAAATGCAACAACCCAAAATGTTGGGGAGGTCGTTTCCACAGTTATTTCATATGACAGTGCTTGGAGTGAAACTACATGACCATGGTGAAGAAGAAAAAACACTTTACCTTGTTCCTCCTGACTGATGTCCTTATGCGTGTTTTGCACAGTTGAGTGTTTTGTGTCTTGTCGTCTGTGTAGGCAACAGCCCTCTTCCCTGGGATAGAACTAGATGATATTTAGACACGTTAATTTGACTTCTCCATTGCTCACATTGATGTGGATATGATTATAATGCTCTGTTTTGTGGGCTTCCCAAGAAAACAATAAATCCCTTACTACTTGTTCGAAATGCAGTAGCACAGATCCTAACCAATACAAGAAAGAGAATATCATTCCTATTTTGAAAAAACTTCACTTTTCACCTGTATTATCTAGGATAAATTTGAAAGTTATTTTACTTGATTTTTAAGCTTTAAGCGACCTAGCACGTCTGTACCTTCCTGAATGTCTGTCTTCCTATGTTCCTATACGTGACCTGAGATCTGCACATACTGGCCTACTGCAAATACCACATGTGAAATGCAGAAAGAGTGGAGAGGCTGCTTTTTGTTTTTATGCTTCTAAATTATGAAACTCACTTCCACTTTTTATTAGGCAGTCAAGCTCGGTACATTGTTTTAAAAAACATTTGAAAATGTTGCTTTTAGTTAAAGTGGTTCTTTGTTCTTTCTATTTCTGTTTCTTTTTTTAATTCTCTTTAATTGTTCTTATTTTATTACGACTTTCCTAATTTTTATTTATTTAATTGACATGTATGTTGCTTTACTGTATTGCTGTATTTTCCTTGACAACTGAAAGTATATCTCTCAATTTTAATATTTTACTTTTACGCTTGGTTTTTAAAGCACCAAAGCACTATTTGTATGAAAGGTGCTCTATAAATAAAGTTTATTATTATTATTTTTAATATTATTATTATACTTTGTTACATTTTTGGTTAGGACAAAGATTCTAGTAGAGGTGACCTCTTTTACCCCGTTCCAAAAAATTGGAAAACTACCTTCAGAATACACTGACCATGACCATCTACTGTCTCCTTTAACTGTGTATTGTCATCATGCATATCTTGTGTATTATTTATTGTAGTTGGTTTTGTCATTCTGTAAAGAAGCCACCTTTCAAGGCACTATATAAAATAATGTTTGTTATTATTATTTACATTTTTCATCGTTAAATCTGGCGAAGAGTCTTAAGAGAATATCAAAGAACAAGTTGCTCTTACCTTTCCATTCCAAGAAATGCCCTCAGCTCGGATTGCAGAGATTGACCTCTCTGTCTCAAATTCTGAGAAACATAGACTCGATTGAAAAATGACCATTTCCTAAGATTCACATAACATCACCAGTCAACATTTGCCACTTGACATCAATAGAAACCATAGAGTACATGACATTTCCAATCAGTTTTCTTTCAAGGTACAATACCAATCGCCTTGCCAGAAGAGTTATACTGCGGTAGATAAATATTACAAATGTCAGATACACACAGAGTTGTTTGGATTACTATGAAAAGATTGGCAAATATATTTATGTTCATTATATTTCTTGGAGTGACCGAGCTAAAGAGAAAAAAATACTTACCTTTATCTCTGCAGACAGGATCGCAAGGGATTCCCTTATACTGGGTTCCTATATAACAAATAATACATTATTCAAAAAACATGATATTTCTCTGTCCATTGGCAGCATGATTGTTTATCATTACAGTTTTAGTTAGCTTTAATTTTGTAAACCCCAAGTAAACATAGTTTGTGCCTTTCTCTGAACTTTTTGGCATTTCAATTCAGTTGTTTGTAAGCTTATTTTACAGTTGCTAGGTTGATGAAGTTCCTGAACTGTGCAGTATTTCTTTTGGGTTTGGTGCGAATCATATTCTAGTGGTTGGGGGAAAAAAGCACAGGTGCCATCCCACCATTAAACCCTGAAACTTACCTTAGCCGATTCTTCAACTAAACCAGACATGTTAACTAAGTGTTACAGTATGTTTCAAAGTGTGTATTTTAGCAAACACAACTGAAGTTCTTTTGTCTCCTTGGAGACACCTGGAACTGGTGTGATGCTGGTTCTATGACATCATTTGTTCTAAATGTAAATGCAGGTATTGGCACAACATAGTAAATTGGTGTAAAGTTATGGATCCATTTATGATTTTCACTCAGTTTGAAAGAGTTCCTGTCGTGTAGTTAAACTTTGTGTTACGGAGGGTTAACTGGGGTTCTGGCTACTAGTTAGGCTTGGTCATTCAGTCATCTGGTTCATGAAATAGGAAGCTAAGAGATCTGTGTTTTAGTTTTACTGTTTGTTTTTGTTCCATAGAATAAGAAATGTTTCATTAATATTAGTAATAGAGTAGCTGTTTCTCTAAACAGTGTGTGTCAGTTTGCACTGCAGGTGTGCCAGGTAGAGACCATTTAAGAACCCAAAAATATGCTGTCATTTACTGCCGTGGCTAATTTCTGTTAACCTTGTCTCTCACTCACTTTGATGAGCAAAATGTTCATACATAAAGCATACATTTCTGATTGGTCAGAAGAAGCTTCTTAACATATAAGGTATAAACAAAGTCAGAAAGTTAGGCACTTAGGTCAGCCTTAGGCAGTTAACCAAGACCATAATCTGATAAGAAGCTATTCCCTTTCATGTTGCTAAATCACATGTAGGATACATGAGTTACACCTCCACTTAAGAGACCTTAAAGAGACCTTGGCCAGCCAGGAGTGTAGAAAACCGTAAAACAGTTCTTGAGGACCTAATTGTTAACTCTTAACAGGCAAAGGTTCCTTCAGTCCTATGAGAAATATTTTAGAATTGAACTAAAGTGTGTTTCCGATACAGGAGCATATGTCTGTCAGGGCCTGTTGGAGAGGCCCTGGATGAGAACCCCTGGCTGCAGTTCCACATCCCCCTGAAAGTAAATAGAGCCATAAGCACGGAGCTAAGGACACTGCTCCAGGACATGCTGGCTGTCGATCCTGACCAGCGACCAGAAGCCATCCAGCTGAAGAAGCAAGTCAGGCAAGCCATGGCACGAGAGAAAACATCTTTGTAGTGACTGATAGCAAGATGTCCGTGACCAAGGGCAAATCGTCTGAGTAAAGTCTGATTTCATTTTTATGTCCCGAAAGGCCACTGCCTTTGTGCTGTAGATTTCTGATTTAGACGGGCATTTCTATGGACAACTTTGACTTTTCTGTGGGTCCAATGAAAATAAGTTTTTTAACTTATTCTTTGTTACAGTTTTCGAAAGTTTAAAGACATTCACTGAGTTGACGATAAAGGAAAAGTTTCATCTTTCAGCTCTTGGAAGGTAGGCCGGTCAGAGGTACAATATATGTCTTCATCCTCCATGTTTGTAACTACAGGTTTCACAGTGTTGAGCTAAGACACAAAAACACCTACAAATGGCAGTTCCAAATGTATCAAATGTATAAACCTGGGCTGAAAAAGTGTGTACAGTATATACTCTGTGTAGGTCTGATAAAAGTATTCGAGTCAAAGTGTCATATGGATACAAATTCTCATGATTTTGTATTGTGTGTTTTTTCTCTGTTCTGCTTTATTGAAAGAAATCAGATGCTCTTCCTGAAACTTACCTTAGCTGATTCTTCAGCTAAACCAGACAGACTTCTGAAATTCTCAAATATTATCAAATCTTGTTGGTTCAGAGGTGGTGGAGCCCATTACCAACAGACTCACAGCTGAAATTGCTGTGAAAAGGGCTTCTACCAAATATTAACATGTGGGTGAAAATGTATACAATTGTAATATTTCCTTTTTTCCCTTTGAAAGTATAACATATGTGGTGTGAGAAAGAGGTCCTCATTTAATTGCATGAAACTCTGGCACTGGCGCAACAAACTGAACAAAGTTCAAGGGGGTATACGCTTTCTGTAGACACTTTATTTCCTCTTTTTCCATACTCTAAGAAATGATTTGGGAAACCTGTGGGACACTGGAGGTCATTATACATGAGCCTCTTTCTGCACCTTTTAAGCCATTGAAACCTAGTTGCCTTGTTACAAGGTCTAATATTACAGTAGGTGTGGTTTCCGTCTCCTAATTTCTGAGAATGATCAAATTGGGGAATAAGTTGTAGGGAATACCACTCTTGCACTTCTAAGAAAAGACTATCTCAAATGAAACTCGCTATAGAAAGACATCTTGTTGAAAAATTCTTTATTTTTTGTCATTTCTAAAGAAAAAACATTCATCAAGTCCTTCACAAATGTTTTGTTTGTGACTTTCTCTGTTGTTCCCTTTCACACTCAACTGAACTATGTGTTATGTCTTGTAAACGTAATCAAACATTTCACTTAGGTGTGTGGGTTAACACAAACCCATATTGTATGAAACATTCAGTTTTTCATTCAAGTTTTTTCTAACAATTGCATCCATGCTAGGACTACAGTAAACAACACTTTTTACTAAAGTAAATGAAATTGTTCATTTAACAAGACACATTGTTTTAAATGTATGCAATACGACGACACTAAAAACAACACTGAAACTTTTCATTGAAATACTGGACGAGATTGTGCATATTCAATGGATTTCTCCTGGTGCTTTTTTTCATCAGTCTTTTCATATTCTTGTTCTCTACTCAGGTGTCTCCTGTTCCTTTGGTGATGTCTGCTGTATACACATGGTATCATACACTTGAGCAAAGTGTGATACCACCGTTTGTTCTTCTCCTAAAATAAAGATGAACATTGACAAAAGTCAGAAGCACTCTTTTCTTTGACAGACGAACAAAACAATGCAAGAATAACCATACTCTCTGTTCCTTACTCATTTCTACCTACCTGTTTGACCACTTTGTCTGCTTCAATCAGGACAGGGTGCTGGGGCTGACTCTGAGCAATCTGAGAAGAGCTCTCTGTGATCTTCTCCCCTACAGTGGCTACATTGTACTCTGTTTGAAATCCAGGTATCGCCTCCGGTAAGTTCCTCGGTCCTTTTTGGGACTTGAAAGGGTAGAATCATTTTGTGACTACATTTCCTTGTCATGCACTGATATGTTCTGGTTTGTGTTCGATTACTGCAGGCGTTCAAGTACTTTCTTTTTGTTCTAGATTGGCAGTGTTTGAGATGGTAGGAACTTGTCATATTCTCAACTCTGAATGCTCTGTAAACATACTATTTTAGCAATTCTTAGAAATCTGAAAGCAGTGTTACCTGTATCATTTTTTGTCTTGGTAGTAGTATTGCAGCTCCAACATCAGCACTTAAATAATGGTTTGTGATGTTACTTGTCCTTGGAGTTAGTATACTCCTGAGAAGTCAAGAGAAATCTTACGTAAGCATTAATTATGTTTCACTTTTGAAAGCAAAGTACGTGTCAAGTACTTTGAAGGCATTTGTTGATACTTTTAAGCACTTTCGTTGATTATTATTATCCTTCAATTAGTTATTACAAGTCCAACATTCTCTACATGATCTCACTCCATATTCCGAATGTGGGAATACAGTTGTTTTAAGGAAATGCCACTGAATAGATAGTAGCTGCACTCTACAAAGATGAATTTGCTAATTAATCAGTCAGGGACACAGCTTATACTTCAGTAGTCTTAGATCATGTAATGATGATTATTGTACTTTATAACTAGCAAAATCCCCATATCCTGTTCATTGCCCCCTTTTCAGTTATGTGGATTGACTTATCCCTGAAGTGGTTAATTCTCACCTTGACATCTCATAGAACAACTGAATCTCTACCAAGGGTGAATGTGTCCTTCCTCTTAATGTCTAAAAGAAAAGGTTAAAATTCATTGAAGCAAAATGCAACAACCCAAAATGTTGGGGAGGTCGTTTCCACAGTTATTTCATATGACAGTGCTTGGAGTGAAACTACATGACCATGGTGAAGAAGAAAAAACACTTTACCTTGTTCCTCCTGACTGATGTCCTTATGCGTGTTTTGCACAGTTGAGTGTTTTGTGTCTTGTCGTCTGTGTAGGCAACAGCCCTCTTCCCTGGGATAGAACTAGATGATATTTAGACACGTTAATTTGACTTCTCCATTGCTCACATTGATGTGGATATGATTATAATGCTCTGTTTTGTGGGCTTCCCAAGAAAACAATAAATCCCTTACTACTTGTTCGAAATGCAGTAGCACAGATCCTAACCAATACAAGAAAGAGAATATCATTCCTATTTTGAAAAAACTTCACTTTTCACCTGTATTATCTAGGATAAATTTGAAAGTTATTTTACTTGATTTTTAAGCTTTAAGCGACGTAGCACGTCTGTACCTTCCTGAATGTCTGTCTTCCTATGTTCCTATACGTGACCTGAGATCTGCACATACTGGCCTACTGCAAATACCACATGTGAAATGCAGAAAGAGTGGAGAGGCTGCTTTTTGTTTTTATGCTTCTAAATTATGAAACTCACTTCCACTTTTTATTAGGCAGTCAAGCTCGGTACATTGTTTTAAAAAACATTTGAAAATGTTGCTTTTAGTTAAAGTGGTTCTTTGTTCTTTCTATTTCTGTTTCTTTTTTTAGTTCTCTTTAATTGTTCTTATTTTATTACGACTTTCCTAATTTTTATTTATTTAGTTGACATGTATGTTGCTTTACTGTATTGCTGTATTTTCCTTGACAACTGAAAGTATATCTCTCAATTTTAATATTTTACTTTTATGCTTGGTTTTTAAAGCACCAAAGCACTATTTGTATGAAAGGTGCTCTATAAATAAAGTTTATTATTATTATTTTTAATATTATTATTATACTTTGTTACATTTTTGGTTAGGACAAAGATTCTAGTAGAGGTGACCTCTTTTACCCCGTTCCAAAAAATTGGAAAACTACCTTCAGAATACACTGACCATGACCATCTACTGTCTCCTTTAACTGTGTATTGTCATCATGCATATCTTGTGTATTATTTATTGTAGTTGGTTTTGTCATTCTGTAAAGAAGCCACCTTTCAAGGCACTATATAAAATAATGTTTGTTATTATTATTTACATTTTTCATCGTAAAATCTGGCGAAGAGTCTTAAGAGAATAACAAAGAACACGTTGCTCTTACCTTTCCATTCCAAGAAATGCCCTCAGCTCGGATTGCAGAGATTGACCTCTCTGTCTCAAATTCTGAGAAACATAGACTCGATTGAAAAACGACCATTTCCTAAGATTCACATAACATCACCAGTCAACATTTGCCACTTGACATCAATAGAAACCATAGAGTACATGACATTTCCAATCAGTTTTCTTTCAAGGTACAATACCAATCGCCTTGCCAGAAGAGTTATACTGCGGTAGATAAATATTACAAATGTCAGATACACGCAGAGTTGTTTGGATTACTATGAAAAGATTGGCAAATATATTTATGTTCATTATATTTCTTGGAGTGACCGAGCTAAAGAGAAAAAAATACTTACCTTTATCTCTGCAGACAGGATCGCAAGGGATTCCCTTATACTGGGTTCCTATATAACAAATAATACATTATTCAAAAAACATGATATTTCTCTGTCCATTGGCAGCATGATTGTTTATCATTACAGTTTTAGTTAGCTTTAATTTTGTAAACCCCAAGTAAACATAGTTTGTGCCTTTCTCTGAACTTTTTGGCTTTTCAATTCAGTTGTTTGTAAGCTTATTTTACAGTTGCTAGGTTGATGAAGTTCCTGAACCGTGCAGTATTTCTTTTGGGTTTGGTGCGAATCATATTCTAGTGGTTGGGGGAAAAAAGCACAGGTGCCATCCCACCATTTAACCCTGAAACTTACCTTAGCCGATTCTTCAACTAAACCAGACATGTTAACTAAGTGTTACAGTATGTTTCAAAGTGTGTATTTTAGCAAACACAACTGAAGTTCTTTTGTCTCCTTGGAGACACCTGGAACTGGTGTGATGCTGGTTCTATGACATCATTCGTTCTAAATGTAAATGCAGGTATTGGCACAACATAGTAAATTGGTGTAAAGTTATGGATCCATTTATGATTTTCACTCAGTTTGAAAGAGTTCCTGTCGTGTAGTTAAACTTTGTGTTACGGAGGGTTAACTGGGGTTCTGGCTACTAGTTAGGCTTGGTCATTCAGTCATCTGGTTCATGAAATAGGAAGCTAAGAGATCTGTGTTTTAGTTTTACTGTTTGTTTTTGTTCCATAGAATCAGAAATGTTTCATTAATATTAGTAATAGAGTAGCTGTTTCTCTAAACAGTGTGTGTCAGTTTGCACTGCAGGTGTGCCAGGTAGAGACCATTTAAGAACCCAAAAATATGCTGTCATTTACTGCCGTGGCTAATTTCTGTTAACCTTGTCTCTCACTCACTTTGATGAGCAAAATGTTCATACATAAAGCATACATTTCTGATTGGTCAGAAGAAGCTTCTTAACATATAAGGTATAAACAAAGTCAGAAAGTTAGGCACTTAGGTCAGCCTTAGGCAGTTAACCAAGCCCATAATCCGATAAGAAGCTATTCCCTTTCATGTTGCTAAATCACATGTAGGATACATGAGTTACACCTCCACTTAAGAGACCTTAAAGAGACCTTGGCCAGCCAGGAGTGTAGAAAACCGTAAAACAGTTCTTGAGGACCTAATTGTTAACTCTTAACAGGCAAAGGTTCCTTCAGTCCTATGAGAAATATTTTAGAATTGAACTAAAGTGTGTTTCCGATACAGGAGCATATGTCTGTCAGGGCCTGTTGGAGAGGCCCTGCATGAGAACCCCTGGCTGCAGTTCCACATCCCCCTGAAAGTAAATAGAGCCATAAGCACGGAGCTAAGGACACTGCTCCAGGACATGCTGGCTGTCGATCCTGACCAGCGACCAGAAGCCATCCAGCTGAAGAAGCAAGTCAGGCAAGCCATGGCACGAGAGAAAACATCTTTGTAGTGACTGATAGCAAGATGTCCGTGACCAAGGGCAAATCGTCTGAGTAAAGTCTGATTTCATTTTTATGTCCCGAAAGGCCACTGCCTTTGTGCTGTAGATTTCTGATTTAGACGGGCATTTCTATGGACAACTTTGACTTTTCTGTGGGTCCAATGAAAATAAGTTTTTTAACTTATTCTTTGTTACAGTTTTCGAAAGTTTAAAGACATTCACTGAGTTGTCGATAAAGGAAAAGTTTCATCTTTCACCTCTTGGAAGGTAGGCCGGTCAGAGGTACAATATATGTCTTCATCCTCCATGTTTGTAACTACAGGTTTCACAGTGTTGAGCTAAGACACAAAAACACCTACAAATGGCAGTTCCAAATGTATCAAATGTATAAACCTGGGCTGAAAAAGTGTGTACAGTATATACTCTGTGTAGGTCTGATAAAAGTATTCGAGTCAAAGTGTCATATGGATACAAATTCTCATGATTTTGTATTGTGTTTTTTTTCTCTGTTCTGCTTTATTGAAAGAAATCAGATGCTCTTCCTGAAACTTACCTTAGCTGATTCTTCAGCTAAACCAGACAGACTTCTGAAATTCTCAAATATTATCAAATCTTGTTGGTTCAGAGGTGGTGGAGCCCATTACCAACAGACTCACAGCTGAAATTGCTGTGAAAAGGGCTTCTACCAAATATTAACATGTGGGTGAAAATGTATACAATTGTAATATTTCCTTTTTTCCCTTTGAAAGTATAACATATGTGGTGTGAGAAAGAGGTCCTCATTTAATTGCATGAAACTCTGGCACTGGCGCAACAAACTGAACAAAGTTCAAGGGGGTATACGCTTTCTGTAGACACTTTATTTCCTCTTTTTCCATACTCTAAGAAATGATTTGGGAAACCTGTGGGACACTGGAGGTCATTATACATGAGCCTCTTTCTGCACCTTTTAAGCCATTGAAACCTAGTTGCCTTGTTACAAGGTCTAATATTACAGTAGGTGTGGTTTCCGTCTCCTAATTTCTGAGAATGATCAAATTGGGGAATAAGTTGTAGGGAATACCACTCTTGCACTTCTAAGAAAAGACTATCTCAAATGAAACTCGCTATAGAAAGACATCTTGTTGAAAAATTCTTTATTTTTTGTCATTTCTAAAGAAAAAACATTCATCAAGTCCTTCACAAATGTTTTGTTTGTGACTTTCTCTGTTGTTCCCTTTCACACTCAACTGAACTATGTGTTATGTCTTGTAAACGTAATCAAACATTTCACTTAGGTGTGTGGGTTAACACAAACCCATATTGTATGAAACATTCAGTTTTTCATTCAAGTTTTTTCTAACAATTGCATCCATGCTAGGACTACAGTAAACAACACTTTTTACTAAAGTAAATGAAATTGTTCATTTAACAAGACACATTGTTTTAAATGTATGCAATACGACGACACTAAAAACAACACTGAAACTTTTCATTGAAATACTGGACGAGATTGTGCATATTCAATGGATTTCTCCTGGTGCTTTTTTTCATCAGTCTTTTCATATTCTTGTTCTCTACTCAGGTGTCTCCTGTTCCTTTGGTGATGTCTGCTGTATACACATGGTATCATACACTTGAGCAAAGTGTGATACCACCGTTTGTTCTTCTCCTAAAATAAAGATGAACATTGACAAAAGTCAGAAGCACTCTTTTCTTTGACAGACGAACAAAACAATGCAAGAATAACCATACTCTCTGTTCCTTACTCATTTCTACCTACCTGTTTGACCACTTTGTCTGCTTCAATCAGGACAGGGTGCTGGGGCTGACTCTGAGCAATCTGAGAAGAGCTCTCTGTGATCTTCTCCCCTACAGTGGCTACATTGTACTCTGTTTGAAATCCAGGTATCGCCTCCGGTAAGTTCCTCGGTCCTTTTTGGGACTTGAAAGGGTAGAATCATTTTGTGACTACATTTCCTTGTCATGCACTGATATGTTCTGGTTTGTGTTCGATTACTGCAGGCGTTCAAGTACTTTCTTTTTGTTCTAGATTGGCAGTGTTTGAGATGGTAGGAACTTGTCATATTCTCAACTCTGAATGCTCTGTAAACATACTATTTTAGCAATTCTTAGAAATCTGAAAGCAGTGTTACCTGTATCATTTTTTGTCTTGGTAGTAGTATTGCAGCTCCAACATCAGCACTTAAATAATGGTTTGTGATGTTACTTGTCCTTGGAGTTAGTATACTCCTGAGAAGTCAAGAGAAATCTTACGTAAGCATTAATTATGTTTCACTTTTGAAAGCAAAGTACGTGTCAAGTACTTTGAAGGCATTTGTTGATACTTTTAAGCACTTTCGTTGATTATTATTATCCTTCAATTAGTTATTACAAGTCCAACATTCTCTACATGATCTCACTCCATATTCCGAATGTGGGAATACAGTTGTTTTAAGGAAATGCCACTGAATAGATAGTAGCTGCACTCTACAAAGATGAATTTGCTAATTAATCAGTCAGGGACACAGCTTATACTTCAGTAGTCTTAGATCATGTAATGATGATTATTGTACTTTATAACTAGCAAAATCCCCATATCCTGTTCATTGCCCCTTTTTCAGTCATGTGGATTGACTTATCCCTGAAGTGGTTAATTCTCACCTTGACATCTCATAGAACAACTGAATCTCTACCAAGGGTGAATGTGTCCTTCCTCTTAATGTCTAAAAGAAAAGGTTAAAATTCATTGAAGCAAAATGCAACAACCCAAAATGTTGGGGAGGTCGTTTCCACAGTTATTTCATATGACAGTGCTTGGAGTGAAACTACATGACCATGGTGAAGAAGAAAAAACACTTTACCTTGTTCCTCCTGACTGATGTCCTTATGCGTGTTTTGCACAGTTGAGTGTTTTGTGTCTTGTCGTCTGTGTAGGCAACAGCCCTCTTCCCTGGGATAGAACTAGATGATATTTAGACACGTTAATTTGACTTCTCCATTGCTCACATTGATGTGGATATGATTATAATGCTCTGTTTTGTGGGCTTCCCAAGAAAACAATAAATCCCTTACTACTTGTTCGAAATGCAGTAGCACAGATCCTAACCAATACAAGAAAGAGAATATCATTCCTATTTTGAAAAAACTTCACTTTTCACCTGTATTATCTAGGATAAATTTGAAAGTTATTTTACTTGATTTTTAAGCTTTAAGCGACCTAGCACGTCTGTACCTTCCTGAATGTCTGTCTTCCTATGTTCCTATACGTGACCTGAGATCTGCACATACTGGCCTACTGCAAATACCACATGTGAAATGCAGAAAGAGTGGAGAGGCTGCTTTTTGTTTTTATGCTTCTAAATTATGAAACTCACTTCCACTTTTTATTAGGCAGTCAAGCTCGGTACATTGTTTTAAAAAACATTTGAAAATGTTGCTTTTAGTTAAAGTGGTTCTTTGTTCTTTCTATTTCTGTTTCTTTTTTTAATTCTCTTTAATTGTTCTTATTTTATTACGACTTTCCTAATTTTTATTTATTTAATTGACATGTATGTTGCTTTACTGTATTGCTGTATTTTCCTTGACAACTGAAAGTATATCTCTCAATTTTAATATTTTACTTTTACGCTTGGTTTTTAAAGCACCAAAGCACTATTTGTATGAAAGGTGCTCTATAAATAAAGTTTATTATTATTATTTTTAATATTATTATTATACTTTGTTACATTTTTGGTTAGGACAAAGATTCTAGTAGAGGTGACCTCTTTTACCCCGTTCCAAAAAATTGGAAAACTACCTTCAGAATACACTGACCATGACCATCTACTGTCTCCTTTAACTGTGTATTGTCATCATGCATATCTTGTGTATTATTTATTGTAGTTGGTTTTGTCATTCTGTAAAGAAGCCACCTTTCAAGGCACTATATAAAATAATGTTTGTTATTATTATTTACATTTTTCATCGTAAAATCTGGCGAAGAGTCTTAAGAGAATAACAAAGAACACGTTGCTCTTACCTTTCCATTCCAAGAAATGCCCTCAGCTCGGATTGCAGAGATTGACCTCTCTGTCTCAAATTCTGAGAAACATAGACTCGATTGAAAAACAACCATTTCCTAAGATTCACATAACATCACCAGTCAACATTTGCCACTTGACATCAATAGAAACCATAGAGTACATGACATTTCCAATCAGTTTTCTTTCAAGGTACAATACCAATCGCCTTGCCAGAAGAGTTATACTGCGGTAGATAAATATTACAAATGTCAGATACACGCAGAGTTGTTTGGATTACTATGAAAAGATTGGCAAATATATTTATGTTCATTATATTTCTTGGAGTGACCGAGCTAAAGAGAAAAAAATACTTACCTTTATCTCTGCAGACAGGATCGCAAGGGATTCCCTTATACTGGGTTCCTATATAACAAATAATACATTATTCAAAAAACATGATATTTCTCTGTCCATTGGCAGCATGATTGTTTATCATTACAGTTTTAGTTAGCTTTAATTTTGTAAACCCCAAGTAAACATAGTTTGTGCCTTTCTCTGAACTTTTTGGCATTTCAATTCAGTTGTTTGTAAGCTTATTTTACAGTTGCTAGGTTGATGAAGTTCCTGAACTGTGCAGTATTTCTTTTGGGTTTGGTGCGAATCATATTCTAGTGGTTGGGGGAAAAAAGCACAGGTGCCATCCCACCATTTAACCCTGAAACTTACCTTAGCCGATTCTTCAACTAAACCAGACATGTTAACTAAGTGTTACAGTATGTTTCAAAGTGTGTATTTTAGCAAACACAACTGAAGTTCTTTTGTCTCCTTGGAGACACCTGGAACTGGTGTGATGCTGGTTCTATGACATCATTTGTTCTAAATGTAAATGCAGGTATTGGCACAACATAGTAAATTGGTGTAAAGTTATGGATCCATTTATGATTTTCACTCAGTTTGAAAGAGTTCCTGTCGTGTAGTTAAACTTTGTGTTACGGAGGGTTAACTGGGGTTCTGGCGACTAGTTAGGCTTGGTCATTCAGTCATCTGGTTCATGAAATAGGAAGCTAAGAGATCTGTGTTTTAGTTTTACTGTTTGTTTTTGTTCCATAGAATAAGAAATGTTTCATTAATATTAGTAATAGAGTAGCTGTTTCTCTAAACAGTGTGTGTCAGTTTGCACTGCAGGTGTGCCAGGTAGAGACCATTTAAGAACCCAAAAATATGCTGTCATTTACTGCCGTGGCTAATTTCTGTTAACCTTGTCTCTCACTCACTTTGATGAGCAAAATGTTCATACATAAAGCATACATTTCTGATTGGTCAGAAGAAGCTTCTTAACATATAAGGTATAAACAAAGTCAGAAAGTTAGGCACTTAGGTCAGCCTTAGGCAGTTAACCAAGACCATAATCTGATAAGAAGCTATTCCCTTTCATGTTGCTAAATCACATGTAGGATACATGAGTTACACCTCCACTTAAGAGACCTTAAAGAGACCTTGGCCAGCCAGGAGTGTAGAAAACCGTAAAACAGTTCTTGAGGACCTAATTGTTAACTCTTAACAGGCAAAGGTTCCTTCAGTCCTATGAGAAATATTTTAGAATTGAACTAAAGTGTGTTTCCGATACAGGAGCATATGTCTGTCAGGGCCTGTTGGAGAGGCCCTGCATGAGAACCCCTGGCTGCAGTTCCACATCCCCCTGAAAGTAAATAGAGCCATAAGCACGGAGCTAAGGACACTGCTCCAGGACATGCTGGCTGTCGATCCTGACCAGCGACCAGAAGCCATCCAGCTGAAGAAGCAAGTCAGGCAAGCCATGGCACGAGAGAAAACATCTTTGTAGTGACTGATAGCAAGATGTCCGTGACCAAGGGCAAATCGTCTGAGTAAAGTCTGATTTCATTTTTATGTCCCGAAAGGCCACTGCCTTTGTGCTGTAGATTTCTGATTTAGACGGGCATTTCTATGGACAACTTTGACTTTTCTGTGGGTCCAATGAAAATAAGTTTTTTAACTTATTCTTTGTTACAGTTTTCGGAAGTTTAAAGACATTCACTGAGTTGACGATAAAGGAAAAGTTTCATCTTTCACCTCTTGGAAGGTAGGCCGGTCAGAGGTACAATATATGTCTTCATCCTCCATGTTTGTAACTACAGGTTTCACAGTGTTGAGCTAAGACACAAAAACACCTACAAATGGCAGTTCCAAATGTATCAAATGTATAAACCTGGGCTGAAAAAGTGTGTACAGTATATACTCTGTGTAGGTCTGATAAAAGTATTCGAGTCAAAGTGTCATATGGATACAAATTCTCATGATTTTGTATTGTGTGTTTTTTCTCTGTTCTGCTTTATTGAAAGAAATCAGATGCTCTTCCTGAAACTTACCTTAGCTGATTCTTCAGCTAAACCAGACAGACTTCTGAAATTCTCAAATATTATCAAATCTTGTTGGTTCAGAGGTGGTGGAGCCCATTACCAACAGACTCACAGCTGAAATTGCTGTGAAAAGGGCTTCTACCAAATATTAACATGTGGGTGAAAATGTATACAATTGTAATATTTCCTTTTTTCCCTTTGAAAGTATAACATATGTGGTGTGAGAAAGAGGTCCTCATTTAATTGCATGAAACTCTGGCACTGGCGCAACAAACTGAACAAAGTTCAAGGGGGTATACGCTTTCTGTAGACACTTTATTTCCTCTTTTTCCATACTCTAAGAAATGATTTGGGAAACCTGTGGGACACTGGAGGTCATTATACATGAGCCTCTTTCTGCACCTTTTAAGCCATTGAAACCTAGTTGCCTCGTTACAAGGTCTAATATTACAGTAGGTGTGGTTTCCGTCTCCTAATTTCTGAGAATGATCAAATTGGGGAATAAGTTGTAGGGAATACCACTCTTGCACTTCTAAGAAAAGACTATCTCAAATGAAACTCGCTATAGAAAGACATCTTGTTGAAAAATTCTTTATTTTTTGTCATTTCTAAAGAAAAAACATTCATCAAGTCCTTCACAAATGTTTTGTTTGTGACTTTCTCTGTTGTTCCCTTTCACACTCAACTGAACTATGTGTTATGTCTTGTAAACGTAATCAAACATTTCACTTAGGTGTGTGGGTTAACACAAACCCATATTGTATGAAACATTCAGTTTTTCATTCAAGTTTTTTCTAACAATTGCATCCATGCTAGGACTACAGTAAACAACACTTTTTACTAAAGTAAATGAAATTGTTCATTTAACAAGACACATTGTTTTAAATGTATGCAATACGACGACACTAAAAACAACACTGAAACTTTTCATTGAAATACTGGACGAGATTGTGCATATTCAATGGATTTCTCCCGGTGCTTTTTTTCATCAGTCTTTTCATATTCTTGTTCTCTACTCAGGTGTCTCCTGTTCCTTTGGTGATGTCTGCTGTATACACATGGTATCATACACTTGAGCAAAGTGTGATACCACCGTTTGTTCTTCTCCTAAAATAAAGATGAACATTGACAAAAGTCAGAAGCACTCTTTTCTTTGACAGACGAACAAAACAATGCAAGAATAACCATACTCTCTGTTCCTTACTCATTTCTACCTACCTGTTTGACCACTTTGTCTGCTTCAATCAGGACAGGGTGCTGGGGCTGACTCTGAGCAATCTGAGAAGAGCTCTCTGTGATCTTCTCCCCTACAGTGGCTACATTGTACTCTGTTTGAAATCCAGGTATCGCCTCCGGTAAGTTCCTCGGTCCTTTTTGGGACTTGAAAGGGTAGAATCATTTTGTGACTACATTTCCTTGTCATGCACTGATATGTTCTGGTTTGTGTTCGATTACTGCAGGCGTTCAAGTACTTTCTTTTTGTTCTAGATTGGCAGTGTTTGAGATGGTAGGAACTTGTCATATTCTCAACTCTGAATGCTCTGTAAACATACTATTTTAGCAATTCTTAGAAATCTGAAAGCAGTGTTACCTGTATCATTTTTTGTCTTGGTAGTAGTATTGCAGCTCCAACATCAGCACTTAAATAATGGTTTGTGATGTTACTTGTCCTTGGAGTTAGTATACTCCTGAGAAGTCAAGAGAAATCTTACGTAAGCATTAATTATGTTTCACTTTTGAAAGCAAAGTACGTGTCAAGTACTTTGAAGGCATTTGTTGATACTTTTAAGCACTTTCGTTGATTATTATTATCCTTCAATTAGTTATTACAAGTCCAACATTCTCTACATGATCTCACTCCATATTCCGAATGTGGGAATACAGTTGTTTTAAGGAAATGCCACTGAATAGATAGTAGCTGCACTCTACAAAGATGAATTTGCTAATTAATCAGTCAGGGACACAGCTTATACTTCAGTAGTCTTAGATCATGTAATGATGATTATTGTACTTTATAACTAGCAAAATCCCCATATCCTGTTCATTGCCCCCTTTTCAGTTATGTGGATTGACTTATCCCTGAAGTGGTTAATTCTCACCTTGACATCTCATAGAACAACTGAATCTCTACCAAGGGTGAATGTGTCCTTCCTCTTAATGTCTAAAAGAAAAGGTTAAAATTCATTGAAGCAAAATGCAACAACCCAAAATGTTGGGGAGGTCGTTTCCACAGTTATTTCATATGACAGTGCTTGGAGTGAAACTACATGACCATGGTGAAGAAGAAAAAACACTTTACCTTGTTCCTCCTGACTGATGTCCTTATGCGTGTTTTGCACAGTTGAGTGTTTTGTGTCTTGTCGTCTGTGTAGGCAACAGCCCTCTTCCCTGGGATAGAACTAGATGATATTTAGACACGTTAATTTGACTTCTCCATTGCTCACATTGATGTGGATATGATTATAATGCTCTGTTTTGTGGGCTTCCCAAGAAAACAATAAATCCCTTACTACTTGTTCGAAATGCAGTAGCACAGATCCTAACCAATACAAGAAAGAGAATATCATTCCTATTTTGAAAAAACTTCACTTTTCACCTGTATTATCTAGGATAAATTTGAAAGTTATTTTACTTGATTTTTAAGCTTTAAGCGACCTAGCACGTCTGTACCTTCCTGAATGTCTGTCTTCCTATGTTCCTATACGTGACCTGAGATCTGCACATACTGGCCTACTGCAAATACCACATGTGAAATGCAGAAAGAGTGGAGAGGCTGCTTTTTGTTTTTATGCTTCTAAATTATGAAACTCACTTCCACTTTTTATTAGGCAGTCAAGCTCGGTACATTGTTTTAAAAAACATTTGAAAATGTTGCTTTTAGTTAAAGTGGTTCTTTGTTCTTTCTATTTCTGTTTCTTTTTTTAATTCTCTTTAATTGTTCTTATTTTATTACGACTTTCCTAATTTTTATTTATTTAATTGACATGTATGTTGCTTTACTGTATTGCTGTATTTTCCTTGACAACTGAAAGTATATCTCTCAATTTTAATATTTTACTTTTACGCTTGGTTTTTAAAGCACCAAAGCACTATTTGTATGAAAGGTGCTCTATAAATAAAGTTTATTATTATTATTTTTAATATTATTATTATACTTTGTTACATTTTTGGTTAGGACAAAGATTCTAGTAGAGGTGACCTCTTTTACCCCGTTCCAAAAAATTGGAAAACTACCTTCAGAATACACTGACCATGACCATCTACTGTCTCCTTTAACTGTGTATTGTCATCATGCATATCTTGTGTATTATTTATTGTAGTTGGTTTTGTCATTCTGTAAAGAAGCCACCTTTCAAGGCACTATATAAAATAATGTTTGTTATTATTATTTACATTTTTCATCGTAAAATCTGGCGAAGAGTCTTAAGAGAATAACAAAGAACACGTTGCTCTTACCTTTCCATTCCAAGAAATGCCCTCAGCTCGGATTGCAGAGATTGACCTCTCTGTCTCAAATTCTGAGAAACATAGACTCGATTGAAAAACAACCATTTCCTAAGATTCACATAACATCACCAGTCAACATTTGCCACTTGACATCAATAGAAACCATAGAGTACATGACATTTCCAATCAGTTTTCTTTCAAGGTACAATACCAATCGCCTTGCCAGAAGAGTTATACTGCGGTAGATAAATATTACAAATGTCAGATACACGCAGAGTTGTTTGGATTACTATGAAAAGATTGGCAAATATATTTATGTTCATTATATTTCTTGGAGTGACCGAGCTAAAGAGAAAAAAATACTTACCTTTATCTCTGCAGACAGGATCGCAAGGGATTCCCTTATACTGGGTTCCTATATAACAAATAATACATTATTCAAAAAACATGATATTTCTCTGTCCATTGGCAGCATGATTGTTTATCATTACAGTTTTAGTTAGCTTTAATTTTGTAAACCCCAAGTAAACATAGTTTGTGCCTTTCTCTGAACTTTTTGGCATTTCAATTCAGTTGTTTGTAAGCTTATTTTACAGTTGCTAGGTTGATGAAGTTCCTGAACTGTGCAGTATTTCTTTTGGGTTTGGTGCGAATCATATTCTAGTGGTTGGGGGAAAAAAGCACAGGTGCCATCCCACCATTTAACCCTGAAACTTACCTTAGCCGATTCTTCAACTAAACCAGACATGTTAACTAAGTGTTACAGTATGTTTCAAAGTGTGTATTTTAGCAAACACAACTGAAGTTCTTTTGTCTCCTTGGAGACACCTGGAACTGGTGTGATGCTGGTTCTATGACATCATTTGTTCTAAATGTAAATGCAGGTATTGGCACAACATAGTAAATTGGTGTAAAGTTATGGATCCATTTATGATTTTCACTCAGTTTGAAAGAGTTCCTGTCGTGTAGTTAAACTTTGTGTTACGGAGGGTTAACTGGGGTTCTGGCGACTAGTTAGGCTTGGTCATTCAGTCATCTGGTTCATGAAATAGGAAGCTAAGAGATCTGTGTTTTAGTTTTACTGTTTGTTTTTGTTCCATAGAATAAGAAATGTTTCATTAATATTAGTAATAGAGTAGCTGTTTCTCTAAACAGTGTGTGTCAGTTTGCACTGCAGGTGTGCCAGGTAGAGACCATTTAAGAACCCAAAAATATGCTGTCATTTACTGCCGTGGCTAATTTCTGTTAACCTTGTCTCTCACTCACTTTGATGAGCAAAATGTTCATACATAAAGCATACATTTCTGATTGGTCAGAAGAAGCTTCTTAACATATAAGGTATAAACAAAGTCAGAAAGTTAGGCACTTAGGTCAGCCTTAGGCAGTTAACCAAGACCATAATCTGATAAGAAGCTATTCCCTTTCATGTTGCTAAATCACATGTAGGATACATGAGTTACACCTCCACTTAAGAGACCTTAAAGAGACCTTGGCCAGCCAGGAGTGTAGAAAACCGTAAAACAGTTCTTGAGGACCTAATTGTTAACTCTTAACAGGCAAAGGTTCCTTCAGTCCTATGAGAAATATTTTAGAATTGAACTAAAGTGTGTTTCCGATACAGGAGCATATGTCTGTCAGGGCCTGTTGGAGAGGCCCTGCATGAGAACCCCTGGCTGCAGTTCCACATCCCCCTGAAAGTAAATAGAGCCATAAGCACGGAGCTAAGGACACTGCTCCAGGACATGCTGGCTGTCGATCCTGACCAGCGACCAGAAGCCATCCAGCTGAAGAAGCAAGTCAGGCAAGCCATGGCACGAGAGAAAACATCTTTGTAGTGACTGATAGCAAGATGTCCGTGACCAAGGGCAAATCGTCTGAGTAAAGTCTGATTTCATTTTTATGTCCCGAAAGGCCACTGCCTTTGTGCTGTAGATTTCTGATTTAGACGGGCATTTCTATGGACAACTTTGACTTTTCTGTGGGTCCAATGAAAATAAGTTTTTTAACTTATTCTTTGTTACAGTTTTCGAAAGTTTAAAGACATTCACTGAGTTGACGATAAAGGAAAAGTTTCATCTTTCACCTCTTGGAAGGTAGGCCGGTCAGAGGTACAATATATGTCTTCATCCTCCATGTTTGTAACTACAGGTTTCACAGTGTTGAGCTAAGACACAAAAACACCTACAAATGGCAGTTCCAAATGTATCAAATGTATAAACCTGGGCTGAAAAAGTGTGTACAGTATATACTCTGTGTAGGTCTGATAAAAGTATTCGAGTCAAAGTGTCATATGGATACAAATTCTCATGATTTTGTATTGTGTGTTTTTTCTCTGTTCTGCTTTATTGAAAGAAATCAGATGCTCTTCCTGAAACTTACCTTAGCTGATTCTTCAGCTAAACCAGACAGACTTCTGAAATTCTCAAATATTATCAAATCTTGTTGGTTCAGAGGTGGTGGAGCCCATTACCAACAGACTCACAGCTGAAATTGCTGTGAAAAGGGCTTCTACCAAATATTAACATGTGGGTGAAAATGTATACAATTGTAATATTTCCTTTTTTCCCTTTGAAAGTATAACATATGTGGTGTGAGAAAGAGGTCCTCATTTAATTGCATGAAACTCTGGCACTGGCGCAACAAACTGAACAAAGTTCAAGGGGGTATACGCTTTCTGTAGACACTTTATTTCCTCTTTTTCCATACTCTAAGAAATGATTTGGGAAACCTGTGGGACACTGGAGGTCATTATACATGAGCCTCTTTCTGCACCTTTTAAGCCATTGAAACCTAGTTGCCTCGTTACAAGGTCTAATATTACAGTAGGTGTGGTTTCCGTCTCCTAATTTCTGAGAATGATCAAATTGGGGAATAAGTTGTAGGGAATACCACTCTTGCACTTCTAAGAAAAGACTATCTCAAATGAAACTCGCTATAGAAAGACATCTTGTTGAAAAATTCTTTATTTTTTGTCATTTCTAAAGAAAAAACATTCATCAAGTCCTTCACAAATGTTTTGTTTGTGACTTTCTCTGTTGTTCCCTTTCACACTCAACTGAACTATGTGTTATGTCTTGTAAACGTAATCAAACATTTCACTTAGGTGTGTGGGTTAACACAAACCCATATTGTATGAAACATTCAGTTTTTCATTCAAGTTTTTTCTAACAATTGCATCCATGCTAGGACTACAGTAAACAACACTTTTTACTAAAGTAAATGAAATTGTTCATTTAACAAGACACATTGTTTTAAATGTATGCAATACGACGACACTAAAAACAACACTGAAACTTTTCATTGAAATACTGGACGAGATTGTGCATATTCAATGGATTTCTCCTGGTGCTTTTTTTCATCAGTCTTTTCATATTCTTGTTCTCTACTCAGGTGTCTCCTGTTCCTTTGGTGATGTCTGCTGTATACACATGGTATCATACACTTGAGCAAAGTGTGATACCACCGTTTGTTCTTCTCCTAAAATAAAGATGAACATTGACAAAAGTCAGAAGCACTCTTTTCTTTGACAGACGAACAAAACAATGCAAGAATAACCATACTCTCTGTTCCTTACTCATTTCTACCTACCTGTTTGACCACTTTGTCTGCTTCAATCAGGACAGGGTGCTGGGGCTGACTCTGAGCAATCTGAGAAGAGCTCTCTGTGATCTTCTCCCCTACAGTGGCTACATTGTACTCTGTTTGAAATCCAGGTATCGCCTCCGGTAAGTTCCTCGGTCCTTTTTGGGACTTGAAAGGGTAGAATCATTTTGTGACTACATTTCCTTGTCATGCACTGATATGTTCTGGTTTGTGTTCGATTACTGCAGGCGTTCAAGTACTTTCTTTTTGTTCTAGATTGGCAGTGTTTGAGATGGTAGGAACTTGTCATATTCTCAACTCTGAATGCTCTGTAAACATACTATTTTAGCAATTCTTAGAAATCTGAAAGCAGTGTTACCTGTATCATTTTTTGTCTTGGTAGTAGTATTGCAGCTCCAACATCAGCACTTAAATAATGGTTTGTGATGTTACTTGTCCTTGGAGTTAGTATACTCCTGAGAAGTCAAGAGAAATCTTACGTAAGCATTAATTATGTTTCACTTTTGAAAGCAAAGTACGTGTCAAGTACTTTGAAGGCATTTGTTGATACTTTTAAGCACTTTCGTTGATTATTATTATCCTTCAATTAGTTATTACAAGTCCAACATTCTCTACATGATCTCACTCCATATTCCGAATGTGGGAATACAGTTGTTTTAAGGAAATGCCACTGAATAGATAGTAGCTGCACTCTACAAAGATGAATTTGCTAATTAATCAGTCAGGGACACAGCTTATACTTCAGTAGTCTTAGATCATGTAATGATGATTATTGTACTTTATAACTAGCAAAATCCCCATATCCTGTTCATTGCCCCCTTTTCAGTTATGTGGATTGACTTATCCCTGAAGTGGTTAATTCTCACCTTGACATCTCATAGAACAACTGAATCTCTACCAAGGGTGAATGTGTCCTTCCTCTTAATGTCTAAAAGAAAAGGTTAAAATTCATTGAAGCAAAATGCAACAACCCAAAATGTTGGGGAGGTCGTTTCCACAGTTATTTCATATGACAGTGCTTGGAGTGAAACTACATGACCATGGTGAAGAAGAAAAAACACTTTACCTTGTTCCTCCTGACTGATGTCCTTATGCGTGTTTTGCACAGTTGAGTGTTTTGTGTCTTGTCGTCTGTGTAGGCAACAGCCCTCTTCCCTGGGATAGAACTAGATGATATTTAGACACGTTAATTTGACTTCTCCATTGCTCACATTGATGTGGATATGATTATAATGCTCTGTTTTGTGGGCTTCCCAAGAAAACAATAAATCCCTTACTACTTGTTCGAAATGCAGTAGCACAGATCCTAACCAATACAAGAAAGAGAATATCATTCCTATTTTGAAAAAACTTCACTTTTCACCTGTATTATCTAGGATAAATTTGAAAGTTATTTTACTTGATTTTTAAGCTTTAAGCGACCTAGCACGTCTGTACCTTCCTGAATGTCTGTCTTCCTATGTTCCTATACGTGACCTGAGATCTGCACATACTGGCCTACTGCAAATACCACATGTGAAATGCAGAAAGAGTGGAGAGGCTGCTTTTTGTTTTTATGCTTCTAAATTATGAAACTCACTTCCACTTTTTATTAGGCAGTCAAGCTCGGTACATTGTTTTAAAAAACATTTGAAAATGTTGCTTTTAGTTAAAGTGGTTCTTTGTTCTTTCTATTTCTGTTTCTTTTTTTAATTCTCTTTAATTGTTCTTATTTTATTACGACTTTCCTAATTTTTATTTATTTAATTGACATGTATGTTGCTTTACTGTATTGCTGTATTTTCCTTGACAACTGAAAGTATATCTCTCAATTTTAATATTTTACTTTTACGCTTGGTTTTTAAAGCACCAAAGCACTATTTGTATGAAAGGTGCTCTATAAATAAAGTTTATTATTATTATTTTTAATATTATTATTATACTTTGTTACATTTTTGGTTAGGACAAAGATTCTAGTAGAGGTGACCTCTTTTACCCCGTTCCAAAAAATTGGAAAACTACCTTCAGAATACACTGACCATGACCATCTACTGTCTCCTTTAACTGTGTATTGTCATCATGCATATCTTGTGTATTATTTATTGTAGTTGGTTTTGTCATTCTGTAAAGAAGCCACCTTTCAAGGCACTATATAAAATAATGTTTGTTATTATTATTTACATTTTTCATCGTAAAATCTGGCGAAGAGTCTTAAGAGAATAACAAAGAACACGTTGCTCTTACCTTTCCATTCCAAGAAATGCCCTCAGCTCGGATTGCAGAGATTGACCTCTCTGTCTCAAATTCTGAGAAACATAGACTCGATTGAAAAACAACCATTTCCTAAGATTCACATAACATCACCAGTCAACATTTGCCACTTGACATCAATAGAAACCATAGAGTACATGACATTTCCAATCAGTTTTCTTTCAAGGTACAATACCAATCGCCTTGCCAGAAGAGTTATACTGCGGTAGATAAATATTACAAATGTCAGATACACGCAGAGTTGTTTGGATTACTATGAAAAGATTGGCAAATATATTTATGTTCATTATATTTCTTGGAGTGACCGAGCTAAAGAGAAAAAAATACTTACCTTTATCTCTGCAGACAGGATCGCAAGGGATTCCCTTATACTGGGTTCCTATATAACAAATAATACATTATTCAAAAAACATGATATTTCTCTGTCCATTGGCAGCATGATTGTTTATCATTACAGTTTTAGTTAGCTTTAATTTTGTAAACCCCAAGTAAACATAGTTTGTGCCTTTCTCTGAACTTTTTGGCATTTCAATTCAGTTGTTTGTAAGCTTATTTTACAGTTGCTAGGTTGATGAAGTTCCTGAACTGTGCAGTATTTCTTTTGGGTTTGGTGCGAATCATATTCTAGTGGTTGGGGGAAAAAAGCACAGGTGCCATCCCACCATTTAACCCTGAAACTTACCTTAGCCGATTCTTCAACTAAACCAGACATGTTAACTAAGTGTTACAGTATGTTTCAAAGTGTGTATTTTAGAAAACACAACTGAAGTTCTTTTGTCTCCTTGGAGACACCTGGAACTGGTGTGATGCTGGTTCTATGACATCATTTGTTCTAAATGTAAATGCAGGTATTGGCACAACATAGTAAATTGGTGTAAAGTTATGGATCCATTTATGATTTTCACTCAGTTTGAAAGAGTTCCTGTCGTGTAGTTAAACTTTGTGTTACGGAGGGTTAACTGGGGTTCTGGCGACTAGTTAGGCTTGGTCATTCAGTCATCTGGTTCATGAAATAGGAAGCTAAGAGATCTGTGTTTTAGTTTTACTGTTTGTTTTTGTTCCATAGAATAAGAAATGTTTCATTAATATTAGTAATAGAGTAGCTGTTTCTCTAAACAGTGTGTGTCAGTTTGCACTGCAGGTGTGCCAGGTAGAGACCATTTAAGAACCCAAAAATATGCTGTCATTTACTGCCGTGGCTAATTTCTGTTAACCTTGTCTCTCACTCACTTTGATGAGCAAAATGTTCATACATAAAGCATACATTTCTGATTGGTCAGAAGAAGCTTCTTAACATATAAGGTATAAACAAAGTCAGAAAGTTAGGCACTTAGGTCAGCCTTAGGCAGTTAACCAAGACCATAATCTGATAAGAAGCTATTCCCTTTCATGTTGCTAAATCACATGTAGGATACATGAGTTACACCTCCACTTAAGAGACCTTAAAGAGACCTTGGCCAGCCAGGAGTGTAGAAAACCGTAAAACAGTTCTTGAGGACCTAATTGTTAACTCTTAACAGGCAAAGGTTCCTTCAGTCCTATGAGAAATATTTTAGAATTGAACTAAAGTGTGTTTCCGATACAGGAGCATATGTCTGTCAGGGCCTGTTGGAGAGGCCCTGCATGAGAACCCCTGGCTGCAGTTCCACATCCCCCTGAAAGTAAATAGAGCCATAAGCACGGAGCTAAGGACACTGCTCCAGGACATGCTGGCTGTCGATCCTGACCAGCGACCAGAAGCCATCCAGCTGAAGAAGCAAGTCAGGCAAGCCATGGCACGAGAGAAAACATCTTTGTAGTGACTGATAGCAAGATGTCCGTGACCAAGGGCAAATCGTCTGAGTAAAGTCTGATTTCATTTTTATGTCCCGAAAGGCCACTGCCTTTGTGCTGTAGATTTCTGATTTAGACGGGCATTTCTATGGACAACTTTGACTTTTCTGTGGGTCCAATGAAAATAAGTTTTTTAACTTATTCTTTGTTACAGTTTTCGAAAGTTTAAAGACATTCACTGAGTTGACGATAAAGGAAAAGTTTCATCTTTCACCTCTTGGAAGGTAGGCCGGTCAGAGGTACAATATATGTCTTCATCCTCCATGTTTGTAACTACAGGTTTCACAGTGTTGAGCTAAGACACAAAAACACCTACAAATGGCAGTTCCAAATGTATCAAATGTATAAACCTGGGCTGAAAAAGTGTGTACAGTATATACTCTGTGTAGGTCTGATAAAAGTATTCGAGTCAAAGTGTCATATGGATACAAATTCTCATGATTTTGTATTGTGTGTTTTTTCTCTGTTCTGCTTTATTGAAAGAAATCAGATGCTCTTCCTGAAACTTACCTTAGCTGATTCTTCAGCTAAACCAGACAGACTTCTGAAATTCTCAAATATTATCAAATCTTGTTGGTTCAGAGGTGGTGGAGCCCATTACCAACAGACTCACAGCTGAAATTGCTGTGAAAAGGGCTTCTACCAAATATTAACATGTGGGTGAAAATGTATACAATTGTAATATTTCCTTTTTTCCCTTTGAAAGTATAACATATGTGGTGTGAGAAAGAGGTCCTCATTTAATTGCATGAAACTCTGGCACTGGCGCAACAAACTGAACAAAGTTCAAGGGGGTATACGCTTTCTGTAGACACTTTATTTCCTCTTTTTCCATACTCTAAGAAATGATTTGGGAAACCTGTGGGACACTGGAGGTCATTATACATGAGCCTCTTTCTGCACCTTTTAAGCCATTGAAACCTAGTTGCCTCGTTACAAGGTCTAATATTACAGTAGGTGTGGTTTCCGTCTCCTAATTTCTGAGAATGATCAAATTGGGGAATAAGTTGTAGGGAATACCACTCTTGCACTTCTAAGAAAAGACTATCTCAAATGAAACTCGCTATAGAAAGACATCTTGTTGAAAAATTCTTTATTTTTTGTCATTTCTAAAGAAAAAACATTCATCAAGTCCTTCACAAATGTTTTGTTTGTGACTTTCTCTGTTGTTCCCTTTCACACTCAACTGAACTATGTGTTATGTCTTGTAAACGTAATCAAACATTTCACTTAGGTGTGTGGGTTAACACAAACCCATATTGTATGAAACATTCAGTTTTTCATTCAAGTTTTTTCTAACAATTGCATCCATGCTAGGACTACAGTAAACAACACTTTTTACTAAAGTAAATGAAATTGTTCATTTAACAAGACACATTGTTTTAAATGTATGCAATACGACGACACTAAAAACAACACTGAAACTTTTCATTGAAATACTGGACGAGATTGTGCATATTCAATGGATTTCTCCTGGTGCTTTTTTTCATCAGTCTTTTCATATTCTTGTTCTCTACTCAGGTGTCTCCTGTTCCTTTGGTGATGTCTGCTGTATACACATGGTATCATACACTTGAGCAAAGTGTGATACCACCGTTTGTTCTTCTCCTAAAATAAAGATGAACATTGACAAAAGTCAGAAGCACTCTTTTCTTTGACAGACGAACAAAACAATGCAAGAATAACCATACTCTCTGTTCCTTACTCATTTCTACCTACCTGTTTGACCACTTTGTCTGCTTCAATCAGGACAGGGTGCTGGGGCTGACTCTGAGCAATCTGAGAAGAGCTCTCTGTGATCTTCTCCCCTACAGTGGCTACATTGTACTCTGTTTGAAATCCAGGTATCGCCTCCGGTAAGTTCCTCGGTCCTTTTTGGGACTTGAAAGGGTAGAATCATTTTGTGACTACATTTCCTTGTCATGCACTGATATGTTCTGGTTTGTGTTCGATTACTGCAGGCGTTCAAGTACTTTCTTTTTGTTCTAGATTGGCAGTGTTTGAGATGGTAGGAACTTGTCATATTCTCAACTCTGAATGCTCTGTAAACATACTATTTTAGCAATTCTTAGAAATCTGAAAGCAGTGTTACCTGTATCATTTTTTGTCTTGGTAGTAGTATTGCAGCTCCAACATCAGCACTTAAATAATGGTTTGTGATGTTACTTGTCCTTGGAGTTAGTATACTCCTGAGAAGTCAAGAGAAATCTTACGTAAGCATTAATTATGTTTCACTTTTGAAAGCAAAGTACGTGTCAAGTACTTTGAAGGCATTTGTTGATACTTTTAAGCACTTTCGTTGATTATTATTATCCTTCAATTAGTTATTACAAGTCCAACATTCTCTACATGATCTCACTCCATATTCCGAATGTGGGAATACAGTTGTTTTAAGGAAATGCCACTGAATAGATAGTAGCTGCACTCTACAAAGATGAATTTGCTAATTAATCAGTCAGGGACACAGCTTATACTTCAGTAGTCTTAGATCATGTAATGATGATTATTGTACTTTATAACTAGCAAAATCCCCATATCCTGTTCATTGCCCCCTTTTCAGTTATGTGGATTGACTTATCCCTGAAGTGGTTAATTCTCACCTTGACATCTCATAGAACAACTGAATCTCTACCAAGGGTGAATGTGTCCTTCCTCTTAATGTCTAAAAGAAAAGGTTAAAATTCATTGAAGCAAAATGCAACAACCCAAAATGTTGGGGAGGTCGTTTCCACAGTTATTTCATATGACAGTGCTTGGAGTGAAACTACATGACCATGGTGAAGAAGAAAAAACACTTTACCTTGTTCCTCCTGACTGATGTCCTTATGCGTGTTTTGCACAGTTGAGTGTTTTGTGTCTTGTCGTCTGTGTAGGCAACAGCCCTCTTCCCTGGGATAGAACTAGATGATATTTAGACACGTTAATTTGACTTCTCCATTGCTCACATTGATGTGGATATGATTATAATGCTCTGTTTTGTGGGCTTCCCAAGAAAACAATAAATCCCTTACTACTTGTTCGAAATGCAGTAGCACAGATCCTAACCAATACAAGAAAGAGAATATCATTCCTATTTTGAAAAAACTTCACTTTTCACCTGTATTATCTAGGATAAATTTGAAAGTTATTTTACTTGATTTTTAAGCTTTAAGCGACCTAGCACGTCTGTACCTTCCTGAATGTCTGTCTTCCTATGTTCCTATACGTGACCTGAGATCTGCACATACTGGCCTACTGCAAATACCACATGTGAAATGCAGAAAGAGTGGAGAGGCTGCTTTTTGTTTTTATGCTTCTAAATTATGAAACTCACTTCCACTTTTTATTAGGCAGTCAAGCTCGGTACATTGTTTTAAAAAACATTTGAAAATGTTGCTTTTAGTTAAAGTGGTTCTTTGTTCTTTCTATTTCTGTTTCTTTTTTTAATTCTCTTTAATTGTTCTTATTTTATTACGACTTTCCTAATTTTTATTTATTTAATTGACATGTATGTTGCTTTACTGTATTGCTGTATTTTCCTTGACAACTGAAAGTATATCTCTCAATTTTAATATTTTACTTTTACGCTTGGTTTTTAAAGCACCAAAGCACTATTTGTATGAAAGGTGCTCTATAAATAAAGTTTATTATTATTATTTTTAATATTATTATTATACTTTGTTACATTTTTGGTTAGGACAAAGATTCTAGTAGAGGTGACCTCTTTTACCCCGTTCCAAAAAATTGGAAAACTACCTTCAGAATACACTGACCATGACCATCTACTGTCTCCTTTAACTGTGTATTGTCATCATGCATATCTTGTGTATTATTTATTGTAGTTGGTTTTGTCATTCTGTAAAGAAGCCACCTTTCAAGGCACTATATAAAATAATGTTTGTTATTATTATTTACATTTTTCATCGTAAAATCTGGCGAAGAGTCTTAAGAGAATAACAAAGAACACGTTGCTCTTACCTTTCCATTCCAAGAAATGCCCTCAGCTCGGATTGCAGAGATTGACCTCTCTGTCTCAAATTCTGAGAAACATAGACTCGATTGAAAAACAACCATTTCCTAAGATTCACATAACATCACCAGTCAACATTTGCCACTTGACATCAATAGAAACCATAGAGTACATGACATTTCCAATCAGTTTTCTTTCAAGGTACAATACCAATCGCCTTGCCAGAAGAGTTATACTGCGGTAGATAAATATTACAAATGTCAGATACACGCAGAGTTGTTTGGATTACTATGAAAAGATTGGCAAATATATTTATGTTCATTATATTTCTTGGAGTGACCGAGCTAAAGAGAAAAAAATACTTACCTTTATCTCTGCAGACAGGATCGCAAGGGATTCCCTTATACTGGGTTCCTATATAACAAATAATACATTATTCAAAAAACATGATATTTCTCTGTCCATTGGCAGCATGATTGTTTATCATTACAGTTTTAGTTAGCTTTAATTTTGTAAACCCCAAGTAAACATAGTTTGTGCCTTTCTCTGAACTTTTTGGCATTTCAATTCAGTTGTTTGTAAGCTTATTTTACAGTTGCTAGGTTGATGAAGTTCCTGAACTGTGCAGTATTTCTTTTGGGTTTGGTGCGAATCATATTCTAGTGGTTGGGGGAAAAAAGCACAGGTGCCATCCCACCATTTAACCCTGAAACTTACCTTAGCCGATTCTTCAACTAAACCAGACATGTTAACTAAGTGTTACAGTATGTTTCAAAGTGTGTATTTTAGCAAACACAACTGAAGTTCTTTTGTCTCCTTGGAGACACCTGGAACTGGTGTGATGCTGGTTCTATGACATCATTTGTTCTAAATGTAAATGCAGGTATTGGCACAACATAGTAAATTGGTGTAAAGTTATGGATCCATTTATGATTTTCACTCAGTTTGAAAGAGTTCCTGTCGTGTAGTTAAACTTTGTGTTACGGAGGGTTAACTGGGGTTCTGGCGACTAGTTAGGCTTGGTCATTCAGTCATCTGGTTCATGAAATAGGAAGCTAAGAGATCTGTGTTTTAGTTTTACTGTTTGTTTTTGTTCCATAGAATAAGAAATGTTTCATTAATATTAGTAATAGAGTAGCTGTTTCTCTAAACAGTGTGTGTCAGTTTGCACTGCAGGTGTGCCAGGTAGAGACCATTTAAGAACCCAAAAATATGCTGTCATTTACTGCCGTGGCTAATTTCTGTTAACCTTGTCTCTCACTCACTTTGATGAGCAAAATGTTCATACATAAAGCATACATTTCTGATTGGTCAGAAGAAGCTTCTTAACATATAAGGTATAAACAAAGTCAGAAAGTTAGGCACTTAGGTCAGCCTTAGGCAGTTAACCAAGACCATAATCCGATAAGAAGCTATTCCCTTTCATGTTGCTAAATCACATGTAGGATACATGAGTTACACCTCCACTTAAGAGACCTTAAAGAGACCTTGGCCAGCCAGGAGTGTAGAAAACCGTAAAACAGTTCTTGAGGACCTAATTGTTAACTCTTAACAGGCAAAGGTTCCTTCAGTCCTATGAGAAATATTTTAGAATTGAACTAAAGTGTGTTTCCGATACAGGAGCATATGTCTGTCAGGGCCTGTTGGAGAGGCCCTGCATGAGAACCCCTGGCTGCAGTTCCACATCCCCCTGAAAGTAAATAGAGCCATAAGCACGGAGCTAAGGACACTGCTCCAGGACATGCTGGCTGTCGATCCTGACCAGCGACCAGAAGCCATCCAGCTGAAGAAGCAAGTCAGGCAAGCCATGGCACGAGAGAAAACATCTTTGTAGTGACTGATAGCAAGATGTCCGTGACCAAGGGCAAATCGTCTGAGTAAAGTCTGATTTCATTTTTATGTCCCGAAAGGCCACTGCCTTTGTGCTGTAGATTTCTGATTTAGACGGGCATTTCTATGGACAACTTTGACTTTTCTGTGGGTCCAATGAAAATAAGTTTTTTAACTTATTCTTTGTTACAGTTTTCGAAAGTTTAAAGACATTCACTGAGTTGACGATAAAGGAAAAGTTTCATCTTTCACCTCTTGGAAGGTAGGCCGGTCAGAGGTACAATATATGTCTTCATCCTCCATGTTTGTAACTACAGGTTTCACAGTGTTGAGCTAAGACACAAAAACACCTACAAATGGCAGTTCCAAATGTATCAAATGTATAAACCTGGGCTGAAAAAGTGTGTACAGTATATACTCTGTGTAGGTCTGATAAAAGTATTCGAGTCAAAGTGTCATATGGATACAAATTCTCATGATTTTGTATTGTGTGTTTTTTCTCTGTTCTGCTTTATTGAAAGAAATCAGATGCTCTTCCTGAAACTTACCTTAGCTGATTCTTCAGCTAAACCAGACAGACTTCTGAAATTCTCAAATATTATCAAATCTTGTTGGTTCAGAGGTGGTGGAGCCCATTACCAACAGACTCACAGCTGAAATTGCTGTGAAAAGGGCTTCTACCAAATATTAACATGTGGGTGAAAATGTATACAATTGTAATATTTCCTTTTTTCCCTTTGAAAGTATAACATATGTGGTGTGAGAAAGAGGTCCTCATTTAATTGCATGAAACTCTGGCACTGGCGCAACAAACTGAACAAAGTTCAAGGGGGTATACGCTTTCTGTAGACACTTTATTTCCTCTTTTTCCATACTCTAAGAAATGATTTGGGAAACCTGTGGGACACTGGAGGTCATTATACATGAGCCTCTTTCTGCACCTTTTAAGCCATTGAAACCTAGTTGCCTCGTTACAAGGTCTAATATTACAGTAGGTGTGGTTTCCGTCTCCTAATTTCTGAGAATGATCAAATTGGGGAATAAGTTGTAGGGAATACCACTCTTGCACTTCTAAGAAAAGACTATCTCAAATGAAACTCGCTATAGAAAGACATCTTGTTGAAAAATTCTTTATTTTTTGTCATTTCTAAAGAAAAAACATTCATCAAGTCCTTCACAAATGTTTTGTTTGTGACTTTCTCTGTTGTTCCCTTTCACACTCAACTGAACTATGTGTTATGTCTTGTAAACGTAATCAAACATTTCACTTAGGTGTGTGGGTTAACACAAACCCATATTGTATGAAACATTCAGTTTTTCATTCAAGTTTTTTCTAACAATTGCATCCATGCTAGGACTACAGTAAACAACACTTTTTACTAAAGTAAATGAAATTGTTCATTTAACAAGACACATTGTTTTAAATGTATGCAATACGACGACACTAAAAACAACACTGAAACTTTTCATTGAAATACTGGACGAGATTGTGCATATTCAATGGATTTCTCCTGGTGCTTTTTTTCATCAGTCTTTTCATATTCTTGTTCTCTACTCAGGTGTCTCCTGTTCCTTTGGTGATGTCTGCTGTATACACATGGTATCATACACTTGAGCAAAGTGTGATACCACCGTTTGTTCTTCTCCTAAAATAAAGATGAACATTGACAAAAGTCAGAAGCACTCTTTTCTTTGACAGACGAACAAAACAATGCAAGAATAACCATACTCTCTGTTCCTTACTCATTTCTACCTACCTGTTTGACCACTTTGTCTGCTTCAATCAGGACAGGGTGCTGGGGCTGACTCTGAGCAATCTGAGAAGAGCTCTCTGTGATCTTCTCCCCTACAGTGGCTACATTGTACTCTGTTTGAAATCCAGGTATCGCCTCCGGTAAGTTCCTCGGTCCTTTTTGGGACTTGAAAGGGTAGAATCATTTTGTGACTACATTTCCTTGTCATGCACTGATATGTTCTGGTTTGTGTTCGATTACTGCAGGCGTTCAAGTACTTTCTTTTTGTTCTAGATTGGCAGTGTTTGAGATGGTAGGAACTTGTCATATTCTCAACTCTGAATGCTCTGTAAACATACTATTTTAGCAATTCTTAGAAATCTGAAAGCAGTGTTACCTGTATCATTTTTTGTCTTGGTAGTAGTATTGCAGCTCCAACATCAGCACTTAAATAATGGTTTGTGATGTTACTTGTCCTTGGAGTTAGTATACTCCTGAGAAGTCAAGAGAAATCTTACGTAAGCATTAATTATGTTTCACTTTTGAAAGCAAAGTACGTGTCAAGTACTTTGAAGGCATTTGTTGATACTTTTAAGCACTTTCGTTGATTATTATTATCCTTCAATTAGTTATTACAAGTCCAACATTCTCTACATGATCTCACTCCATATTCCGAATGTGGGAATACAGTTGTTTTAAGGAAATGCCACTGAATAGATAGTAGCTGCACTCTACAAAGATGAATTTGCTAATTAATCAGTCAGGGACACAGCTTATACTTCAGTAGTCTTAGATCATGTAATGATGATTATTGTACTTTATAACTAGCAAAATCCCCATATCCTGTTCATTGCCCCCTTTTCAGTTATGTGGATTGACTTATCCCTGAAGTGGTTAATTCTCACCTTGACATCTCATAGAACAACTGAATCTCTACCAAGGGTGAATGTGTCCTTCCTCTTAATGTCTAAAAGAAAAGGTTAAAATTCATTGAAGCAAAATGCAACAACCCAAAATGTTGGGGAGGTCGTTTCCACAGTTATTTCATATGACAGTGCTTGGAGTGAAACTACATGACCATGGTGAAGAAGAAAAAACACTTTACCTTGTTCCTCCTGACTGATGTCCTTATGCGTGTTTTGCACAGTTGAGTGTTTTGTGTCTTGTCGTCTGTGTAGGCAACAGCCCTCTTCCCTGGGATAGAACTAGATGATATTTAGACACGTTAATTTGACTTCTCCATTGCTCACATTGATGTGGATATGATTATAATGCTCTGTTTTGTGGGCTTCCCAAGAAAACAATAAATCCCTTACTACTTGTTCGAAATGCAGTAGCACAGATCCTAACCAATACAAGAAAGAGAATATCATTCCTATTTTGAAAAAACTTCACTTTTCACCTGTATTATCTAGGATAAATTTGAAAGTTATTTTACTTGATTTTTAAGCTTTAAGCGACCTAGCACGTCTGTACCTTCCTGAATGTCTGTCTTCCTATGTTCCTATACGTGACCTGAGATCTGCACATACTGGCCTACTGCAAATACCACATGTGAAATGCAGAAAGAGTGGAGAGGCTGCTTTTTGTTTTTATGCTTCTAAATTATGAAACTCACTTCCACTTTTTATTAGGCAGTCAAGCTCGGTACATTGTTTTAAAAAACATTTGAAAATGTTGCTTTTAGTTAAAGTGGTTCTTTGTTCTTTCTATTTCTGTTTCTTTTTTTAGTTCTCTTTAATTGTTCTTATTTTATTACGACTTTCCTAATTTTTATTTATTTAGTTGACATGTATGTTGCTTTACTGTATTGCTGTATTTTCCTTGACAACTGAAAGTATATCTCTCAATTTTAATATTTTACTTTTACGCTTGGTTTTTAAAGCACCAAAGCACTATTTGTATGAAAGGTGCTCTATAAATAAAGTTTATTATTATTATTTTTAATATTATTATTATACTTTGTTACATTTTTGGTTAGGACAAAGATTCTAGTAGAGGTTACCTCTTTTACCCCGTTCCAAAAAATTGGAAAACTACCTTCAGAATACACTGACCATGACCATCTACTGTCTCCTTTAACTGTGTATTGTCATCATGCATATCTTGTGTATTATTTATTGTAGTTGGTTTTGTCATTCTGTAAAGAAGCCACCTTTCAAGGCACTATATAAAATAATGTTTGTTATTATTATTTACATTTTTCATCGTAAAATCTGGCGAAGAGTCTTAAGAGAATAACAAAGAACACGTTGCTCTTACCTTTCCATTCCAAGAAATGCCCTCAGCTCGGATTGCAGAGATTGACCTCTCTGTCTCAAATTCTGAGAAACATAGACTCGATTGAAAAACAACCATTTCCTAAGATTCACATAACATCACCAGTCAACATTTGCCACTTGACATCAATAGAAACCATAGAGTACATGACATTTCCAATCAGTTTTCTTTCAAGGTACAATACCAATCGTCTTGCCAGAAGAGTTATACTGCGGTAGATAAATATTACAAATGTCAGATACACGCAGAGTTGTTTGGATTACTATGAAAAGATTGGCAAATATATTTATGTTCATTATATTTCTTGGAGTGACAGAGCTAAAGAGAAAAAAATACTTACCTTTATCTCTGCAGACAGGATCGCAAGGGATTCCCTTATACTGGGTTCCTATATAACAAATAATACATTATTCAAAAAACATGATATTTCTCTGTCCATTGGCAGCATGATTGTTTATCATTACAGTTTTAGTTAGCTTTAATTTTGTAAACCCCAAGTAAACATAGTTTGTGCCTTTCTCTGAACTTTTTGGCATTTCAATTCAGTTGTTTGTAAGCTTATTTTACAGTTGCTAGGTTGATGAAGTTCCTGAACTGTGCAGTATTTCTTTTGGGTTTGGTGCGAATCATATTCTAGTGGTTGGGGGAAAAAAGCACAGGTGCCATCCCACCATTTAACCCTGAAACTTACCTTAGCCGATTCTTCAACTAAACCAGACATGTTAACTAAGTGTTACAGTATGTTTCAAAGTGTGTATTTTAGCAAACACAACTGAAGTTCTGTTGTCTCCTTGGAGACACCTGGAACTGGTGTGATGCTGGTTCTATGACATCATTCGTTCTAAATGTAAATGCAGGTATTGGCACAACATAGTAAATTGATGTAAAGTTATGGATCCATTTATGATTTTCACTCAGTTTGAAAGAGTTCCTGTCGTGTAGTTAAACTTTGTGTTACGGAGGGTTAACTGGGGTTCTGGCTACTAGTTAGGCTTGGTCATTCAGTCATCTGGTTCATGAAATAGGAAGCTAAGAGATCTGTGTTTTAGTTTTACTGTTTGTTTTTGTTCCATAGAATAAGAAATGTTTCATTAATATTAGTAATAGAGTAGCTGTTTCTCTAAACAGTGTGTGTCAGTTTGCACTGCAGGTGTGCCAGGTAGAGACCATTTAAGAACCCAAAAATATGCTGTCATTTACTGCCGTGGCTAATTTCTGTTAACCTTGTCTCTCACTCACTTTGATGAGCAAAATGTTCATACATAAAGCATACATTTCTGATTGGTCAGAAGAAGCTTCTTAACATATAAGGTATAAACAAAGTCAGAAAGTTAGGCACTTAGGTCAGCCTTAGGCAGTTAACCAAGACCATAATCTGATAAGAAGCTATTCCCTTTCATGTTGCTAAATCACATGTAGGATACATGAGTTACACCTCCACTTAAGAGACCTTAAAGAGACCTTGGCCAGCCAGGAGTGTAGAAAACCGTAAAACAGTTCTTTAGGACCTAATTGTTAACTCTTAACAGGCAAAGGTTCCTTCAGTCCTATGAGAAATATTTTAGAATTGAACTAAAGTGTGTTTCCGATACAGGAGCATATGTCTGTCAGGGCCTGTTGGAGAGGCCCTGCATGAGAACCCCTGGCTGCAGTTCCACATCCCCCTGAAAGTAAATAGAGCCATAAGCACGGAGCTAAGGACACTGCTCCAGGACATGCTGGCTGTCGATCCTGACCAGCGACCAGAAGCCATCCAGCTGAAGAAGCAAGTCAGGCAAGCCATGGCACGAGAGAAAACATCTTTGTAGTGACTGATAGCAAGATGTCCGTGACCAAGGGCAAATCGTCTGAGTAAAGTCTGATTTCATTTTTATGTCCCGAAAGGCCACTGCCTTTGTGCTGTAGATTTCTGATTTAGACGGGCATTTCTATGGACAACTTTGACTTTTCTGTGGGTCCAATGAAAATAAGTTTTTTAACTTATTCTTTGTTACAGTTTTCGAAAGTTTAAAGACATTCACTGAGTTGACGATAAAGGAAAAGTTTCATCTTTCACCTCTTGGAAGGTAGGCCGGTCAGAGGTACAATATATGTCTTCATCCTCCATGTTTGTAACTACAGGTTTCACAGTGTTGAGCTAAGACACAAAAACACCTACAAATGGCAGTTCCAAATGTATCAAATGTATAAACCTGGGCTGAAAAAGTGTGTACAGTATATACTCTGTGTAGGTCTGATAAAAGTATTCGAGTCAAAGTGTCATATGGATACAAATTCTCATGATTTTGTATTGTGTGTTTTTTCTCTGTTCTGCTTTATTGAAAGAAATCAGATGCTCTTCCTGAAACTTACCTTAGCTGATTCTTCAGCTAAACCAGACAGACTTCTGAAATTCTCAAATATTATCAAATCTTGTTGGTTCAGAGGTGGTGGAGCCCATTACCAACAGACTCACAGCTGAAATTGCTGTGAAAAGGGCTTCTACCAAATATTAACATGTGGGTGAAAATGTATACAATTGTAATATTTCCTTTTTTCCCTTTGAAAGTATAACATATGTGGTGTGAGAAAGAGGTCCTCATTTAATTGCATGAAACTCTGGCACTGGCGCAACAAACTGAACAAAGTTCAAGGGGGTATACGCTTTCTGTAGACACTTTATTTCCTCTTTTTCCATACTCTAAGAAATGATTTGGGAAACCTGTGGGACACTGGAGGTCATTATACATGAGCCTCTTTCTGCACCTTTTAAGCCATTGAAACCTAGTTGCCTCGTTACAAGGTCTAATATTACAGTAGGTGTGGTTTCCGTCTCCTAATTTCTGAGAATGATCAAATTGGGGAATAAGTTGTAGGGAATACCACTCTTGCACTTCTAAGAAAAGACTATCTCAAATGAAACTCGCTATAGAAAGACATCTTGTTGAAAAATTCTTTATTTTTTGTCATTTCTAAAGAAAAAACATTCATCAAGTCCTTCACAAATGTTTTGTTTGTGACTTTCTCTGTTGTTCCCTTTCACACTCAACTGAACTATGTGTTATGTCTTGTAAACGTAATCAAACATTTCACTTAGGTGTGTGGGTTAACACAAACCCATATTGTATGAAACATTCAGTTTTTCATTCAAGTTTTTTCTAACAATTGCATCCATGCTAGGACTACAGTAAACAACACTTTTTACTAAAGTAAATGAAATTGTTCATTTAACAAGACACATTGTTTTAAATGTATGCAATACGACGACACTAAAAACAACACTGAAACTTTTCATTGAAATACTGGACGAGATTGTGCATATTCAATGGATTTCTCCTGGTGCTTTTTTTCATCAGTCTTTTCATATTCTTGTTCTCTACTCAGGTGTCTCCTGTTCCTTTGGTGATGTCTGCTGTATACACATGGTATCATACACTTGAGCAAAGTGTGATACCACCGTTTGTTCTTCTCCTAAAATAAAGATGAACATTGACAAAAGTCAGAAGCACTCTTTTCTTTGACAGACGAACAAAACAATGCAAGAATAACCATACTCTCTGTTCCTTACTCATTTCTACCTACCTGTTTGACCACTTTGTCTGCTTCAATCAGGACAGGGTGCTGGGGCTGACTCTGAGCAATCTGAGAAGAGCTCTCTGTGATCTTCTCCCCTACAGTGGCTACATTGTACTCTGTTTGAAATCCAGGTATCGCCTCCGGTAAGTTCCTCGGTCCTTTTTGGGACTTGAAAGGGTAGAATCATTTTGTGACTACATTTCCTTGTCATGCACTGATATGTTCTGGTTTGTGTTCGATTACTGCAGGCGTTCAAGTACTTTCTTTTTGTTCTAGATTGGCAGTGTTTGAGATGGTAGGAACTTGTCATATTCTCAACTCTGAATGCTCTGTAAACATACTATTTTAGCAATTCTTAGAAATCTGAAAGCAGTGTTACCTGTATCATTTTTTGTCTTGGTAGTAGTATTGCAGCTCCAACATCAGCACTTAAATAATGGTTTGTGATGTTACTTGTCCTTGGAGTTAGTATACTCCTGAGAAGTCAAGAGAAATCTTACGTAAGCATTAATTATGTTTCACTTTTGAAAGCAAAGTACGTGTCAAGTACTTTGAAGGCATTTGTTGATACTTTTAAGCACTTTCGTTGATTATTATTATCCTTCAATTAGTTATTACAAGTCCAACATTCTCTACATGATCTCACTCCATATTCCGAATGTGGGAATACAGTTGTTTTAAGGAAATGCCACTGAATAGATAGTAGCTGCACTCTACAAAGATGAATTTGCTAATTAATCAGTCAGGGACACAGCTTATACTTCAGTAGTCTTAGATCATGTAATGATGATTATTGTACTTTATAACTAGCAAAATCCCCATATCCTGTTCATTGCCCCCTTTTCAGTTATGTGGATTGACTTATCCCTGAAGTGGTTAATTCTCACCTTGACATCTCATAGAACAACTGAATCTCTACCAAGGGTGAATGTGTCCTTCCTCTTAATGTCTAAAAGAAAAGGTTAAAATTCATTGAAGCAAAATGCAACAACCCAAAATGTTGGGGAGGTCGTTTCCACAGTTATTTCATATGACAGTGCTTGGAGTGAAACTACATGACCATGGTGAAGAAGAAAAAACACTTTACCTTGTTCCTCCTGACTGATGTCCTTATGCGTGTTTTGCACAGTTGAGTGTTTTGTGTCTTGTCGTCTGTGTAGGCAACAGCCCTCTTCCCTGGGATAGAACTAGATGATATTTAGACACGTTAATTTGACTTCTCCATTGCTCACATTGATGTGGATATGATTATAATGCTCTGTTTTGTGGGCTTCCCAAGAAAACAATAAATCCCTTACTACTTGTTCGAAATGCAGTAGCACAGATCCTAACCAATACAAGAAAGAGAATATCATTCCTATTTTGAAAAAACTTCACTTTTCACCTGTATTATCTAGGATAAATTTGAAAGTTATTTTACTTGATTTTTAAGCTTTAAGCGACCTAGCACGTCTGTACCTTCCTGAATGTCTGTCTTCCTATGTTCCTATACGTGACCTGAGATCTGCACATACTGGCCTACTGCAAATACCACATGTGAAATGCAGAAAGAGTGGAGAGGCTGCTTTTTGTTTTTATGCTTCTAAATTATGAAACTCACTTCCACTTTTTATTAGGCAGTCAAGCTCGGTACATTGTTTTAAAAAACATTTGAAAATGTTGCTTTTAGTTAAAGTGGTTCTTTGTTCTTTCTATTTCTGTTTCTTTTTTTAGTTCTCTTTAATTGTTCTTATTTTATTACGACTTTCCTAATTTTTATTTATTTAGTTGACATGTATGTTGCTTTACTGTATTGCTGTATTTTCCTTGACAACTGAAAGTATATCTCTCAATTTTAATATTTTACTTTTACGCTTGGTTTTTAAAGCACCAAAGCACTATTTGTATGAAAGGTGCTCTATAAATAAAGTTTATTATTATTATTTTTAATATTATTATTATACTTTGTTACATTTTTGGTTAGGACAAAGATTCTAGTAGAGGTTACCTCTTTTACCCCGTTCCAAAAAATTGGAAAACTACCTTCAGAATACACTGACCATGACCATCTACTGTCTCCTTTAACTGTGTATTGTCATCATGCATATCTTGTGTATTATTTATTGTAGTTGGTTTTGTCATTCTGTAAAGAAGCCACCTTTCAAGGCACTATATAAAATAATGTTTGTTATTATTATTTACATTTTTCATCGTAAAATCTGGCGAAGAGTCTTAAGAGAATAACAAAGAACACGTTGCTCTTACCTTTCCATTCCAAGAAATGCCCTCAGCTCGGATTGCAGAGATTGACCTCTCTGTCTCAAATTCTGAGAAACATAGACTCGATTGAAAAACAACCATTTCCTAAGATTCACATAACATCACCAGTCAACATTTGCCACTTGACATCAATAGAAACCATAGAGTACATGACATTTCCAATCAGTTTTCTTTCAAGGTACAATACCAATCGTCTTGCCAGAAGAGTTATACTGCGGTAGATAAATATTACAAATGTCAGATACACGCAGAGTTGTTTGGATTACTATGAAAAGATTGGCAAATATATTTATGTTCATTATATTTCTTGGAGTGACAGAGCTAAAGAGAAAAAAATACTTACCTTTATCTCTGCAGACAGGATCGCAAGGGATTCCCTTATACTGGGTTCCTATATAACAAATAATACATTATTCAAAAAACATGATATTTCTCTGTCCATTGGCAGCATGATTGTTTATCATTACAGTTTTAGTTAGCTTTAATTTTGTAAACCCCAAGTAAACATAGTTTGTGCCTTTCTCTGAACTTTTTGGCATTTCAATTCAGTTGTTTGTAAGCTTATTTTACAGTTGCTAGGTTGATGAAGTTCCTGAACTGTGCAGTATTTCTTTTGGGTTTGGTGCGAATCATATTCTAGTGGTTGGGGGAAAAAAGCACAGGTGCCATCCCACCATTTAACCCTGAAACTTACCTTAGCCGATTCTTCAACTAAACCAGACATGTTAACTAAGTGTTACAGTATGTTTCAAAGTGTGTATTTTAGCAAACACAACTGAAGTTCTGTTGTCTCCTTGGAGACACCTGGAACTGGTGTGATGCTGGTTCTATGACATCATTCGTTCTAAATGTAAATGCAGGTATTGGCACAACATAGTAAATTGATGTAAAGTTATGGATCCATTTATGATTTTCACTCAGTTTGAAAGAGTTCCTGTCGTGTAGTTAAACTTTGTGTTACGGAGGGTTAACTGGGGTTCTGGCTACTAGTTAGGCTTGGTCATTCAGTCATCTGGTTCATGAAATAGGAAGCTAAGAGATCTGTGTTTTAGTTTTACTGTTTGTTTTTGTTCCATAGAATAAGAAATGTTTCATTAATATTAGTAATAGAGTAGCTGTTTCTCTAAACAGTGTGTGTCAGTTTGCACTGCAGGTGTGCCAGGTAGAGACCATTTAAGAACCCAAAAATATGCTGTCATTTACTGCCGTGGCTAATTTCTGTTAACCTTGTCTCTCACTCACTTTGATGAGCAAAATGTTCATACATAAAGCATACATTTCTGATTGGTCAGAAGAAGCTTCTTAACATATAAGGTATAAACAAAGTCAGAAAGTTAGGCACTTAGGTCAGCCTTAGGCAGTTAACCAAGACCATAATCTGATAAGAAGCTATTCCCTTTCATGTTGCTAAATCACATGTAGGATACATGAGTTACACCTCCACTTAAGAGACCTTAAAGAGACCTTGGCCAGCCAGGAGTGTAGAAAACCGTAAAACAGTTCTTTAGGACCTAATTGTTAACTCTTAACAGGCAAAGGTTCCTTCAGTCCTATGAGAAATATTTTAGAATTGAACTAAAGTGTGTTTCCGATACAGGAGCATATGTCTGTCAGGGCCTGTTGGAGAGGCCCTGCATGAGAACCCCTGGCTGCAGTTCCACATCCCCCTGAAAGTAAATAGAGCCATAAGCACGGAGCTAAGGACACTGCTCCAGGACATGCTGGCTGTCGATCCTGACCAGCGACCAGAAGCCATCCAGCTGAAGAAGCAAGTCAGGCAAGCCATGGCACGAGAGAAAACATCTTTGTAGTGACTGATAGCAAGATGTCCGTGACCAAGGGCAAATCGTCTGAGTAAAGTCTGATTTCATTTTTATGTCCCGAAAGGCCACTGCCTTTGTGCTGTAGATTTCTGATTTAGACGGGCATTTCTATGGACAACTTTGACTTTTCTGTGGGTCCAATGAAAATAAGTTTTTTAACTTATTCTTTGTTACAGTTTTCGAAAGTTTAAAGACATTCACTGAGTTGACGATAAAGGAAAAGTTTCATCTTTCACCTCTTGGAAGGTAGGCCGGTCAGAGGTACAATATATGTCTTCATCCTCCATGTTTGTAACTACAGGTTTCACAGTGTTGAGCTAAGACACAAAAACACCTACAAATGGCAGTTCCAAATGTATCAAATGTATAAACCTGGGCTGAAAAAGTGTGTACAGTATATACTCTGTGTAGGTCTGATAAAAGTATTCGAGTCAAAGTGTCATATGGATACAAATTCTCATGATTTTGTATTGTGTGTTTTTTCTCTGTTCTGCTTTATTGAAAGAAATCAGATGCTCTTCCTGAAACTTACCTTAGCTGATTCTTCAGCTAAACCAGACAGACTTCTGAAATTCTCAAATATTATCAAATCTTGTTGGTTCAGAGGTGGTGGAGCCCATTACCAACAGACTCACAGCTGAAATTGCTGTGAAAAGGGCTTCTACCAAATATTAACATGTGGGTGAAAATGTATACAATTGTAATATTTCCTTTTTTCCCTTTGAAAGTATAACATATGTGGTGTGAGAAAGAGGTCCTCATTTAATTGCATGAAACTCTGGCACTGGCGCAACAAACTGAACAAAGTTCAAGGGGGTATACGCTTTCTGTAGACACTTTATTTCCTCTTTTTCCATACTCTAAGAAATGATTTGGGAAACCTGTGGGACACTGGAGGTCATTATACATGAGCCTCTTTCTGCACCTTTTAAGCCATTGAAACCTAGTTGCCTTGTTACAAGGTCTAATATTACAGTAGGTGTGGTTTCCGTCTCCTAATTTCTGAGAATGATCAAATTGGGGAATAAGTTGTAGGGAATACCACTCTTGCACTTCTAAGAAAAGACTATCTCAAATGAAACTCGCTATAGAAAGACATCTTGTTGAAAAATTCTTTATTTTTTGTCATTTCTAAAGAAAAAACATTCATCAAGTCCTTCACAAATGTTTTGTTTGTGACTTTCTCTGTTGTTCCCTTTCACACTCAACTGAACTATGTGTTATGTCTTGTAAACGTAATCAAACATTTCACTTAGGTGTGTGGGTTAACACAAACCCATATTGTATGAAACATTCAGTTTTTCATTCAAGTTTTTTCTAACAATTGCATCCATGCTAGGACTACAGTAAACAACACTTTTTACTAAAGTAAATGAAATTGTTCATTTAACAAGACACATTGTTTTAAATGTATGCAATACGACGACACTAAAAACAACACTGAAACTTTTCATTGAAATACTGGACGAGATTGTGCATATTCAATGGATTTCTCCTGGTGCTTTTTTTCATCAGTCTTTTCATATTCTTGTTCTCTACTCAGGTGTCTCCTGTTCCTTTGGTGATGTCTGCTGTATACACATGGTATCATACACTTGAGCAAAGTGTGATACCACCGTTTGTTCTTCTCCTAAAATAAAGATGAACATTGACAAAAGTCAGAAGCACTCTTTTCTTTGACAGACGAACAAAACAATGCAAGAATAACCATACTCTCTGTTCCTTACTCATTTCTACCTACCTGTTTGACCACTTTGTCTGCTTCAATCAGGACAGGGTGCTGGGGCTGACTCTGAGCAATCTGAGAAGAGCTCTCTGTGATCTTCTCCCCTACAGTGGCTACATTGTACTCTGTTTGAAATCCAGGTATCGCCTCCGGTAAGTTCCTCGGTCCTTTTTGGGACTTGAAAGGGTAGAATCATTTTGTGACTACATTTCCTTGTCATGCACTGATATGTTCTGGTTTGTGTTCGATTACTGCAGGCGTTCAAGTACTTTCTTTTTGTTCTAGATTGGCAGTGTTTGAGATGGTAGGAACTTGTCATATTCTCAACTCTGAATGCTCTGTAAACATACTATTTTAGCAATTCTTAGAAATCTGAAAGCAGTGTTACCTGTATCATTTTTTGTCTTGGTAGTAGTATTGCAGCTCCAACATCAGCACTTAAATAATGGTTTGTGATGTTACTTGTCCTTGGAGTTAGTATACTCCTGAGAAGTCAAGAGAAATCTTACGTAAGCATTAATTATGTTTCACTTTTGAAAGCAAAGTACGTGTCAAGTACTTTGAAGGCATTTGTTGATACTTTTAAGCACTTTCGTTGATTATTATTATCCTTCAATTAGTTATTACAAGTCCAACATTCTCTACATGATCTCACTCCATATTCCGAATGTGGGAATACAGTTGTTTTAAGGAAATGCCACTGAATAGATAGTAGCTGCACTCTACAAAGATGAATTTGCTAATTAATCAGTCAGGGACACAGCTTATACTTCAGTAGTCTTAGATCATGTAATGATGATTATTGTACTTTATAACTAGCAAAATCCCCATATCCTGTTCATTGCCCCTTTTTCAGTCATGTGGATTGACTTATCCCTGAAGTGGTTAATTCTCACCTTGACATCTCATAGAACAACTGAATCTCTACCAAGGGTGAATGTGTCCTTCCTCTTAATGTCTAAAAGAAAAGGTTAAAATTCATTGAAGCAAAATGCAACAACCCAAAATGTTGGGGAGGTCGTTTCCACAGTTATTTCATATGACAGTGCTTGGAGTGAAACTACATGACCATGGTGAAGAAGAAAAAACACTTTACCTTGTTCCTCCTGACTGATGTCCTTATGCGTGTTTTGCACAGTTGAGTGTTTTGTGTCTTGTCGTCTGTGTAGGCAACAGCCCTCTTCCCTGGGATAGAACTAGATGATATTTAGACACGTTAATTTGACTTCTCCATTGCTCACATTGATGTGGATATGATTATAATGCTCTGTTTTGTGGGCTTCCCAAGAAAACAATAAATCCCTTACTACTTGTTCGAAATGCAGTAGCACAGATCCTAACCAATACAAGAAAGAGAATATCATTCCTATTTTGAAAAAACTTCACTTTTCACCTGTATTATCTAGGATAAATTTGAAAGTTATTTTACTTGATTTTTAAGCTTTAAGCGACCTAGCACGTCTGTACCTTCCTGAATGTCTGTCTTCCTATGTTCCTATACGTGACCTGAGATCTGCACATACTGGCCTACTGCAAATACCACATGTGAAATGCAGAAAGAGTGGAGAGGCTGCTTTTTGTTTTTATGCTTCTAAATTATGAAACTCACTTCCACTTTTTATTAGGCAGTCAAGCTCGGTACATTGTTTTAAAAAACATTTGAAAATGTTGCTTTTAGTTAAAGTGGTTCTTTGTTCTTTCTATTTCTGTTTCTTTTTTTAATTCTCTTTAATTGTTCTTATTTTATTACGACTTTCCTAATTTTTATTTATTTAATTGACATGTATGTTGCTTTACTGTATTGCTGTATTTTCCTTGACAACTGAAAGTATATCTCTCAATTTTAATATTTTACTTTTACGCTTGGTTTTTAAAGCACCAAAGCACTATTTGTATGAAAGGTGCTCTATAAATAAAGTTTATTATTATTATTTTTAATATTATTATTATACTTTGTTACATTTTTGGTTAGGACAAAGATTCTAGTAGAGGTGACCTCTTTTACCCCGTTCCAAAAAATTGGAAAACTACCTTCAGAATACACTGACCATGACCATCTACTGTCTCCTTTAACTGTGTATTGTCATCATGCATATCTTGTGTATTATTTATTGTAGTTGGTTTTGTCATTCTGTAAAGAAGCCACCTTTCAAGGCACTATATAAAATAATGTTTGTTATTATTATTTACATTTTTCATCGTAAAATCTGGCGAAGAGTCTTAAGAGAATAACAAAGAACACGTTGCTCTTACCTTTCCATTCCAAGAAATGCCCTCAGCTCGGATTGCAGAGATTGACCTCTCTGTCTCAAATTCTGAGAAACATAGACTCGATTGAAAAACAACCATTTCCTAAGATTCACATAACATCACCAGTCAACATTTGCCACTTGACATCAATAGAAACCATAGAGTACATGACATTTCCAATCAGTTTTCTTTCAAGGTACAATACCAATCGCCTTGCCAGAAGAGTTATACTGCGGTAGATAAATATTACAAATGTCAGATACACGCAGAGTTGTTTGGATTACTATGAAAAGATTGGCAAATATATTTATGTTCATTATATTTCTTGGAGTGACCGAGCTAAAGAGAAAAAAATACTTACCTTTATCTCTGCAGACAGGATCGCAAGGGATTCCCTTATACTGGGTTCCTATATAACAAATAATACATTATTCAAAAAACATGATATTTCTCTGTCCATTGGCAGCATGATTGTTTATCATTACAGTTTTAGTTAGCTTTAATTTTGTAAACCCCAAGTAAACATAGTTTGTGCCTTTCTCTGAACTTTTTGGCATTTCAATTCAGTTGTTTGTAAGCTTATTTTACAGTTGCTAGGTTGATGAAGTTCCTGAACTGTGCAGTATTTCTTTTGGGTTTGGTGCGAATCATATTCTAGTGGTTGGGGGAAAAAAGCACAGGTGCCATCCCACCATTTAACCCTGAAACTTACCTTAGCCGACTCTTCAACTAAACCAGACATGTTAACTAAGTGTTACAGTATGTTTCAAAGTGTGTATTTTAGCAAACACAACTGAAGTTCTTTTGTCTCCTTGGAGACACCTGGAACTGGTGTGATGCTGGTTCTATGACATCATTTGTTCTAAATGTAAATGCAGGTATTGGCACAACATAGTAAATTGGTGTAAAGTTATGGATCCATTTATGATTTTCACTCAGTTTGAAAGAGTTCCTGTCGTGTAGTTAAACTTTGTGTTACGGAGGGTTAACTGGGGTTCTGGCGACTAGTTAGGCTTGGTCATTCAGTCATCTGGTTCATGAAATAGGAAGCTAAGAGATCTGTGTTTTAGTTTTACTGTTTGTTTTTGTTCCATAGAATAAGAAATGTTTCATTAATATTAGTAATAGAGTAGCTGTTTCTCTAAACAGTTTGTGTCAGTTTGCACTGCAGGTGTGCCAGGTAGAGACCATTTAAGAACCCAAAAATATGCTGTCATTTACTGCCGTGGCTAATTTCTGTTAACCTTGTCTCTCACTCACTTTGATGAGCAAAATGTTCATACATAAAGCATACATTTCTGATTGGTCAGAAGAAGCTTCTTAACATATAAGGTATAAACAAAGTCAGAAAGTTAGGCACTTAGGTCAGCCTTAGGCAGTTAACCAAGACCATAATCTGATAAGAAGCTATTCCCTTTCATGTTGCTAAATCACATGTAGGATACATGAGTTACACCTCCACTTAAGAGACCTTAAAGAGACCTTGGCCAGCCAGGAGTGTAGAAAACCGTAAAACAGTTCTTGAGGACCTAATTGTTAACTCTTAACAGGCAAAGGTTCCTTCAGTCCTATGAGAAATATTTTAGAATTGAACTAAAGTGTGTTTCCGATACAGGAGCATATGTCTGTCAGGGCCTGTTGGAGAGGCCCTGCATGAGAACCCCTGGCTGCAGTTCCACATCCCCCTGAAAGTAAATAGAGCCATAAGCACGGAGCTAAGGACACTGCTCCAGGACATGCTGGCTGTCGATCCTGACCAGCGACCAGAAGCCATCCAGCTGAAGAAGCAAGTCAGGCAAGCCATGGCACGAGAGAAAACATCTTTGTAGTGACTGATAGCAAGATGTCCGTGACCAAGGGCAAATCGTCTGAGTAAAGTCTGATTTCATTTTTATGTCCCGAAAGGCCACTGCCTTTGTGCTGTAGATTTCTGATTTAGACGGGCATTTCTATGGACAACTTTGACTTTTCTGTGGGTCCAATGAAAATAAGTTTTTTAACTTATTCTTTGTTACAGTTTTCGAAAGTTTAAAGACATTCACTGAGTTGACGATAAAGGAAAAGTTTCATCTTTCACCTCTTGGAAGGTAGGCCGGTCAGAGGTACAATATATGTCTTCATCCTCCATGTTTGTAACTACAGGTTTCACAGTGTTGAGCTAAGACACAAAAACACCTACAAATGGCAGTTCCAAATGTATCAAATGTATAAACCTGGGCTGAAAAAGTGTGTACAGTATATACTCTGTGTAGGTCTGATAAAAGTATTCGAGTCAAAGTGTCATATGGATACAAATTCTCATGATTTTGTATTGTGTGTTTTTTCTCTGTTCTGCTTTATTGAAAGAAATCAGATGCTCTTCCTGAAACTTACCTTAGCTGATTCTTCAGCTAAACCAGACAGACTTCTGAAATTCTCAAATATTATCAAATCTTGTTGGTTCAGAGGTGGTGGAGCCCATTACCAACAGACTCACAGCTGAAATTGCTGTGAAAAGGGCTTCTACCAAATATTAACATGTGGGTGAAAATGTATACAATTGTAATATTTCCTTTTTTCCCTTTGAAAGTATAACATATGTGGTGTGAGAAAGAGGTCCTCATTTAATTGCATGAAACTCTGGCACTGGCGCAACAAACTGAACAAAGTTCAAGGGGGTATACGCTTTCTGTAGACACTTTATTTCCTCTTTTTCCATACTCTAAGAAATGATTTGGGAAACCTGTGGGACACTGGAGGTCATTATACATGAGCCTCTTTCTGCACCTTTTAAGCCATTGAAACCTAGTTGCCTCGTTACAAGGTCTAATATTACAGTAGGTGTGGTTTCCGTCTCCTAATTTCTGAGAATGATCAAATTGGGGAATAAGTTGTAGGGAATACCACTCTTGCACTTCTAAGAAAAGACTATCTCAAATGAAACTCGCTATAGAAAGACATCTTGTTGAAAAATTCTTTATTTTTTGTCATTTCTAAAGAAAAAACATTCATCAAGTCCTTCACAAATGTTTTGTTTGTGACTTTCTCTGTTGTTCCCTTTCACACTCAACTGAACTATGTGTTATGTCTTGTAAACGTAATCAAACATTTCACTTAGGTGTGTGGGTTAACACAAACCCATATTGTATGAAACATTCAGTTTTTCATTCAAGTTTTTTCTAACAATTGCATCCATGCTAGGACTACAGTAAACAACACTTTTTACTAAAGTAAATGAAATTGTTCATTTAACAAGACACATTGTTTTAAATGTATGCAATACGACGACACTAAAAACAACACTGAAACTTTTCATTGAAATACTGGACGAGATTGTGCATATTCAATGGATTTCTCCTGGTGCTTTTTTTCATCAGTCTTTTCATATTCTTGTTCTCTACTCAGGTGTCTCCTGTTCCTTTGGTGATGTCTGCTGTATACACATGGTATCATACACTTGAGCAAAGTGTGATACCACCGTTTGTTCTTCTCCTAAAATAAAGATGAACATTGACAAAAGTCAGAAGCACTCTTTTCTTTGACAGACGAACAAAACAATGCAAGAATAACCATACTCTCTGTTCCTTACTCATTTCTACCTACCTGTTTGACCACTTTGTCTGCTTCAATCAGGACAGGGTGCTGGGGCTGACTCTGAGCAATCTGAGAAGAGCTCTCTGTGATCTTCTCCCCTACAGTGGCTACATTGTACTCTGTTTGAAATCCAGGTATCGCCTCCGGTAAGTTCCTCGGTCCTTTTTGGGACTTGAAAGGGTAGAATCATTTTGTGACTACATTTCCTTGTCATGCACTGATATGTTCTGGTTTGTGTTCGATTACTGCAGGCGTTCAAGTACTTTCTTTTTGTTCTAGATTGGCAGTGTTTGAGATGGTAGGAACTTGTCATATTCTCAACTCTGAATGCTCTGTAAACATACTATTTTAGCAATTCTTAGAAATCTGAAAGCAGTGTTACCTGTATCATTTTTTGTCTTGGTAGTAGTATTGCAGCTCCAACATCAGCACTTAAATAATGGTTTGTGATGTTACTTGTCCTTGGAGTTAGTATACTCCTGAGAAGTCAAGAGAAATCTTACGTAAGCATTAATTATGTTTCACTTTTGAAAGCAAAGTACGTGTCAAGTACTTTGAAGGCATTTGTTGATACTTTTAAGCACTTTCGTTGATTATTATTATCCTTCAATTAGTTATTACAAGTCCAACATTCTCTACATGATCTCACTCCATATTCCGAATGTGGGAATACAGTTGTTTTAAGGAAATGCCACTGAATAGATAGTAGCTGCACTCTACAAAGATGAATTTGCTAATTAATCAGTCAGGGACACAGCTTATACTTCAGTAGTCTTAGATCATGTAATGATGATTATTGTACTTTATAACTAGCAAAATCCCCATATCCTGTTCATTGCCCCCTTTTCAGTTATGTGGATTGACTTATCCCTGAAGTGGTTAATTCTCACCTTGACATCTCATAGAACAACTGAATCTCTACCAAGGGTGAATGTGTCCTTCCTCTTAATGTCTAAAAGAAAAGGTTAAAATTCATTGAAGCAAAATGCAACAACCCAAAATGTTGGGGAGGTCGTTTCCACAGTTATTTCATATGACAGTGCTTGGAGTGAAACTACATGACCATGGTGAAGAAGAAAAAACACTTTACCTTGTTCCTCCTGACTGATGTCCTTATGCGTGTTTTGCACAGTTGAGTGTTTTGTGTCTTGTCGTCTGTGTAGGCAACAGCCCTCTTCCCTGGGATAGAACTAGATGATATTTAGACACGTTAATTTGACTTCTCCATTGCTCACATTGATGTGGATATGATTATAATGCTCTGTTTTGTGGGCTTCCCAAGAAAACAATAAATCCCTTACTACTTGTTCGAAATGCAGTAGCACAGATCCTAACCAATACAAGAAAGAGAATATCATTCCTATTTTGAAAAAACTTCACTTTTCACCTGTATTATCTAGGATAAATTTGAAAGTTATTTTACTTGATTTTTAAGCTTTAAGCGACCTAGCACGTCTGTACCTTCCTGAATGTCTGTCTTCCTATGTTCCTATACGTGACCTGAGATCTGCACATACTGGCCTACTGCAAATACCACATGTGAAATGCAGAAAGAGTGGAGAGGCTGCTTTTTGTTTTTATGCTTCTAAATTATGAAACTCACTTCCACTTTTTATTAGGCAGTCAAGCTCGGTACATTGTTTTAAAAAACATTTGAAAATGTTGCTTTTAGTTAAAGTGGTTCTTTGTTCTTTCTATTTCTGTTTCTTTTTTTAGTTCTCTTTAATTGTTCTTATTTTATTACGACTTTCCTAATTTTTATTTATTTAGTTGACATGTATGTTGCTTTACTGTATTGCTGTATTTTCCTTGACAACTGAAAGTATATCTCTCAATTTTAATATTTTACTTTTACGCTTGGTTTTTAAAGCACCAAAGCACTATTTGTATGAAAGGTGCTCTATAAATAAAGTTTATTATTATTATTTTTAATATTATTATTATACTTTGTTACATTTTTGGTTAGGACAAAGATTCTAGTAGAGGTTACCTCTTTTACCCCGTTCCAAAAAATTGGAAAACTACCTTCAGAATACACTGACCATGACCATCTACTGTCTCCTTTAACTGTGTATTGTCATCATGCATATCTTGTGTATTATTTATTGTAGTTGGTTTTGTCATTCTGTAAAGAAGCCACCTTTCAAGGCACTATATAAAATAATGTTTGTTATTATTATTTACATTTTTCATCGTAAAATCTGGCGAAGAGTCTTAAGAGAATAACAAAGAACACGTTGCTCTTACCTTTCCATTCCAAGAAATGCCCTCAGCTCGGATTGCAGAGATTGACCTCTCTGTCTCAAATTCTGAGAAACATAGACTCGATTGAAAAACAACCATTTCCTAAGATTCACATAACATCACCAGTCAACATTTGCCACTTGACATCAATAGAAACCATAGAGTACATGACATTTCCAATCAGTTTTCTTTCAAGGTACAATACCAATCGCCTTGCCAGAAGAGTTATACTGCGGTAGATAAATATTACAAATGTCAGATACACGCAGAGTTGTTTGGATTACTATGAAAAGATTGGCAAATATATTTATGTTCATTATATTTCTTGGAGTGACCGAGCTAAAGAGAAAAAAATACTTACCTTTATCTCTGCAGACAGGATCGCAAGGGATTCCCTTATACTGGGTTCCTATATAACAAATAATACATTATTCAAAAAACATGATATTTCTCTGTCCATTGGCAGCATGATTGTTTATCATTACAGTTTTAGTTAGCTTTAATTTTGTAAACCCCAAGTAAACATAGTTTGTGCCTTTCTCTGAACTTTTTGGCATTTCAATTCAGTTGTTTGTAAGCTTATTTTACAGTTGCTAGGTTGATGAAGTTCCTGAACTGTGCAGTATTTCTTTTGGGTTTGGTGCGAATCATATTCTAGTGGTTGGGGGAAAAAAGCACAGGTGCCATCCCACCATTTAACCCTGAAACTTACCTTAGCCGATTCTTCAACTAAACCAGACATGTTAACTAAGTGTTACAGTATGTTTCAAAGTGTGTATTTTAGCAAACACAACTGAAGTTCTTTTGTCTCCTTGGAGACACCTGGAACTGGTGTGATGCTGGTTCTATGACATCATTTGTTCTAAATGTAAATGCAGGTATTGGCACAACATAGTAAATTGGTGTAAAGTTATGGATCCATTTATGATTTTCACTCAGTTTGAAAGAGTTCCTGTCGTGTAGTTAAACTTTGTGTTACGGAGGGTTAACTGGGGTTCTGGCGACTAGTTAGGCTTGGTCATTCAGTCATCTGGTTCATGAAATAGGAAGCTAAGAGATCTGTGTTTTAGTTTTACTGTTTGTTTTTGTTCCATAGAATAAGAAATGTTTCATTAATATTAGTAATAGAGTAGCTGTTTCTCTAAACAGTGTGTGTCAGTTTGCACTGCAGGTGTGCCAGGTAGAGACCATTTAAGAACCCAAAAATATGCTGTCATTTACTGCCGTGGCTAATTTCTGTTAACCTTGTCTCTCACTCACTTTGATGAGCAAAATGTTCATACATAAAGCATACATTTCTGATTGGTCAGAAGAAGCTTCTTAACATATAAGGTATAAACAAAGTCAGAAAGTTAGGCACTTAGGTCAGCCTTAGGCAGTTAACCAAGACCATAATCTGATAAGAAGCTATTCCCTTTCATGTTGCTAAATCACATGTAGGATACATGAGTTACACCTCCACTTAAGAGACCTTAAAGAGACCTTGGCCAGCCAGGAGTGTAGAAAACCGTAAAACAGTTCTTGAGGACCTAATTGTTAACTCTTAACAGGCAAAGGTTCCTTCAGTCCTATGAGAAATATTTTAGAATTGAACTAAAGTGTGTTTCCGATACAGGAGCATATGTCTGTCAGGGCCTGTTGGAGAGGCCCTGCATGAGAACCCCTGGCTGCAGTTCCACATCCCCCTGAAAGTAAATAGAGCCATAAGCACGGAGCTAAGGACACTGCTCCAGGACATGCTGGCTGTCGATCCTGACCAGCGACCAGAAGCCATCCAGCTGAAGAAGCAAGTCAGGCAAGCCATGGCACGAGAGAAAACATCTTTGTAGTGACTGATAGCAAGATGTCCGTGACCAAGGGCAAATCGTCTGAGTAAAGTCTGATTTCATTTTTATGTCCCGAAAGGCCACTGCCTTTGTGCTGTAGATTTCTGATTTAGACGGGCATTTCTATGGACAACTTTGACTTTTCTGTGGGTCCAATGAAAATAAGTTTTTTAACTTATTCTTTGTTACAGTTTTCGAAAGTTTAAAGACATTCACTGAGTTGACGATAAAGGAAAAGTTTCATCTTTCACCTCTTGGAAGGTAGGCCGGTCAGAGGTACAATATATGTCTTCATCCTCCATGTTTGTAACTACAGGTTTCACAGTGTTGAGCTAAGACACAAAAACACCTACAAATGGCAGTTCCAAATGTATCAAATGTATAAACCTGGGCTGAAAAAGTGTGTACAGTATATACTCTGTGTAGGTCTGATAAAAGTATTCGAGTCAAAGTGTCATATGGATACAAATTCTCATGATTTTGTATTGTGTGTTTTTTCTCTGTTCTGCTTTATTGAAAGAAATCAGATGCTCTTCCTGAAACTTACCTTAGCTGATTCTTCAGCTAAACCAGACAGACTTCTGAAATTCTCAAATATTATCAAATCTTGTTGGTTCAGAGGTGGTGGAGCCCATTACCAACAGACTCACAGCTGAAATTGCTGTGAAAAGGGCTTCTACCAAATATTAACATGTGGGTGAAAATGTATACAATTGTAATATTTCCTTTTTTCCCTTTGAAAGTATAACATATGTGGTGTGAGAAAGAGGTCCTCATTTAATTGCATGAAACTCTGGCACTGGCGCAACAAACTGAACAAAGTTCAAGGGGGTATACGCTTTCTGTAGACACTTTATTTCCTCTTTTTCCATACTCTAAGAAATGATTTGGGAAACCTGTGGGACACTGGAGGTCATTATACATGAGCCTCTTTCTGCACCTTTTAAGCCATTGAAACCTAGTTGCCTCGTTACAAGGTCTAATATTACAGTAGGTGTGGTTTCCGTCTCCTAATTTCTGAGAATGATCAAATTGGGGAATAAGTTGTAGGGAATACCACTCTTGCACTTCTAAGAAAAGACTATCTCAAATGAAACTCGCTATAGAAAGACATCTTGTTGAAAAATTCTTTATTTTTTGTCATTTCTAAAGAAAAAACATTCATCAAGTCCTTCACAAATGTTTTGTTTGTGACTTTCTCTGTTGTTCCCTTTCACACTCAACTGAACTATGTGTTATGTCTTGTAAACGTAATCAAACATTTCACTTAGGTGTGTGGGTTAACACAAACCCATATTGTATGAAACATTCAGTTTTTCATTCAAGTTTTTTCTAACAATTGCATCCATGCTAGGACTACAGTAAACAACACTTTTTACTAAAGTAAATGAAATTGTTCATTTAACAAGACACATTGTTTTAAATGTATGCAATACGACGACACTAAAAACAACACTGAAACTTTTCATTGAAATACTGGACGAGATTGTGCATATTCAATGGATTTCTCCTGGTGCTTTTTTTCATCAGTCTTTTCATATTCTTGTTCTCTACTCAGGTGTCTCCTGTTCCTTTGGTGATGTCTGCTGTATACACATGGTATCATACACTTGAGCAAAGTGTGATACCACCGTTTGTTCTTCTCCTAAAATAAAGATGAACATTGACAAAAGTCAGAAGCACTCTTTTCTTTGACAGACGAACAAAACAATGCAAGAATAACCATACTCTCTGTTCCTTACTCATTTCTACCTACCTGTTTGACCACTTTGTCTGCTTCAATCAGGACAGGGTGCTGGGGCTGACTCTGAGCAATCTGAGAAGAGCTCTCTGTGATCTTCTCCCCTACAGTGGCTACATTGTACTCTGTTTGAAATCCAGGTATCGCCTCCGGTAAGTTCCTCGGTCCTTTTTGGGACTTGAAAGGGTAGAATCATTTTGTGACTACATTTCCTTGTCATGCACTGATATGTTCTGGTTTGTGTTCGATTACTGCAGGCGTTCAAGTACTTTCTTTTTGTTCTAGATTGGCAGTGTTTGAGATGGTAGGAACTTGTCATATTCTCAACTCTGAATGCTCTGTAAACATACTATTTTAGCAATTCTTAGAAATCTGAAAGCAGTGTTACCTGTATCATTTTTTGTCTTGGTAGTAGTATTGCAGCTCCAACATCAGCACTTAAATAATGGTTTGTGATGTTACTTGTCCTTGGAGTTAGTATACTCCTGAGAAGTCAAGAGAAATCTTACGTAAGCATTAATTATGTTTCACTTTTGAAAGCAAAGTACGTGTCAAGTACTTTGAAGGCATTTGTTGATACTTTTAAGCACTTTCGTTGATTATTATTATCCTTCAATTAGTTATTACAAGTCCAACATTCTCTACATGATCTCACTCCATATTCCGAATGTGGGAATACAGTTGTTTTAAGGAAATGCCACTGAATAGATAGTAGCTGCACTCTACAAAGATGAATTTGCTAATTAATCAGTCAGGGACACAGCTTATACTTCAGTAGTCTTAGATCATGTAATGATGATTATTGTACTTTATAACTAGCAAAATCCCCATATCCTGTTCATTGCCCCCTTTTCAGTTATGTGGATTGACTTATCCCTGAAGTGGTTAATTCTCACCTTGACATCTCATAGAACAACTGAATCTCTACCAAGGGTGAATGTGTCCTTCCTCTTAATGTCTAAAAGAAAAGGTTAAAATTCATTGAAGCAAAATGCAACAACCCAAAATGTTGGGGAGGTCGTTTCCACAGTTATTTCATATGACAGTGCTTGGAGTGAAACTACATGACCATGGTGAAGAAGAAAAAACACTTTACCTTGTTCCTCCTGACTGATGTCCTTATGCGTGTTTTGCACAGTTGAGTGTTTTGTGTCTTGTCGTCTGTGTAGGCAACAGCCCTCTTCCCTGGGATAGAACTAGATGATATTTAGACACGTTAATTTGACTTCTCCATTGCTCACATTGATGTGGATATGATTATAATGCTCTGTTTTGTGGGCTTCCCAAGAAAACAATAAATCCCTTACTACTTGTTCGAAATGCAGTAGCACAGATCCTAACCAATACAAGAAAGAGAATATCATTCCTATTTTGAAAAAACTTCACTTTTCACCTGTATTATCTAGGATAAATTTGAAAGTTATTTTACTTGATTTTTAAGCTTTAAGCGACCTAGCACGTCTGTACCTTCCTGAATGTCTGTCTTCCTATGTTCCTATACGTGACCTGAGATCTGCACATACTGGCCTACTGCAAATACCACATGTGAAATGCAGAAAGAGTGGAGAGGCTGCTTTTTGTTTTTATGCTTCTAAATTATGAAACTCACTTCCACTTTTTATTAGGCAGTCAAGCTCGGTACATTGTTTTAAAAAACATTTGAAAATGTTGCTTTTAGTTAAAGTGGTTCTTTGTTCTTTCTATTTCTGTTTCTTTTTTTAGTTCTCTTTAATTGTTCTTATTTTATTACGACTTTCCTAATTTTTATTTATTTAGTTGACATGTATGTTGCTTTACTGTATTGCTGTATTTTCCTTGACAACTGAAAGTATATCTCTCAATTTTAATATTTTACTTTTACGCTTGGTTTTTAAAGCACCAAAGCACTATTTGTATGAAAGGTGCTCTATAAATAAAGTTTATTATTATTATTTTTAATATTATTATTATACTTTGTTACATTTTTGGTTAGGACAAAGATTCTAGTAGAGGTGACCTCTTTTACCCCGTTCCAAAAAATTGGAAAACTACCTTCAGAATACACTGACCATGACCATCTACTGTCTCCTTTAACTGTGTATTGTCATCATGCATATCTTGTGTATTATTTATTGTAGTTGGTTTTGTCATTCTGTAAAGAAGCCACCTTTCAAGGCACTATATAAAATAATGTTTGTTATTATTATTTACATTTTTCATCGTAAAATCTGGCGAAGAGTCTTAAGAGAATAACAAAGAACACGTTGCTCTTACCTTTCCATTCCAAGAAATGCCCTCAGCTCAGATTGCAGAGATTGACCTCTCTGTCTCAAATTCTGAGAAACATAGACTCGATTGAAAAATGACCATTTCCTAAGATTCACATAACATCACCAGTCAACATTTGCCACTTGACATCAATAGAAACCATAGAGTACATGACATTTCCAATCAGTTTTCTTTCAAGGTACAATACCAATCGCCTTGCCAGAAGAGTTATACTGCGGTAGATAAATATTACAAATGTCAGATACACGCAGAGTTGTTTGGATTACTATGAAAAGATTGGCAAATATATTTATGTTCATTATATTTCTTGGAGTGACCGAGCTAAAGAGAAAAAAATACTTACCTTTATCTCTGCAGACAGGATCGCAAGGGATTCCCTTATACTGGGTTCCTATATAACAAATAATACATTATTCAAAAAACATGATATTTCTCTGTCCATTGGCAGCATGATTGTTTATCATTACAGTTTTAGTTAGCTTTAATTTTGTAAACCCCAAGTAAACATAGTTTGTGCCTTTCTCTGAACTTTTTGGCTTTTCAATTCAGTTGTTTGTAAGCTTATTTTACAGTTGCTAGGTTGATGAAGTTCCTGAACTGTGCAGTATTTCTTTTGGGTTTGGTGCGAATCATATTCTAGTGGTTGGGGGAAAAAAGCACAGGTGCCATCCCACCATTTAACCCTGAAACTTACCTTAGCCGATTCTTCAACTAAACCAGACATGTTAACTAAGTGTTACAGTATGTTTCAAAGTGTGTATTTTAGCAAACACAACTGAAGTTCTTTTGTCTCCTTGGAGACACCTGGAACTGGTGTGATGCTGGTTCTATGACATCATTCGTTCTAAATGTAAATGCAGGTATTGGCACAACATAGTAAATTGGTGTAAAGTTATGGATCCATTTATGATTTTCACTCAGTTTGAAAGAGTTCCTGTCGTGTAGTTAAACTTTGTGTTACGGAGGGTTAACTGGGGTTCTGGCTACTAGTTAGGCTTGGTCATTCAGTCATCTGGTTCATGAAATAGGAAGCTAAGAGATCTGTGTTTTAGTTTTACTGTTTGTTTTTGTTCCATAGAATAAGAAATGTTTCATTAATATTAGTAATAGAGTAGCTGTTTCTCTAAACAGTGTGTGTCAGTTTGCACTGCAGGTGTGCCAGGTAGAGACCATTTAAGAACCCAAAAATATGCTGTCATTTACTGCCGTGGCTAATTTCTGTTAACCTTGTCTCTCACTCACTTTGATGAGCAAAATGTTCATACATAAAGCATACATTTCTGATTGGTCAGAAGAAGCTTCTTAACATATAAGGTATAAACAAAGTCAGAAAGTTAGGCACTTAGGTCAGCCTTAGGCAGTTAACCAAGACCATAATCCGATAAGAAGCTATTCCCTTTCATGTTGCTAAATCACATGTAGGATACATGAGTTACACCTCCACTTAAGAGACCTTAAAGAGACCTTGGCCAGCCAGGAGTGTAGAAAACCGTAAAACAGTTCTTGAGGACCTAATTGTTAACTCTTAACAGGCAAAGGTTCCTTCAGTCCTATGAGAAATATTTTAGAATTGAACTAAAGTGTGTTTCCGATACAGGAGCATATGTCTGTCAGGGCCTGTTGGAGAGGCCCTGCATGAGAACCCCTGGCTGCAGTTCCACATCCCCCTGAAAGTAAATAGAGCCATAAGCACGGAGCTAAGGACACTGCTCCAGGACATGCTGGCTGTCGATCCTGACCAGCGACCAGAAGCCATCCAGCTGAAGAAGCAAGTCAGGCAAGCCATGGCACGAGAGAAAACATCTTTGTAGTGACTGATAGCAAGATGTCCGTGACCAAGGGCAAATCGTCTGAGTAAAGTCTGATTTCATTTTTATGTCCCGAAAGGCCACTGCCTTTGTGCTGTAGATTTCTGATTTAGACGGGCATTTCTATGGACAACTTTGACTTTTCTGTGGGTCCAATGAAAATAAGTTTTTTAACTTATTCTTTGTTACAGTTTTCGAAAGTTTAAAGACATTCACTGAGTTGACGATAAAGGAAAAGTTTCATCTTTCACCTCTTGGAAGGTAGGCCGGTCAGAGGTACAATATATGTCTTCATCCTCCATGTTTGTAACTACAGGTTTCACAGTGTTGAGCTAAGACACAAAAACACCTACAAATGGCAGTTCCAAATGTATCAAATGTATAAACCTGGGCTGAAAAAGTGTGTACAGTATATACTCTGTGTAGGTCTGATAAAAGTATTCGAGTCAAAGTGTCATATGGATACAAATTCTCATGATTTTGTATTGTGTGTTTTTTCTCTGTTCTGCTTTATTGAAAGAAATCAGATGCTCTTCCTGAAACTTACCTTAGCTGATTCTTCAGCTAAACCAGACAGACTTCTGAAATTCTCAAATATTATCAAATCTTGTTGGTTCAGAGGTGGTGGAGCCCATTACCAACAGACTCACAGCTGAAATTGCTGTGAAAAGGGCTTCTACCAAATATTAACATGTGGGTGAAAATGTATACAATTGTAATATTTCCTTTTTTCCCTTTGAAAGTATAACATATGTGGTGTGAGAAAGAGGTCCTCATTTAATTGCATGAAACTCTGGCACTGGCGCAACAAACTGAACAAAGTTCAAGGGGGTATACGCTTTCTGTAGACACTTTATTTCCTCTTTTTCCATACTCTAAGAAATGATTTGGGAAACCTGTGGGACACTGGAGGTCATTATACATGAGCCTCTTTCTGCACCTTTTAAGCCATTGAAACCTAGTTGCCTTGTTACAAGGTCTAATATTACAGTAGGTGTGGTTTCCGTCTCCTAATTTCTGAGAATGATCAAATTGGGGAATAAGTTGTAGGGAATACCACTCTTGCACTTCTAAGAAAAGACTATCTCAAATGAAACTCGCTATAGAAAGACATCTTGTTGAAAAATTCTTTATTTTTTGTCATTTCTAAAGAAAAAACATTCATCAAGTCCTTCACAAATGTTTTGTTTGTGACTTTCTCTGTTGTTCCCTTTCACACTCAACTGAACTATGTGTTATGTCTTGTAAACGTAATCAAACATTTCACTTAGGTGTGTGGGTTAACACAAACCCATATTGTATGAAACATTCAGTTTTTCATTCAAGTTTTTTCTAACAATTGCATCCATGCTAGGACTACAGTAAACAACACTTTTTACTAAAGTAAATGAAATTGTTCATTTAACAAGACACATTGTTTTAAATGTATGCAATACGACGACACTAAAAACAACACTGAAACTTTTCATTGAAATACTGGACGAGATTGTGCATATTCAATGGATTTCTCCTGGTGCTTTTTTTCATCAGTCTTTTCATATTCTTGTTCTCTACTCAGGTGTCTCCTGTTCCTTTGGTGATGTCTGCTGTATACACATGGTATCATACACTTGAGCAAAGTGTGATACCACCGTTTGTTCTTCTCCTAAAATAAAGATGAACATTGACAAAAGTCAGAAGCACTCTTTTCTTTGACAGACGAACAAAACAATGCAAGAATAACCATACTCTCTGTTCCTTACTCATTTCTACCTACCTGTTTGACCACTTTGTCTGCTTCAGTCAGGACAGGGTGCTGGGGCTGACTCTGAGCAATCTGAGAAGAGCTCTCTGTGATCTTCTCCCCTACAGTGGCTACATTGTACTCTGTTTGAAATCCAGGTATCGCCTCCGGTAAGTTCCTCGGTCCTTTTTGGGACTTGAAAGGGTAGAATCATTTTGTGACTACATTTCCTTGTCATGCACTGATATGTTCTGGTTTGTGTTCGATTACTGCAGGCGTTCAAGTACTTTCTTTTTGTTCTAGATTGGCAGTGTTTGAGATGGTAGGAACTTGTCATATTCTCAACTCTGAATGCTCTGTAAACATACTATTTTAGCAATTCTTAGAAATCTGAAAGCAGTGTTACCTGTATCATTTTTTGTCTTGGTAGTAGTATTGCAGCTCCAACATCAGCACTTAAATAATGGTTTGTGATGTTACTTGTCCTTGGAGTTAGTATACTCCTGAGAAGTCAAGAGAAATCTTACGTAAGCATTAATTATGTTTCACTTTTGAAAGCAAAGTACGTGTCAAGTACTTTGAAGGCATTTGTTGATACTTTTAAGCACTTTCGTTGATTATTATTATCCTTCAATTAGTTATTACAAGTCCAACATTCTCTACATGATCTCACTCCATATTCCGAATGTGGGAATACAGTTGTTTTAAGGAAATGCCACTGAATAGATAGTAGCTGCACTCTACAAAGATGAATTTGCTAATTAATCAGTCAGGGACACAGCTTATACTTCAGTAGTCTTAGATCATGTAATGATGATTATTGTACTTTATAACTAGCAAAATCCCCATATCCTGTTCATTGCCCCCTTTTCAGTTATGTGGATTGACTTATCCCTGAAGTGGTTAATTCTCACCTTGACATCTCATAGAACAACTGAATCTCTACCAAGGGTGAATGTGTCCTTCCTCTTAATGTCTAAAAGAAAAGGTTAAAATTCATTGAAGCAAAATGCAACAACCCAAAATGTTGGGGAGGTCGTTTCCACAGTTATTTCATATGACAGTGCTTGGAGTGAAACTACATGACCATGGTGAAGAAGAAAAAACACTTTACCTTGTTCCTCCTGACTGATGTCCTTATGCGTGTTTTGCACAGTTGAGTGTTTTGTGTCTTGTCGTCTGTGTAGGCAACAGCCCTCTTCCCTGGGATAGAACTAGATGATATTTAGACACGTTAATTTGACTTCTCCATTGCTCACATTGATGTGGATATGATTATAATGCTCTGTTTTGTGGGCTTCCCAAGAAAACAATAAATCCCTTACTACTTGTTCGAAATGCAGTAGCACAGATCCTAACCAATACAAGAAAGAGAATATCATTCCTATTTTGAAAAAACTTCACTTTTCACCTGTATTATCTAGGATAAATTTGAAAGTTATTTTACTTGATTTTTAAGCTTTAAGCGACGTAGCACGTCTGTACCTTCCTGAATGTCTGTCTTCCTATGTTCCTATACGTGACCTGAGATCTGCACATACTGGCCTACTGCAAATACCACATGTGAAATGCAGAAAGAGTAGAGAGGCTGCTTTTTGTTTTTATGCTTCTAAATTATGAAACTCACTTCCACTTTTTATTAGGCAGTCAAGCTCGGTACATTGTTTTAAAAAACATTTGAAAATGTTGCTTTTAGTTAAAGTGGTTCTTTGTTCTTTCTATTTCTGTTTCTTTTTTTAGTTCTCTTTAATTGTTCTTATTTTATTACGACTTTCCTAATTTTTATTTATTTAGTTGACATGTATGTTGCTTTACTGTATTGCTGTATTTTCCTTGACAACTGAAAGTATATCTCTCAATTTTAATATTTTACTTTTACGCTTGGTTTTTAAAGCACCAAAGCACTATTTGTATGAAAGGTGCTCTATAAATAAAGTTTATTATTATTATTTTTAATATTATTATTATACTTTGTTACATTTTTGGTTAGGACAAAGATTCTAGTAGAGGTGACCTCTTTTACCCCGTTCCAAAAAATTGGAAAACTACCTTCAGAATACACTGACCATGACCATCTACTGTCTCCTTTAACTGTGTATTGTCATCATGCATATCTTGTGTATTATTTATTGTAGTTGGTTTTGTCATTCTGTAAAGAAGCCACCTTTCAAGGCACTATATAAAATAATGTTTGTTATTATTATTTACATTTTTCATCGTAAAATCTGGCGAAGAGTCTTAAGAGAATAACAAAGAACACGTTGCTCTTACCTTTCCATTCCAAGAAATGCCCTCAGCTCGGATTGCAGAGATTGACCTCTCTGTCTCAAATTCTGAGAAACATAGACTCGATTGAAAAACAACCATTTCCTAAGATTCACATAACATCACCAGTACACATTTGCCACTTGACATCAATAGAAACCATAGAGTACATGACATTTCCAATCAGTTTTCTTTCAAGGTACAATACCAATCGTCTTGCCAGAAGAGTTATACTGCGGTAGATAAATATTACAAATGTCAGATACACGCAGAGTTGTTTGGATTACTATGAAAAGATTGGCAAATATATTTATGTTCATTATATTTCTTGGAGTGACAGAGCTAAAGAGAAAAAAATACTTACCTTTATCTCTGCAGACAGGATCGCAAGGGATTCCCTTATACTGGGTTCCTATATAACAAATAATACATTATTCAAAAAACATGATATTTCTCTGTCCATTGGCAGCATGATTGTTTATCATTACAGTTTTAGTTAGCTTTAATTTTGTAAACCCCAAGTAAACATAGTTTGTGCCTTTCTCTGAACTTTTTGGCATTTCAATTCAGTTGTTTGTAAGCTTATTTTACAGTTGCTAGGTTGATGAAGTTCCTGAACTGTGCAGTATTTCTTTTGGGTTTGGTGCGAATCATATTCTAGTGGTTGGGGGAAAAAAGCACAGGTGCCATCCCACCATTTAACCCTGAAACTTACCTTAGCCGATTCTTCAACTAAACCAGACATGTTAACTAAGTGTTACAGTATGTTTCAAAGTGTGTATTTTAGCAAACACAACTGAAGTTCTGTTGTCTCCTTGGAGACACCTGGAACTGGTGTGATGCTGGTTCTATGACATCATTCATTCTAAATGTAAATGCAGGTATTGGCACAACATAGTAAATTGATGTAAAGTTATGGATCCATTTATGATTTTCACTCAGTTTGAAAGAGTTCCTGTCGTGTAGTTAAACTTTGTGTTACGGAGGGTTAACTGGGGTTCTGGCTACTAGTTAGGCTTGGTCATTCAGTCATCTGGTTCATGAAATAGGAAGCTAAGAGATCTGTGTTTTAGTTTTACTGTTTGTTTTTGTTCCATAGAATAAGAAATGTTTCATTAATATTAGTAATAGAGTAGCTGTTTCTCTAAACAGTGTGTGTCAGTTTGCACTGCAGGTGTGCCAGGTAGAGACCATTTAAGAACCCAAAAATATGCTGTCATTTACTGCCGTGGCTAATTTCTGTTAACCTTGTCTCTCACTCACTTTGATGAGCAAAATGTTCATACATAAAGCATACATTTCTGATTGGTCAGAAGAAGCTTCTTAACATATAAGGTATAAACAAAGTCAGAAAGTTAGGCACTTAGGTCAGCCTTAGGCAGTTAACCAAGACCATAATCTGATAAGAAGCTATTCCCTTTCATGTTGCTAAATCACATGTAGGATACATGAGTTACACCTCCACTTAAGAGACCTTAAAGAGACCTTGGCCAGCCAGGAGTGTAGAAAACCGTAAAACAGTTCTTGAGGACCTAATTGTTAACTCTTAACAGGCAAAGGTTCCTTCAGTCCTATGAGAAATATTTTAGAATTGAACTAAAGTGTGTTTCCGATACAGGAGTATATGTCTGTCAGGGCCTGTTGGAGAGGCCCTGCATGAGAACCCCTGGCTGCAGTTCCACATCCCCCTGAAAGTAAATAGAGCCATAAGCACGGAGCTAAGGACACTGCTCCAGGACATGCTGGCTGTCGATCCTGACCAGCGACCAGAAGCCATCCAGCTGAAGAAGCAAGTCAGGCAAGCCATGGCACGAGAGAAAACATCTTTGTAGTGACTGATAGCAAGATGTCCGTGACCAAGGGCAAATCGTCTGAGTAAAGTCTGATTTCATTTTTATGTCCCGAAAGGCCACTGCCTTTGTGCTGTAGATTTCTGATTTAGACGGGCATTTCTATGGACAACTTTGACTTTTCTGTGGGTCCAATGAAAATAAGTTTTTTAACTTATTCTTTGTTACAGTTTTCGAAAGTTTAAAGACATTCACTGAGTTGACGATAAAGGAAAAGTTTCATCTTTCACCTCTTGGAAGGTAGGCCGGTCAGAGGTACAATATATGTCTTCATCCTCCATGTTTGTAACTACAGGTTTCACAGTGTTGAGCTAAGACACAAAAACACCTACAAATGGCAGTTCCAAATGTATCAAATGTATAAACCTGGGCTGAAAAAGTGTGTACAGTATATACTCTGTGTAGGTCTGATAAAAGTATTCGAGTCAAAGTGTCATATGGATACAAATTCTCATGATTTTGTATTGTGTGTTTTTTCTCTGTTCTGCTTTATTGAAAGAAATCAGATGCTCTTCCTGAAACTTACCTTAGCTGATTCTTCAGCTAAACCAGACAGACTTCTGAAATTCTCAAATATTATCAAATCTTGTTGGTTCAGAGGTGGTGGAGCCCATTACCAACAGACTCACAGCTGAAATTGCTGTGAAAAGGGCTTCTACCAAATATTAACATGTGGGTGAAAATGTATACAATTGTAATATTTCCTTTTTTCCCTTTGAAAGTATAACATATGTGGTGTGAGAAAGAGGTCCTCATTTAATTGCATGAAACTCTGGCACTGGCGCAACAAACTGAACAAAGTTCAAGGGGGTATACGCTTTCTGTAGACACTTTATTTCCTCTTTTTCCATACTCTAAGAAATGATTTGGGAAACCTGTGGGACACTGGAGGTCATTATACATGAGCCTCTTTCTGCACCTTTTAAGCCATTGAAACCTAGTTGCCTTGTTACAAGGTCTAATATTACAGTAGGTGTGGTTTCCGTCTCCTAATTTCTGAGAATGATCAAATTGGGGAATAAGTTGTAGGGAATACCACTCTTGCACTTCTAAGAAAAGACTATCTCAAATGAAACTCGCTATAGAAAGACATCTTGTTGAAAAATTCTTTATTTTTTGTCATTTCTAAAGAAAAAACATTCATCAAGTCCTTCACAAATGTTTTGTTTGTGACTTTCTCTGTTGTTCCCTTTCACACTCAACTGAACTATGTGTTATGTCTTGTAAACGTAATCAAACATTTCACTTAGGTGTGTGGGTTAACACAAACCCATATTGTATGAAACATTCAGTTTTTCATTCAAGTTTTTTCTAACAATTGCATCCATGCTAGGACTACAGTAAACAACACTTTTTACTAAAGTAAATGAAATTGTTCATTTAACAAGACACATTGTTTTAAATGTATGCAATACGACGACACTAAAAACAACACTGAAACTTTTCATTGAAATACTGGACGAGATTGTGCATATTCAATGGATTTCTCCTGGTGCTTTTTTTCATCAGTCTTTTCATATTCTTGTTCTCTACTCAGGTGTCTCCTGTTCCTTTGGTGATGTCTGCTGTATACACATGGTATCATACACTTGAGCAAAGTGTGATACCACCGTTTGTTCTTCTCCTAAAATAAAGATGAACATTGACAAAAGTCAGAAGCACTCTTTTCTTTGACAGACGAACAAAACAATGCAAGAATAACCATACTCTCTGTTCCTTACTCATTTCTACCTACCTGTTTGACCACTTTGTCTGCTTCAATCAGGACAGGGTGCTGGGGCTGACTCTGAGCAATCTGAGAAGAGCTCTCTGTGATCTTCTCCCCTACAGTGGCTACATTGTACTCTGTTTGAAATCCAGGTATCGCCTCCGGTAAGTTCCTCGGTCCTTTTTGGGACTTGAAAGGGTAGAATCATTTTGTGACTACATTTCCTTGTCATGCACTGATATGTTCTGGTTTGTGTTCGATTACTGCAGGCGTTCAAGTACTTTCTTTTTGTTCTAGATTGGCAGTGTTTGAGATGGTAGGAACTTGTCATATTCTCAACTCTGAATGCTCTGTAAACATACTATTTTAGCAATTCTTAGAAATCTGAAAGCAGTGTTACCTGTATCATTTTTTGTCTTGGTAGTAGTATTGCAGCTCCAACATCAGCACTTAAATAATGGTTTGTGATGTTACTTGTCCTTGGAGTTAGTATACTCCTGAGAAGTCAAGAGAAATCTTACGTAAGCATTAATTATGTTTCACTTTTGAAAGCAAAGTACGTGTCAAGTACTTTGAAGGCATTTGTTGATACTTTTAAGCACTTTCGTTGATTATTATTATCCTTCAATTAGTTATTACAAGTCCAACATTCTCTACATGATCTCACTCCATATTCCGAATGTGGGAATACAGTTGTTTTAAGGAAATGCCACTGAATAGATAGTAGCTGCACTCTACAAAGATGAATTTGCTAATTAATCAGTCAGGGACACAGCTTATACTTCAGTAGTCTTAGATCATGTAATGATGATTATTGTACTTTATAACTAGCAAAATCCCCATATCCTGTTCATTGCCCCCTTTTCAGTTATGTGGATTGACTTATCCCTGAAGTGGTTAATTCTCACCTTGACATCTCATAGAACAACTGAATCTCTACCAAGGGTGAATGTGTCCTTCCTCTTAATGTCTAAAAGAAAAGGTTAAAATTCATTGAAGCAAAATGCAACAACCCAAAATGTTGGGGAGGTCGTTTCCACAGTTATTTCATATGACAGTGCTTGGAGTGAAACTACATGACCATGGTGAAGAAGAAAAAACACTTTACCTTGTTCCTCCTGACTGATGTCCTTATGCGTGTTTTGCACAGTTGAGTGTTTTGTGTCTTGTCGTCTGTGTAGGCAACAGCCCTCTTCCCTGGGATAGAACTAGATGATATTTAGACACGTTAATTTGACTTCTCCATTGCTCACATTGATGTGGATATGATTATAATGCTCTGTTTTGTGGGCTTCCCAAGAAAACAATAAATCCCTTACTACTTGTTCGAAATGCAGTAGCACAGATCCTAACCAATACAAGAAAGAGAATATCATTCCTATTTTGAAAAAACTTCACTTTTCACCTGTATTATCTAGGATAAATTTGAAAGTTATTTTACTTGATTTTTAAGCTTTAAGCGACGTAGCACGTCTGTACCTTCCTGAATGTCTGTCTTCCTATGTTCCTATACGTGACCTGAGATCTGCACATACTGGCCTACTGCAAATACCACATGTGAAATGCAGAAAGAGTAGAGAGGCTACTTTTTGTTTTTATGCTTCTAAATTATGAAACTCACTTCCACTTTTTATTAGGCAGTCAAGCTCGGTACATTGTTTTAAAAAACATTTGAAAATGTTGCTTTTAGTTAAAGTGGTTCTTTGTTCTTTCTATTTCTGTTTCTTTTTTTAGTTCTCTTTAATTGTTCTTATTTTATTACGACTTTCCTAATTTTTATTTATTTAGTTGACATGTATGTTGCTTTACTGTATTGCTGTATTTTCCTTGACAACTGAAAGTATATCTCTCAATTTTAATATTTTACTTTTACGCTTGGTTTTTAAAGCACCAAAGCACTATTTGTATGAAAGGTGCTCTATAAATAAAGTTTATTATTATTATTTTTAATATTATTATTATACTTTGTTACATTTTTGGTTAGGACAAAGATTCTAGTAGAGGTGACCTCTTTTACCCCGTTCCAAAAAATTGGAAAACTACCTTCAGAATACACTGACCATGACCATCTACTGTCTCCTTTAACTGTGTATTGTCATCATGCATATCTTGTGTATTATTTATTGTAGTTGGTTTTGTCATTCTGTAAAGAAGCCACCTTTCAAGGCACTATATAAAATAATGTTTGTTATTATTATTTACATTTTTCATCGTAAAATCTGGCGAAGAGTCTTAAGAGAATAACAAAGAACACGTTGCTCTTACCTTTCCATTCCAAGAAATGCCCTCAGCTCGGATTGCAGAGATTGACCTCTCTGTCTCAAATTCTGAGAAACATAGACTCGATTGAAAAACAACCATTTCCTAAGATTCACATAACATCACCAGTCAACATTTGCCACTTGACATCAATAGAAACCATAGAGTACATGACATTTCCAATCAGTTTTCTTTCAAGGTACAATACCAATCGTCTTGCCAGAAGAGTTATACTGCGGTAGATAAATATTACAAATGTCAGATACACGCAGAGTTGTTTGGATTACTATGAAAAGATTGGCAAATATATTTATGTTCATTATATTTCTTGGAGTGACAGAGCTAAAGAGAAAAAAATACTTACCTTTATCTCTGCAGACAGGATCGCAAGGGATTCCCTTATACTGGGTTCCTATATAACAAATAATACATTATTCAAAAAACATGATATTTCTCTGTCCATTGGCAGCATGATTGTTTATCATTACAGTTTTAGTTAGCTTTAATTTTGTAAACCCCAAGTAAACATAGTTTGTGCCTTTCTCTGAACTTTTTGGCATTTCAATTCAGTTGTTTGTAAGCTTATTTTACAGTTGCTAGGTTGATGAAGTTCCTGAACTGTGCAGTATTTCTTTTGGGTTTGGTGCGAATCATATTCTAGTGGTTGGGGGAAAAAAGCACAGGTGCCATCCCACCATTTAACCCTGAAACTTACCTTAGCCGATTCTTCAACTAAACCAGACATGTTAACTAAGTGTTACAGTATGTTTCAAAGTGTGTATTTTAGCAAACACAACTGAAGTTCTGTTGTCTCCTTGGAGACACCTGGAACTGGTGTGATGCTGGTTCTATGACATCATTCGTTCTAAATGTAAATGCAGGTATTGGCACAACATAGTAAATTGATGTAAAGTTATGGATCCATTTATGATTTTCACTCAGTTTGAAAGAGTTCCTGTCGTGTAGTTAAACTTTGTGTTACGGAGGGTTAACTGGGGTTCTGGCTACTAGTTAGGCTTGGTCATTCAGTCATCTGGTTCATGAAATAGGAAGCTAAGAGATCTGTGTTTTAGTTTTACTGTTTGTTTTTGTTCCATAGAATAAGAAATGTTTCATTAATATTAGTAATAGAGTAGCTGTTTCTCTAAACAGTGTGTGTCAGTTTGCACTGCAGGTGTGCCAGGTAGAGACCATTTAAGAACCCAAAAATATGCTGTCATTTACTGCCGTGGCTAATTTCTGTTAACCTTGTCTCTCACTCACTTTGATGAGCAAAATGTTCATACATAAAGCATACATTTCTGATTGGTCAGAAGAAGCTTCTTAACATATAAGGTATAAACAAAGTCAGAAAGTTAGGCACTTAGGTCAGCCTTAGGCAGTTAACCAAGACCATAATCTGATAAGAAGCTATTCCCTTTCATGTTGCTAAATCACATGTAGGATACATGAGTTACACCTCCACTTAAGAGACCTTAAAGAGACCTTGGCCAGCCAGGAGTGTAGAAAACCGTAAAACAGTTCTTGAGGACCTAATTGTTAACTCTTAACAGGCAAAGGTTCCTTCAGTCCTATGAGAAATATTTTAGAATTGAACTAAAGTGTGTTTCCGATACAGGAGTATATGTCTGTCAGGGCCTGTTGGAGAGGCCCTGCATGAGAACCCCTGGCTGCAGTTCCACATCCCCCTGAAAGTAAATAGAGCCATAAGCACGGAGCTAAGGACACTGCTCCAGGACATGCTGGCTGTCGATCCTGACCAGCGACCAGAAGCCATCCAGCTGAAGAAGCAAGTCAGGCAAGCCATGGCACGAGAGAAAACATCTTTGTAGTGACTGATAGCAAGATGTCCGTGACCAAGGGCAAATCGTCTGAGTAAAGTCTGATTTCATTTTTATGTCCCGAAAGGCCACTGCCTTTGTGCTGTAGATTTCTGATTTAGACGGGCATTTCTATGGACAACTTTGACTTTTCTGTGGGTCCAATGAAAATAAGTTTTTTAACTTATTCTTTGTTACAGTTTTCGAAAGTTTAAAGACATTCACTGAGTTGACGATAAAGGAAAAGTTTCATCTTTCACCTCTTGGAAGGTAGGCCGGTCAGAGGTACAATATATGTCTTCATCCTCCATGTTTGTAACTACAGGTTTCACAGTGTTGAGCTAAGACACAAAAACACCTACAAATGGCAGTTCCAAATGTATCAAATGTATAAACCTGGGCTGAAAAAGTGTGTACAGTATATACTCTGTGTAGGTCTGATAAAAGTATTCGAGTCAAAGTGTCATATGGATACAAATTCTCATGATTTTGTATTGTGTGTTTTTTCTCTGTTCTGCTTTATTGAAAGAAATCAGATGCTCTTCCTGAAACTTACCTTAGCTGATTCTTCAGCTAAACCAGACAGACTTCTGAAATTCTCAAATATTATCAAATCTTGTTGGTTCAGAGGTGGTGGAGCCCATTACCAACAGACTCACAGCTGAAATTGCTGTGAAAAGGGCTTCTACCAAATATTAACATGTGGGTGAAAATGTATACAATTGTAATATTTCCTTTTTTCCCTTTGAAAGTATAACATATGTGGTGTGAGAAAGAGGTCCTCATTTAATTGCATGAAACTCTGGCACTGGCGCAACAAACTGAACAAAGTTCAAGGGGGTATACGCTTTCTGTAGACACTTTATTTCCTCTTTTTCCATACTCTAAGAAATGATTTGGGAAACCTGTGGGACACTGGAGGTCATTATACATGAGCCTCTTTCTGCACCTTTTAAGCCATTGAAACCTAGTTGCCTTGTTACAAGGTCTAATATTACAGTAGGTGTGGTTTCCGTCTCCTAATTTCTGAGAATGATCAAATTGGGGAATAAGTTGTAGGGAATACCACTCTTGCACTTCTAAGAAAAGACTATCTCAAATGAAACTCGCTATAGAAAGACATCTTGTTGAAAAATTCTTTATTTTTTGTCATTTCTAAAGAAAAAACATTCATCAAGTCCTTCACAAATGTTTTGTTTGTGACTTTCTCTGTTGTTCCCTTTCACACTCAACTGAACTATGTGTTATGTCTTGTAAACGTAATCAAACATTTCACTTAGGTGTGTGGGTTAACACAAACCCATATTGTATGAAACATTCAGTTTTTCATTCAAGTTTTTTCTAACAATTGCATCCATGCTAGGACTACAGTAAACAACACTTTTTACTAAAGTAAATGAAATTGTTCATTTAACAAGACACATTGTTTTAAATGTATGCAATACGACGACACTAAAAACAACACTGAAACTTTTCATTGAAATACTGGACGAGATTGTGCATATTCAATGGATTTCTCCTGGTGCTTTTTTTCATCAGTCTTTTCATATTCTTGTTCTCTACTCAGGTGTCTCCTGTTCCTTTGGTGATGTCTGCTGTATACACATGGTATCATACACTTGAGCAAAGTGTGATACCACCGTTTGTTCTTCTCCTAAAATAAAGATGAACATTGACAAAAGTCAGAAGCACTCTTTTCTTTGACAGACGAACAAAACAATGCAAGAATAACCATACTCTCTGTTCCTTACTCATTTCTACCTACCTGTTTGACCACTTTGTCTGCTTCAATCAGGACAGGGTGCTGGGGCTGACTCTGAGCAATCTGAGAAGAGCTCTCTGTGATCTTCTCCCCTACAGTGGCTACATTGTACTCTGTTTGAAATCCAGGTATCGCCTCCGGTAAGTTCCTCGGTCCTTTTTGGGACTTGAAAGGGTAGAATCATTTTGTGACTACATTTCCTTGTCATGCACTGATATGTTCTGGTTTGTGTTCGATTACTGCAGGCGTTCAAGTACTTTCTTTTTGTTCTAGATTGGCAGTGTTTGAGATGGTAGGAACTTGTCATATTCTCAACTCTGAATGCTCTGTAAACATACTATTTTAGCAATTCTTAGAAATCTGAAAGCAGTGTTACCTGTATCATTTTTTGTCTTGGTAGTAGTATTGCAGCTCCAACATCAGCACTTAAATAATGGTTTGTGATGTTACTTGTCCTTGGAGTTAGTATACTCCTGAGAAGTCAAGAGAAATCTTACGTAAGCATTAATTATGTTTCACTTTTGAAAGCAAAGTACGTGTCAAGTACTTTGAAGGCATTTGTTGATACTTTTAAGCACTTTCGTTGATTATTATTATCCTTCAATTAGTTATTACAAGTCCAACATTCTCTACATGATCTCACTCCATATTCCGAATGTGGGAATACAGTTGTTTTAAGGAAATGCCACTGAATAGATAGTAGCTGCACTCTACAAAGATGAATTTGCTAATTAATCAGTCAGGGACACAGCTTATACTTCAGTAGTCTTAGATCATGTAATGATGATTATTGTACTTTATAACTAGCAAAATCCCCATATCCTGTTCATTGCCCCCTTTTCAGTTATGTGGATTGACTTATCCCTGAAGTGGTTAATTCTCACCTTGACATCTCATAGAACAACTGAATCTCTACCAAGGGTGAATGTGTCCTTCCTCTTAATGTCTAAAAGAAAAGGTTAAAATTCATTGAAGCAAAATGCAACAACCCAAAATGTTGGGGAGGTCGTTTCCACAGTTATTTCATATGACAGTGCTTGGAGTGAAACTACATGACCATGGTGAAGAAGAAAAAACACTTTACCTTGTTCCTCCTGACTGATGTCCTTATGCGTGTTTTGCACAGTTGAGTGTTTTGTGTCTTGTCGTCTGTGTAGGCAACAGCCCTCTTCCCTGGGATAGAACTAGATGATATTTAGACACGTTAATTTGACTTCTCCATTGCTCACATTGATGTGGATATGATTATAATGCTCTGTTTTGTGGGCTTCCCAAGAAAACAATAAATCCCTTACTACTTGTTCGAAATGCAGTAGCACAGATCCTAACCAATACAAGAAAGAGAATATCATTCCTATTTTGAAAAAACTTCACTTTTCACCTGTATTATCTAGGATAAATTTGAAAGTTATTTTACTTGATTTTTAAGCTTTAAGCGACGTAGCACGTCTGTACCTTCCTGAATGTCTGTCTTCCTATGTTCCTATACGTGACCTGAGATCTGCACATACTGGCCTACTGCAAATACCACATGTGAAATGCAGAAAGAGTGGAGAGGCTGCTTTTTGTTTTTATGCTTCTAAATTATGAAACTCACTTCCACTTTTTATTAGGCAGTCAAGCTCGGTACATTGTTTTAAAAAACATTTGAAAATGTTGCTTTTAGTTAAAGTGGTTCTTTGTTCTTTCTATTTCTCTTTCTTTTTTTAGTTCTCTTTAATTGTTCTTATTTTATTACGACTTTCCTAATTTTTATTTATTTAGTTGACATGTATGTTGCTTTACTGTATTGCTGTATTTTCCTTGACAACTGAAAGTATATCTCTCAATTTTAATATTTTACTTTTACGCTTGGTTTTTAAAGCACCAAAGCACTATTTGTATGAAAGGTGCTCTATAAATAAAGTTTATTATTATTATTTTTAATATTATTATTATACTTTGTTACATTTTTGGTTAGGACAAAGATTCTAGTAGAGGTGACCTCTTTTACCCCGTTCCAAAAAATTGGAAAACTACCTTCAGAATACACTGACCATGACCATCTACTGTCTCCTTTAACTGTGTATTGTCATCATGCATATCTTGTGTATTATTTATTGTAGTTGGTTTTGTCATTCTGTAAAGAAGCCACCTTTCAAGGCACTATATAAAATAATGTTTGTTATTATTATTTACATTTTTCATCGTAAAATCTGGCGAAGAGTCTTAAGAGAATAACAAAGAACACGTTGCTCTTACCTTTCCATTCCAAGAAATGCCCTCAGCTCGGATTGCAGAGATTGACCTCTCTGTCTCAAATTCTGAGAAACATAGACTCGATTGAAAAATGACCATTTCCTAAGATTCACATAACATCACCAGTCAACATTTGCCACTTGACATCAATAGAAACCATAGAGTACATGACATTTCCAATCAGTTTTCTTTCAAGGTACAATACCAATCGCCTTGCCAGAAGAGTTATACTGCGGTAGATAAATATTACAAATGTCAGATACACGCAGAGTTGTTTGGATTACTATGAAAAGATTGGCAAATATATTTATGTTCATTATATTTCTTGGAGTGACCGAGCTAAAGAGAAAAAAATACTTACCTTTATCTCTGCAGACAGGATCGCAAGGGATTCCCTTATACTGGGTTCCTATATAACAAATAATACATTATTCAAAAAACATGATATTTCTCTGTCCATTGGCAGCATGATTGTTTATCATTACAGTTTTAGTTAGCTTTAATTTTGTAAACCCCAAGTAAACATAGTTTGTGCCTTTCTCTGAACTTTTTGGCTTTTCAATTCAGTTGTTTTTAAGCTTATTTTACAGTTGCTAGGTTGATGAAGTTCCTGAACTGTGCAGTATTTCTTTTGGGTTTGGTGCGAATCATATTCTAGTGGTTGGGGGAAAAAAGCACAGGTGCCATCCCACCATTTAACCCTGAAACTTACCTTAGCCGATTCTTCAACTAAACCAGACATGTTAACTAAGTGTTACAGTATGTTTCAAAGTGTGTATTTTAGCAAACACAACTGAAGTTCTTTTGTCTCCTTGGAGACACCTGGAACTGGTGTGATGCTGGTTCTATGACATCATTCGTTCTAAATGTAAATGCAGGTATTGGCACAACATAGTAAATTGGTGTAAAGTTATGGATCCATTTATGATTTTCACTCAGTTTGAAAGAGTTCCTGTCGTGTAGTTAAACTTTGTGTTACGTAGGGTTAACTGGGGTTCTGGCTACTAGTTAGGCTTGGTCATTCAGTCATCTGGTTCATGAAATAGGAAGCTAAGAGATCTGTGTTTTAGTTTTACTGTTTGTTTTTGTTCCATAGAATAAGAAATGTTTCATTAATATTAGTAATAGAGTAGCTGTTTCTCTAAACAGTGTGTGTCAGTTTGCACTGCAGGTGTGCCAGGTAGAGACCATTTAAGAACCCAAAAATATGCTGTCATTTACTGCCGTGGCTAATTTCTGTTAACCTTGTCTCTCACTCACTTTGATGAGCAAAATGTTCATACATAAAGCATACATTTCTGATTGGTCAGAAGAAGCTTCTTAACATATAAGGTATAAACAAAGTCAGAAAGTTAGGCACTTAGGTCAGCCTTAGGCAGTTAACCAAGACCATAATCCGATAAGAAGCTATTCCCTTTCATGTTGCTAAATCACATGTAGGATACATGAGTTACACCTCCACTTAAGAGACCTTAAAGAGACCTTGGCCAGCCAGGAGTGTAGAAAACCGTAAAACAGTTCTTGAGGACCTAATTGTTAACTCTTAACAGGCAAAGGTTCCTTCAGTCCTATGAGAAATATTTTAGAATTGAACTAAAGTGTGTTTCCGATACAGGAGCATATGTCTGTCAGGGCCTGTTGGAGAGGCCCTGGATGAGAACCCCTGGCTGCAGTTCCACATCCCCCTGAAAGTAAATAGAGCCATAAGCACGGAGCTAAGGACACTGCTCCAGGACATGCTGGCTGTCGATCCTGACCAGCGACCAGAAGCCATCCAGCTGAAGAAGCAAGTCAGGCAAGCCATGGCACGAGAGAAAACATCTTTGTAGTGACTGATAGCAAGATGTCCGTGACCAAGGGCAAATCGTCTGAGTAAAGTCTGATTTCATTTTTATGTCCCGAAAGGCCACTGCCTTTGTGCTGTAGATTTCTGATTTAGACGGGCATTTCTATGGACAACTTTGACTTTTCTGTGGGTCCAATGAAAATAAGTTTTTTAACTTATTCTTTGTTACAATTTTCGAAAGTTTAAAGACATTCACTGAGTTGACGATAAAGGAAAAGTTTCATCTTTCACCTCTTGGAAGGTAGGCCGGTCAGAGGTACAATATATGTCTTCATCCTCCATGTTTGTAACTACAGGTTTCACAGTGTTGAGCTAAGACACAAAAACACCTACAAATGGCAGTTCCAAATGTATCAAATGTATAAACCTGGGCTGAAAAAGTGTGTACAGTATATACTCTGTGTAGGTCTGATAAAAGTATTCGAGTCAAAGTGTCATATGGATACAAATTCTCATGATTTTGTATTGTGTGTTTTTTCTCTGTTCTGCTTTATTGAAAGAAATCAGATGCTCTTCCTGAAACTTACCTTAGCTGATTCTTCAGCTAAACCAGGCAGACTTCTGAAATTCTCAAATATTATCAAATCTTGTTGGTTCAGAGGTGGTGGAGCCCATTACCAACAGACTCACAGCTGAAATTGCTGTGAAAAGGGCTTCTACCAAATATTAACATGTGGGTGAAAATGTATACAATTGTAATATTTCCTTTTTTCCCTTTGAAAGTATAACATATGTGGTGTGAGAAAGAGGTCCTCATTTAATTGCATGAAACTCTGGCACTGGCGCAACAAACTGAACAAAGTTCAAGGGGGTATACGCTTTCTGTAGACACTTTATTTCCTCTTTTTCCATACTCTAAGAAATGATTTGGGAAACCTGTGGGACACTGGAGGTCATTATACATGAGCCTCTTTCTGCACCTTTTAAGCCATTGAAACCTAGTTGCCTCGTTACAAGGTCTAATATTACAGTAGGTGTGGTTTCCGTCTCCTAATTTCTGAGAATGATCAAATTGGGGAATAAGTTGTAGGGAATACCACTCTTGCACTTCTAAGAAAAGACTATCTCAAATGAAACTCGCTATAGAAAGACATCTTGTTGAAAAATTCTTTATTTTTTGTCATTTCTAAAGAAAAAACATTCATCAAGTCCTTCACAAATGTTTTGTTTGTGACTTTCTCTGTTGTTCCCTTTCACACTCAACTGAACTATGTGTTATGTCTTGTAAACGTAATCAAACATTTCACTTAGGTGTGTGGGTTAACACAAACCCATATTGTATGAAACATTCAGTTTTTCATTCAAGTTTTTTCTAACAATTGCATCCATGCTAGGACTACAGTAAACAACACTTTTTACTAAAGTAAATGAAATTGTTCATTTAACAAGACACATTGTTTTAAATGTATGCAATACGACGACACTAAAAACAACACTGAAACTTTTCATTGAAATACTGGACGAGATTGTGCATATTCAATGGATTTCTCCTGGTGCTTTTTTTCATCAGTCTTTTCATATTCTTGTTCTCTACTCAGGTGTCTCCTGTTCCTTTGGTGATGTCTGCTGTATACACATGGTATCATACACTTGAGCAAAGTGTGATACCACCGTTTGTTCTTCTCCTAAAATAAAGATGAACATTGACAAAAGTCAGAAGCACTCTTTTCTTTGACAGACGAACAAAACAATGCAAGAATAACCATACTCTCTGTTCCTTACTCATTTCTACCTACCTGTTTGACCACTTTGTCTGCTTCAATCAGGACAGGGTGCTGGGGCTGACTCTGAGCAATCTGAGAAGAGCTCTCTGTGATCTTCTCCCCTACAGTGGCTACATTGTACTCTGTTTGAAATCCAGGTATCGCCTCCGGTAAGTTCCTCGGTCCTTTTTGGGACTTGAAAGGGTAGAATCATTTTGTGACTACATTTCCTTGTCATGCACTGATATGTTCTGGTTTGTGTTCGATTACTGCAGGCGTTCAAGTACTTTCTTTTTGTTCTAGATTGGCAGTGTTTGAGATGGTAGGAACTTGTCATATTCTCAACTCTGAATGCTCTGTAAACATACTATTTTAGCAATTCTTAGAAATCTGAAAGCAGTGTTACCTGTATCATTTTTTGTCTTGGTAGTAGTATTGCAGCTCCAACATCAGCACTTAAATAATGGTTTGTGATGTTACTTGTCCTTGGAGTTAGTATACTCCTGAGAAGTCAAGAGAAATCTTACGTAAGCATTAATTATGTTTCACTTTTGAAAGCAAAGTACGTGTCAAGTACTTTGAAGGCATTTGTTGATACTTTTAAGCACTTTCGTTGATTATTATTATCCTTCAATTAGTTATTACAAGTCCAACATTCTCTACATGATCTCACTCCATATTCCGAATGTGGGAATACAGTTGTTTTAAGGAAATGCCACTGAATAGATAGTAGCTGCACTCTACAAAGATGAATTTGCTAATTAATCAGTCAGGGACACAGCTTATACTTCAGTAGTCTTAGATCATGTAATGATGATTATTGTACTTTATAACTAGCAAAATCCCCATATCCTGTTCATTGCCCCCTTTTCAGTTATGTGGATTGACTTATCCCTGAAGTGGTTAATTCTCACCTTGACATCTCATAGAACAACTGAATCTCTACCAAGGGTGAATGTGTCCTTCCTCTTAATGTCTAAAAGAAAAGGTTAAAATTCATTGAAGCAAAATGCAACAACCCAAAATGTTGGGGAGGTCGTTTCCACAGTTATTTCATATGACAGTGCTTGGAGTGAAACTACATGACCATGGTGAAGAAGAAAAAACACTTTACCTTGTTCCTCCTGACTGATGTCCTTATGCGTGTTTTGCACAGTTGAGTGTTTTGTGTCTTGTCGTCTGTGTAGGCAACAGCCCTCTTCCCTGGGATAGAACTAGATGATATTTAGACACGTTAATTTGACTTCTCCATTGCTCACATTGATGTGGATATGATTATAATGCTCTGTTTTGTGGGCTTCCCAAGAAAACAATAAATCCCTTACTACTTGTTCGAAATGCAGTAGCACAGATCCTAACCAATACAAGAAAGAGAATATCATTCCTATTTTGAAAAAACTTCACTTTTCACCTGTATTATCTAGGATAAATTTGAAAGTTATTTTACTTGATTTTTAAGCTTTAAGCGACCTAGCACGTCTGTACCTTCCTGAATGTCTGTCTTCCTATGTTCCTATACGTGACCTGAGATCTGCACATACTGGCCTACTGCAAATACCACATGTGAAATGCAGAAAGAGTGGAGAGGCTGCTTTTTGTTTTTATGCTTCTAAATTATGAAACTCACTTCCACTTTTTATTAGGCAGTCAAGCTCGGTACATTGTTTTAAAAAACATTTGAAAATGTTGCTTTTAGTTAAAGTGGTTCTTTGTTCTTTCTATTTCTGTTTCTTTTTTTAGTTCTCTTTAATTGTTCTTATTTTATTACGACTTTCCTAATTTTTATTTATTTAGTTGACATGTATGTTGCTTTACTGTATTGCTGTATTTTCCTTGACAACTGAAAGTATATCTCTCAATTTTAATATTTTACTTTTACGCTTGGTTTTTAAAGCACCAAAGCACTATTTGTATGAAAGGTGCTCTATAAATAAAGTTTATTATTATTATTTTTAATATTATTATTATACTTTGTTACATTTTTGGTTAGGACAAAGATTCTAGTAGAGGTTACCTCTTTTACCCCGTTCCAAAAAATTGGAAAACTACCTTCAGAATACACTGACCATGACCATCTACTGTCTCCTTTAACTGTGTATTGTCATCATGCATATCTTGTGTATTATTTATTGTAGTTGGTTTTGTCATTCTGTAAAGAAGCCACCTTTCAAGGCACTATATAAAATAATGTTTGTTATTATTATTTACATTTTTCATCGTAAAATCTGGCGAAGAGTCTTAAGAGAATAACAAAGAACACGTTGCTCTTACCTTTCCATTCCAAGAAATGCCCTCAGCTCGGATTGCAGAGATTGACCTCTCTGTCTCAAATTCTGAGAAACATAGACTCGATTGAAAAACAACCATTTCCTAAGATTCACATAACATCACCAGTCAACATTTGCCACTTGACATCAATAGAAACCATAGAGTACATGACATTTCCAATCAGTTTTCTTTCAAGGTACAATACCAATCGCCTTGCCAGAAGAGTTATACTGCGGTAGATAAATATTACAAATGTCAGATACACGCAGAGTTGTTTGGATTACTATGAAAAGATTGGCAAATATATTTATGTTCATTATATTTCTTGGAGTGACCGAGCTAAAGAGAAAAAAATACTTACCTTTATCTCTGCAGACAGGATCGCAAGGGATTCCCTTATACTGGGTTCCTATATAACAAATAATACATTATTCAAAAAACATGATATTTCTCTGTCCATTGGCAGCATGATTGTTTATCATTACAGTTTTAGTTAGCTTTAATTTTGTAAACCCCAAGTAAACATAGTTTGTGCCTTTCTCTGAACTTTTTGGCATTTCAATTCAGTTGTTTGTAAGCTTATTTTACAGTTGCTAGGTTGATGAAGTTCCTGAACTGTGCAGTATTTCTTTTGGGTTTGGTGCGAATCATATTCTAGTGGTTGGGGGAAAAAAGCACAGGTGCCATCCCACCATTTAACCCTGAAACTTACCTTAGCCGATTCTTCAACTAAACCAGACATGTTAACTAAGTGTTACAGTATGTTTCAAAGTGTGTATTTTAGCAAACACAACTGAAGTTCTTTTGTCTCCTTGGAGACACCTGGAACTGGTGTGATGCTGGTTCTATGACATCATTTGTTCTAAATGTAAATGCAGGTATTGGCACAACATAGTAAATTGGTGTAAAGTTATGGATCCATTTATGATTTTCACTCAGTTTGAAAGAGTTCCTGTCGTGTAGTTAAACTTTGTGTTACGGAGGGTTAACTGGGGTTCTGGCGACTAGTTAGGCTTGGTCATTCAGTCATCTGGTTCATGAAATAGGAAGCTAAGAGATCTGTGTTTTAGTTTTACTGTTTGTTTTTGTTCCATAGAATAAGAAATGTTTCATTAATATTAGTAATAGAGTAGCTGTTTCTCTAAACAGTGTGTGTCAGTTTGCACTGCAGGTGTGCCAGGTAGAGACCATTTAAGAACCCAAAAATATGCTGTCATTTACTGCCGTGGCTAATTTCTGTTAACCTTGTCTCTCACTCACTTTGATGAGCAAAATGTTCATACATAAAGCATACATTTCTGATTGGTCAGAAGAAGCTTCTTAACATATAAGGTATAAACAAAGTCAGAAAGTTAGGCACTTAGGTCAGCCTTAGGCAGTTAACCAAGACCATAATCTGATAAGAAGCTATTCCCTTTCATGTTGCTAAATCACATGTAGGATACATGAGTTACACCTCCACTTAAGAGACCTTAAAGAGACCTTGGCCAGCCAGGAGTGTAGAAAACCGTAAAACAGTTCTTGAGGACCTAATTGTTAACTCTTAACAGGCAAAGGTTCCTTCAGTCCTATGAGAAATATTTTAGAATTGAACTAAAGTGTGTTTCCGATACAGGAGCATATGTCTGTCAGGGCCTGTTGGAGAGGCCCTGCATGAGAACCCCTGGCTGCAGTTCCACATCCCCCTGAAAGTAAATAGAGCCATAAGCACGGAGCTAAGGACACTGCTCCAGGACATGCTGGCTGTCGATCCTGACCAGCGACCAGAAGCCATCCAGCTGAAGAAGCAAGTCAGGCAAGCCATGGCACGAGAGAAAACATCTTTGTAGTGACTGATAGCAAGATGTCCGTGACCAAGGGCAAATCGTCTGAGTAAAGTCTGATTTCATTTTTATGTCCCGAAAGGCCACTGCCTTTGTGCTGTAGATTTCTGATTTAGACGGGCATTTCTATGGACAACTTTGACTTTTCTGTGGGTCCAATGAAAATAAGTTTTTTAACTTATTCTTTGTTACAGTTTTCGAAAGTTTAAAGACATTCACTGAGTTGACGATAAAGGAAAAGTTTCATCTTTCACCTCTTGGAAGGTAGGCCGGTCAGAGGTACAATATATGTCTTCATCCTCCATGTTTGTAACTACAGGTTTCACAGTGTTGAGCTAAGACACAAAAACACCTACAAATGGCAGTTCCAAATGTATCAAATGTATAAACCTGGGCTGAAAAAGTGTGTACAGTATATACTCTGTGTAGGTCTGATAAAAGTATTCGAGTCAAAGTGTCATATGGATACAAATTCTCATGATTTTGTATTGTGTGTTTTTTCTCTGTTCTGCTTTATTGAAAGAAATCAGATGCTCTTCCTGAAACTTACCTTAGCTGATTCTTCAGCTAAACCAGACAGACTTCTGAAATTCTCAAATATTATCAAATCTTGTTGGTTCAGAGGTGGTGGAGCCCATTACCAACAGACTCACAGCTGAAATTGCTGTGAAAAGGGCTTCTACCAAATATTAACATGTGGGTGAAAATGTATACAATTGTAATATTTCCTTTTTTCCCTTTGAAAGTATAACATATGTGGTGTGAGAAAGAGGTCCTCATTTAATTGCATGAAACTCTGGCACTGGCGCAACAAACTGAACAAAGTTCAAGGGGGTATACGCTTTCTGTAGACACTTTATTTCCTCTTTTTCCATACTCTAAGAAATGATTTGGGAAACCTGTGGGACACTGGAGGTCATTATACATGAGCCTCTTTCTGCACCTTTTAAGCCATTGAAACCTAGTTGCCTCGTTACAAGGTCTAATATTACAGTAGGTGTGGTTTCCGTCTCCTAATTTCTGAGAATGATCAAATTGGGGAATAAGTTGTAGGGAATACCACTCTTGCACTTCTAAGAAAAGACTATCTCAAATGAAACTCGCTATAGAAAGACATCTTGTTGAAAAATTCTTTATTTTTTGTCATTTCTAAAGAAAAAACATTCATCAAGTCCTTCACAAATGTTTTGTTTGTGACTTTCTCTGTTGTTCCCTTTCACACTCAACTGAACTATGTGTTATGTCTTGTAAACGTAATCAAACATTTCACTTAGGTGTGTGGGTTAACACAAACCCATATTGTATGAAACATTCAGTTTTTCATTCAAGTTTTTTCTAACAATTGCATCCATGCTAGGACTACAGTAAACAACACTTTTTACTAAAGTAAATGAAATTGTTCATTTAACAAGACACATTGTTTTAAATGTATGCAATACGACGACACTAAAAACAACACTGAAACTTTTCATTGAAATACTGGACGAGATTGTGCATATTCAATGGATTTCTCCTGGTGCTTTTTTTCATCAGTCTTTTCATATTCTTGTTCTCTACTCAGGTGTCTCCTGTTCCTTTGGTGATGTCTGCTGTATACACATGGTATCATACACTTGAGCAAAGTGTGATACCACCGTTTGTTCTTCTCCTAAAATAAAGATGAACATTGACAAAAGTCAGAAGCACTCTTTTCTTTGACAGACGAACAAAACAATGCAAGAATAACCATACTCTCTGTTCCTTACTCATTTCTACCTACCTGTTTGACCACTTTGTCTGCTTCAATCAGGACAGGGTGCTGGGGCTGACTCTGAGCAATCTGAGAAGAGCTCTCTGTGATCTTCTCCCCTACAGTGGCTACATTGTACTCTGTTTGAAATCCAGGTATCGCCTCCGGTAAGTTCCTCGGTCCTTTTTGGGACTTGAAAGGGTAGAATCATTTTGTGACTACATTTCCTTGTCATGCACTGATATGTTCTGGTTTGTGTTCGATTACTGCAGGCGTTCAAGTACTTTCTTTTTGTTCTAGATTGGCAGTGTTTGAGATGGTAGGAACTTGTCATATTCTCAACTCTGAATGCTCTGTAAACATACTATTTTAGCAATTCTTAGAAATCTGAAAGCAGTGTTACCTGTATCATTTTTTGTCTTGGTAGTAGTATTGCAGCTCCAACATCAGCACTTAAATAATGGTTTGTGATGTTACTTGTCCTTGGAGTTAGTATACTCCTGAGAAGTCAAGAGAAATCTTACGTAAGCATTAATTATGTTTCACTTTTGAAAGCAAAGTACGTGTCAAGTACTTTGAAGGCATTTGTTGATACTTTTAAGCACTTTCGTTGATTATTATTATCCTTCAATTAGTTATTACAAGTCCAACATTCTCTACATGATCTCACTCCATATTCCGAATGTGGGAATACAGTTGTTTTAAGGAAATGCCACTGAATAGATAGTAGCTGCACTCTACAAAGATGAATTTGCTAATTAATCAGTCAGGGACACAGCTTATACTTCAGTAGTCTTAGATCATGTAATGATGATTATTGTACTTTATAACTAGCAAAATCCCCATATCCTGTTCATTGCCCCCTTTTCAGTTATGTGGATTGACTTATCCCTGAAGTGGTTAATTCTCACCTTGACATCTCATAGAACAACTGAATCTCTACCAAGGGTGAATGTGTCCTTCCTCTTAATGTCTAAAAGAAAAGGTTAAAATTCATTGAAGCAAAATGCAACAACCCAAAATGTTGGGGAGGTCGTTTCCACAGTTATTTCATATGACAGTGCTTGGAGTGAAACTACATGACCATGGTGAAGAAGAAAAAACACTTTACCTTGTTCCTCCTGACTGATGTCCTTATGCGTGTTTTGCACAGTTGAGTGTTTTGTGTCTTGTCGTCTGTGTAGGCAACAGCCCTCTTCCCTGGGATAGAACTAGATGATATTTAGACACGTTAATTTGACTTCTCCATTGCTCACATTGATGTGGATATGATTATAATGCTCTGTTTTGTGGGCTTCCCAAGAAAACAATAAATCCCTTACTACTTGTTCGAAATGCAGTAGCACAGATCCTAACCAATACAAGAAAGAGAATATCATTCCTATTTTGAAAAAACTTCACTTTTCACCTGTATTATCTAGGATAAATTTGAAAGTTATTTTACTTGATTTTTAAGCTTTAAGCGACCTAGCACGTCTGTACCTTCCTGAATGTCTGTCTTCCTATGTTCCTATACGTGACCTGAGATCTGCACATACTGGCCTACTGCAAATACCACATGTGAAATGCAGAAAGAGTGGAGAGGCTGCTTTTTGTTTTTATGCTTCTAAATTATGAAACTCACTTCCACTTTTTATTAGGCAGTCAAGCTCGGTACATTGTTTTAAAAAACATTTGAAAATGTTGCTTTTAGTTAAAGTGGTTCTTTGTTCTTTCTATTTCTGTTTCTTTTTTTAGTTCTCTTTAATTGTTCTTATTTTATTACGACTTTCCTAATTTTTATTTATTTAGTTGACATGTATGTTGCTTTACTGTATTGCTGTATTTTCCTTGACAACTGAAAGTATATCTCTCAATTTTAATATTTTACTTTTACGCTTGGTTTTTAAAGCACCAAAGCACTATTTGTATGAAAGGTGCTCTATAAATAAAGTTTATTATTATTATTTTTAATATTATTATTATACTTTGTTACATTTTTGGTTAGGACAAAGATTCTAGTAGAGGTGACCTCTTTTACCCCGTTCCAAAAAATTGGAAAACTACCTTCAGAATACACTGACCATGACCATCTACTGTCTCCTTTAACTGTGTATTGTCATCATGCATATCTTGTGTATTATTTATTGTAGTTGGTTTTGTCATTCTGTAAAGAAGCCACCTTTCAAGGCACTATATAAAATAATGTTTGTTATTATTATTTACATTTTTCATCGTAAAATCTGGCGAAGAGTCTTAAGAGAATAACAAAGAACACGTTGCTCTTACCTTTCCATTCCAAGAAATGCCCTCAGCTCGGATTGCAGAGATTGACCTCTCTGTCTCAAATTCTGAGAAACATAGACTCGATTGAAAAATGACCATTTCCTAAGATTCACATAACATCACCAGTCAACATTTGCCACTTGACATCAATAGAAACCATAGAGTACATGACATTTCCAATCAGTTTTCTTTCAAGGTACAATACCAATCGCCTTGCCAGAAGAGTTATACTGCGGTAGATAAATATTACAAATGTCAGATACACGCAGAGTTGTTTGGATTACTATGAAAAGATTGGCAAATATATTTATGTTCATTATATTTCTTGGAGTGACCGAGCTAAAGAGAAAAAAATACTTACCTTTATCTCTGCAGACAGGATCGCAAGGGATTCCCTTATACTGGGTTCCTATATAACAAATAATACATTATTCAAAAAACATGATATTTCTCTGTCCATTGGCAGCATGATTGTTTATCATTACAGTTTTAGTTAGCTTTAATTTTGTAAACCCCAAGTAAACATAGTTTGTGCCTTTCTCTGAACTTTTTGGCTTTTCAATTCAGTTGTTTGTAAGCTTATTTTACAGTTGCTAGGTTGATGAAGTTCCTGAACTGTGCAGTATTTCTTTTGGGTTTGGTGCGAATCATATTCTAGTGGTTGGGGGAAAAAAGCACAGGTGCCATCCCACCATTTAACCCTGAAACTTACCTTAGCCGATTCTTCAACTAAACCAGACATGTTAACTAAGTGTTACAGTATGTTTCAAAGTGTGTATTTTAGCAAACACAACTGAAGTTCTTTTGTCTCCTTGGAGACACCTGGAACTGGTGTGATGCTGGTTCTATGACATCATTCGTTCTAAATGTAAATGCAGGTATTGGCACAACATAGTAAATTGGTGTAAAGTTATGGATCCATTTATGATTTTCACTCAGTTTGAAAGAGTTCCTGTCGTGTAGTTAAACTTTGTGTTACGGAGGGTTAACTGGGGTTCTGGCTACTAGTTAGGCTTGGTCATTCAGTCATCTGGTTCATGAAATAGGAAGCTAAGAGATCTGTGTTTTAGTTTTACTGTTTGTTTTTGTTCCATAGAATAAGAAATGTTTCATTAATATTAGTAATAGAGTAGCTGTTTCTCTAAACAGTGTGTGTCAGTTTGCACTGCAGGTGTGCCAGGTAGAGACCATTTAAGAACCCAAAAATATGCTGTCATTTACTGCCGTGGCTAATTTCTGTTAACCTTGTCTCTCACTCACTTTGATGAGCAAAATGTTCATACATAAAGCATACATTTCTGATTGGTCAGAAGAAGCTTCTTAACATATAAGGTATAAACAAAGTCAGAAAGTTAGGCACTTAGGTCAGCCTTAGGCAGTTAACCAAGACCATAATCCGATAAGAAGCTATTCCCTTTCATGTTGCTAAATCACATGTAGGATACATGAGTTACACCTCCACTTAAGAGACCTTAAAGAGACCTTGGCCAGCCAGGAGTGTAGAAAACCGTAAAACAGTTCTTGAGGACCTAATTGTTAACTCTTAACAGGCAAAGGTTCCTTCAGTCCTATGAGAAATATTTTAGAATTGAACTAAAGTGTGTTTCCGATACAGGAGCATATGTCTGTCAGGGCCTGTTGGAGAGGCCCTGGATGAGAACCCCTGGCTGCAGTTCCACATCCCCCTGAAAGTAAATAGAGCCATAAGCACGGAGCTCAGGACACTGCTCCAGGACATGCTGGCTGTCGATCCTGACCAGCGACCAGAAGCCATCCAGCTGAAGAAGCAAGTCAGGCAAGCCATGGCACGAGAGAAAACATCTTTGTAGTGACTGATAGCAAGATGTCCGTGACCAAGGGCAAATCGTCTGAGTAAAGTCTGATTTCATTTTTATGTCCCGAAAGGCCACTGCCTTTGTGCTGTAGATTTCTGATTTAGACGGGCATTTCTATGGACAACTTTGACTTTTCTGTGGGTCCAATGAAAATAAGTTTTTTAACTTATTCTTTGTTACAGTTTTCGAAAGTTTAAAGACATTCACTGAGTTGACGATAAAGGAAAAGTTTCATCTTTCACCTCTTGGAAGGTAGGCCGGTCAGAGGTACAATATATGTCTTCATCCTCCATGTTTGTAACTACAGGTTTCACAGTGTTGAGCTAAGACACAAAAACACCTACAAATGGCAGTTCCAAATGTATCAAATGTATAAACCTGGGCTGAAAAAGTGTGTACAGTATATACTCTGTGTAGGTCTGATAAAAGTATTCGAGTCAAAGTGTCATATGGATACAAATTCTCATGATTTTGTATTGTGTGTTTTTTCTCTGTTCTGCTTTATTGAAAGAAATCAGATGCTCTTCCTGAAACTTACCTTAGCTGATTCTTCAGCTAAACCAGACAGACTTCTGAAATTCTCAAATATTATCAAATCTTGTTGGTTCAGAGGTGGTGGAGCCCATTACCAACAGACTCACAGCTGAAATTGCTGTGAAAAGGGCTTCTACCAAATATTAACATGTGGGTGAAAATGTATACAATTGTAATATTTCCTTTTTTCCCTTTGAAAGTATAACATATGTGGTGTGAGAAAGAGGTCCTCATTTAATTGCATGAAACTCTGGCACTGGCGCAACAAACTGAACAAAGTTCAAGGGGGTATACGCTTTCTGTAGACACTTTATTTCCTCTTTTTCCATACTCTAAGAAATGATTTGGGAAACCTGTGGGACACTGGAGGTCATTATACATGAGCCTCTTTCTGCACCTTTTAAGCCATTGAAACCTAGTTGCCTTGTTACAAGGTCTAATATTACAGTAGGTGTGGTTTCCGTCTCCTAATTTCTGAGAATGATCAAATTGGGGAATAAGTTGTAGGGAATACCACTCTTGCACTTCTAAGAAAAGACTCAAATGAAACTCGCTATAGAAAGACATCTTGTTGAAAAATTCTTTATTTTTTGTCATTTCTAAAGAAAAAACATTCATCAAGTCCTTCACAAATGTTTTGTTTGTGACTTTCTCTGTTGTTCCCTTTCACACTCAACTGAACTATGTGTTATGTCTTGTAAACGTAATCAAACATTTCACTTAGGTGTGTGGGTTAACACAAACCCATATTGTATGAAACATTCAGTTTTTCATTCAAGTTTTTTCTAACAATTGCATCCATGCTAGGACTACAGTAAACAACACTTTTTACTAAAGTAAATGAAATTGTTCATTTAACAAGACACATTGTTTTAAATGTATGCAATACGACGACACTAAAAACAACACTGAAACTTTTCATTGAAATACTGGACGAGATTGTGCATATTCAATGGATTTCTCCTGGTGCTTTTTTTCATCAGTCTTTTCATATTCTTGTTCTCTACTCAGGTGTCTCCTGTTCCTTTGGTGATGTCTGCTGTATACACATGGTATCATACACTTGAGCAAAGTGTGATACCACCGTTTGTTCTTCTCCTAAAATAAAGATGAACATTGACAAAAGTCAGAAGCACTCTTTTCTTTGACAGACGAACAAAACAATGCAAGAATAACCATACTCTCTGTTCCTTACTCATTTCTACCTACCTGTTTGACCACTTTGTCTGCTTCAGTCAGGACAGGGTGCTGGGGCTGACTCTGAGCAATCTGAGAAGAGCTCTCTGTGATCTTCTCCCCTACAGTGGCTACATTGTACTCTGTTTGAAATCCAGGTATCGCCTCCGGTAAGTTCCTCGGTCCTTTTTGGGACTTGAAAGGGTAGAATCATTTTGTGACTACATTTCCTTGTCATGCACTGATATGTTCTGGTTTGTGTTCGATTACTGCAGGCGTTCAAGTACTTTCTTTTTGTTCTAGATTGGCAGTGTTTGAGATGGTAGGAACTTGTCATATTCTCAACTCTGAATGCTCTGTAAACATACTATTTTAGCAATTCTTAGAAATCTGAAAGCAGTGTTACCTGTATCATTTTTTGTCTTGGTAGTAGTATTGCAGCTCCAACATCAGCACTTAAATAATGGTTTGTGATGTTACTTGTCCTTGGAGTTAGTATACTCCTGAGAAGTCAAGAGAAATCTTACGTAAGCATTAATTATGTTTCACTTTTGAAAGCAAAGTACGTGTCAAGTACTTTGAAGGCATTTGTTGATACTTTTAAGCACTTTCGTTGATTATTATTATCCTTCAATTAGTTATTACAAGTCCAACATTCTCTACATGATCTCACTCCATATTCCGAATGTGGGAATACAGTTGTTTTAAGGAAATGCCACTGAATAGATAGTAGCTGCACTCTACAAAGATGAATTTGCTAATTAATCAGTCAGGGACACAGCTTATACTTCAGTAGTCTTAGATCATGTAATGATGATTATTGTACTTTATAACTAGCAAAATCCCCATATCCTGTTCATTGCCCCCTTTTCAGTTATGTGGATTGACTTATCCCTGAAGTGGTTAATTCTCACCTTGACATCTCATAGAACAACTGAATCTCTACCAAGGGTGAATGTGTCCTTCCTCTTAATGTCTAAAAGAAAAGGTTAAAATTCATTGAAGCAAAATGCAACAACCCAAAATGTTGGGGAGGTCGTTTCCACAGTTATTTCATATGACAGTGCTTGGAGTGAAACTACATGACCATGGTGAAGAAGAAAAAACACTTTACCTTGTTCCTCCTGACTGATGTCCTTATGCGTGTTTTGCACAGTTGAGTGTTTTGTGTCTTGTCGTCTGTGTAGGCAACAGCCCTCTTCCCTGGGATAGAACTAGATGATATTTAGACACGTTAATTTGACTTCTCCATTGCTCACATTGATGTGGATATGATTATAATGCTCTGTTTTGTGGGCTTCCCAAGAAAACAATAAATCCCTTACTACTTGTTCGAAATGCAGTAGCACAGATCCTAACCAATACAAGAAAGAGAATATCATTCCTATTTTGAAAAAACTTCACTTTTCACCTGTATTATCTAGGATAAATTTGAAAGTTATTTTACTTGATTTTTAAGCTTTAAGCGACGTAGCACGTCTGTACCTTCCTGAATGTCTGTCTTCCTATGTTCCTATACGTGACCTGAGATCTGCACATACTGGCCTACTGCAAATACCACATGTGAAATGCAGAAAGAGTAGAGAGGCTGCTTTTTGTTTTTATGCTTCTAAATTATGAAACTCACTTCCACTTTTTATTAGGCAGTCAAGCTCGGTACATTGTTTTAAAAAACATTTGAAAATGTTGCTTTTAGTTAAAGTGGTTCTTTGTTCTTTCTATTTCTGTTTCTTTTTTTAGTTCTCTTTAATTGTTCTTATTTTATTACGACTTTCCTAATTTTTATTTATTTAGTTGACATGTATGTTGCTTTACTGTATTGCTGTATTTTCCTTGACAACTGAAAGTATATCTCTCAATTTTAATATTTTACTTTTACGCTTGGTTTTTAAAGCACCAAAGCACTATTTGTATGAAAGGTGCTCTATAAATAAAGTTTATTATTATTATTTTTAATATTATTATTATACTTTGTTACATTTTTGGTTAGGACAAAGATTCTAGTAGAGGTGACCTCTTTTACCCCGTTCCAAAAAATTGGAAAACTACCTTCAGAATACACTGACCATGACCATCTACTGTCTCCTTTAACTGTGTATTGTCATCATGCATATCTTGTGTATTATTTATTGTAGTTGGTTTTGTCATTCTGTAAAGAAGCCACCTTTCAAGGCACTATATAAAATAATGTTTGTTATTATTATTTACATTTTTCATCGTAAAATCTGGCGAAGAGTCTTAAGAGAATAACAAAGAACACGTTGCTCTTACCTTTCCATTCCAAGAAATGCCCTCAGCTCGGATTGCAGAGATTGACCTCTCTGTCTCAAATTCTGAGAAACATAGACTCGATTGAAAAACAACCATTTCCTAAGATTCACATAACATCACCAGTACACATTTGCCACTTGACATCAATAGAAACCATAGAGTACATGACATTTCCAATCAGTTTTCTTTCAAGGTACAATACCAATCGTCTTGCCAGAAGAGTTATACTGCGGTAGATAAATATTACAAATGTCAGATACACGCAGAGTTGTTTGGATTACTATGAAAAGATTGGCAAATATATTTATGTTCATTATATTTCTTGGAGTGACAGAGCTAAAGAGAAAAAAATACTTACCTTTATCTCTGCAGACAGGATCGCAAGGGATTCCCTTATACTGGGTTCCTATATAACAAATAATACATTATTCAAAAAACATGATATTTCTCTGTCCATTGGCAGCATGATTGTTTATCATTACAGTTTTAGTTAGCTTTAATTTTGTAAACCCCAAGTAAACATAGTTTGTGCCTTTCTCTGAACTTTTTGGCATTTCAATTCAGTTGTTTGTAAGCTTATTTTACAGTTGCTAGGTTGATGAAGTTCCTGAACTGTGCAGTATTTCTTTTGGGTTTGGTGCGAATCATATTCTAGTGGTTGGGGGAAAAAAGCACAGGTGCCATCCCACCATTTAACCCTGAAACTTACCTTAGCCGATTCTTCAACTAAACCAGACATGTTAACTAAGTGTTACAGTATGTTTCAAAGTGTGTATTTTAGCAAACACAACTGAAGTTCTGTTGTCTCCTTGGAGACACCTGGAACTGGTGTGATGCTGGTTCTATGACATCATTCGTTCTAAATGTAAATGCAGGTATTGGCACAACATAGTAAATTGATGTAAAGTTATGGATCCATTTATGATTTTCACTCAGTTTGAAAGAGTTCCTGTCGTGTAGTTAAACTTTGTGTTACGGAGGGTTAACTGGGGTTCTGGCTACTAGTTAGGCTTGGTCATTCAGTCATCTGGTTCATGAAATAGGAAGCTAAGAGATCTGTGTTTTAGTTTTACTGTTTGTTTTTGTTCCATAGAATAAGAAATGTTTCATTAATATTAGTAATAGAGTAGCTGTTTCTCTAAACAGTGTGTGTCAGTTTGCACTGCAGGTGTGCCAGGTAGAGACCATTTAAGAACCCAAAAATATGCTGTCATTTACTGCCGTGGCTAATTTCTGTTAACCTTGTCTCTCACTCACTTTGATGAGCAAAATGTTCATACATAAAGCATACATTTCTGATTGGTCAGAAGAAGCTTCTTAACATATAAGGTATAAACAAAGTCAGAAAGTTAGGCACTTAGGTCAGCCTTAGGCAGTTAACCAAGACCATAATCTGATAAGAAGCTATTCCCTTTCATGTTGCTAAATCACATGTAGGATACATGAGTTACACCTCCACTTAAGAGACCTTAAAGAGACCTTGGCCAGCCAGGAGTGTAGAAAACCGTAAAACAGTTCTTGAGGACCTAATTGTTAACTCTTAACAGGCAAAGGTTCCTTCAGTCCTATGAGAAATATTTTAGAATTGAACTAAAGTGTGTTTCCGATACAGGAGTATATGTCTGTCAGGGCCTGTTGGAGAGGCCCTGCATGAGAACCCCTGGCTGCAGTTCCACATCCCCCTGAAAGTAAATAGAGCCATAAGCACGGAGCTAAGGACACTGCTCCAGGACATGCTGGCTGTCGATCCTGACCAGCGACCAGAAGCCATCCAGCTGAAGAAGCAAGTCAGGCAAGCCATGGCACGAGAGAAAACATCTTTGTAGTGACTGATAGCAAGATGTCCGTGACCAAGGGCAAATCGTCTGAGTAAAGTCTGATTTCATTTTTATGTCCCGAAAGGCCACTGCCTTTGTGCTGTAGATTTCTGATTTAGACGGGCATTTCTATGGACAACTTTGACTTTTCTGTGGGTCCAATGAAAATAAGTTTTTTAACTTATTCTTTGTTACAGTTTTCGAAAGTTTAAAGACATTCACTGAGTTGACGATAAAGGAAAAGTTTCATCTTTCACCTCTTGGAAGGTAGGCCGGTCAGAGGTACAATATATGTCTTCATCCTCCATGTTTGTAACTACAGGTTTCACAGTGTTGAGCTAAGACACAAAAACACCTACAAATGGCAGTTCCAAATGTATCAAATGTATAAACCTGGGCTGAAAAAGTGTGTACAGTATATACTCTGTGTAGGTCTGATAAAAGTATTCGAGTCAAAGTGTCATATGGATACAAATTCTCATGATTTTGTATTGTGTGTTTTTTCTCTGTTCTGCTTTATTGAAAGAAATCAGATGCTCTTCCTGAAACTTACCTTAGCTGATTCTTCAGCTAAACCAGACAGACTTCTGAAATTCTCAAATATTATCAAATCTTGTTGGTTCAGAGGTGGTGGAGCCCATTACCAACAGACTCACAGCTGAAATTGCTGTGAAAAGGGCTTCTACCAAATATTAACATGTGGGTGAAAATGTATACAATTGTAATATTTCCTTTTTTCCCTTTGAAAGTATAACATATGTGGTGTGAGAAAGAGGTCCTCATTTAATTGCATGAAACATTGGCACTGGCGCAACAAACTGAACAAAGTTCAAGGGGGTATACGCTTTCTGTAGACACTTTATTTCCTCTTTTTCCATACTCTAAGAAATGATTTGGGAAACCTGTGGGACACTGGAGGTCATTATACATGAGCCTCTTTCTGCACCTTTTAAGCCATTGAAACCTAGTTGCCTTGTTACAAGGTCTAATATTACAGTAGGTGTGGTTTCCGTCTCCTAATTTCTGAGAATGATCAAATTGGGGAATAAGTTGTAGGGAATACCACTCTTGCACTTCTAAGAAAAGACTATCTCAAATGAAACTCGCTATAGAAAGACATCTTGTTGAAAAATTCTTTATTTTTTGTCATTTCTAAAGAAAAAACATTCATCAAGTCCTTCACAAATGTTTTGTTTGTGACTTTCTCTGTTGTTCCCTTTCACACTCAACTGAACTATGTGTTATGTCTTGTAAACGTAATCAAACATTTCACTTAGGTGTGTGGGTTAACACAAACCCATATTGTATGAAACATTCAGTTTTTCATTCAAGTTTTTTCTAACAATTGCATCCATGCTAGGACTACAGTAAACAACACTTTTTACTAAAGTAAATGAAATTGTTCATTTAACAAGACACATTGTTTTAAATGTATGCAATACGACGACACTAAAAACAACACTGAAACTTTTCATTGAAATACTGGACGAGATTGTGCATATTCAATGGATTTCTCCTGGTGCTTTTTTTCATCAGTCTTTTCATATTCTTGTTCTCTACTCAGGTGTCTCCTGTTCCTTTGGTGATGTCTGCTGTATACACATGGTATCATACACTTGAGCAAAGTGTGATACCACCGTTTGTTCTTCTCCTAAAATAAAGATGAACATTGACAAAAGTCAGAAGCACTCTTTTCTTTGACAGACGAACAAAACAATGCAAGAATAACCATACTCTCTGTTCCTTACTCATTTCTACCTACCTGTTTGACCACTTTGTCTGCTTCAATCAGGACAGGGTGCTGGGGCTGACTCTGAGCAATCTGAGAAGAGCTCTCTGTGATCTTCTCCCCTACAGTGGCTACATTGTACTCTGTTTGAAATCCAGGTATCGCCTCCGGTAAGTTCCTCGGTCCTTTTTGGGACTTGAAAGGGTAGAATCATTTTGTGACTACATTTCCTTGTCATGCACTGATATGTTCTGGTTTGTGTTCGATTACTGCAGGCGTTCAAGTACTTTCTTTTTGTTCTAGATTGGCAGTGTTTGAGATGGTAGGAACTTGTCATATTCTCAACTCTGAATGCTCTGTAAACATACTATTTTAGCAATTCTTAGAAATCTGAAAGCAGTGTTACCTGTATCATTTTTTGTCTTGGTAGTAGTATTGCAGCTCCAACATCAGCACTTAAATAATGGTTTGTGATGTTACTTGTCCTTGGAGTTAGTATACTCCTGAGAAGTCAAGAGAAATCTTACGTAAGCATTAATTATGTTTCACTTTTGAAAGCAAAGTACGTGTCAAGTACTTTGAAGGCATTTGTTGATACTTTTAAGCACTTTCGTTGATTATTATTATCCTTCAATTAGTTATTACAAGTCCAACATTCTCTACATGATCTCACTCCATATTCCGAATGTGGGAATACAGTTGTTTTAAGGAAATGCCACTGAATAGATAGTAGCTGCACTCTACAAAGATGAATTTGCTAATTAATCAGTCAGGGACACAGCTTATACTTCAGTAGTCTTAGATCATGTAATGATGATTATTGTACTTTATAACTAGCAAAATCCCCATATCCTGTTCATTGCCCCCTTTTCAGTTATGTGGATTGACTTATCCCTGAAGTGGTTAATTCTCACCTTGACATCTCATAGAACAACTGAATCTCTACCAAGGGTGAATGTGTCCTTCCTCTTAATGTCTAAAAGAAAAGGTTAAAATTCATTGAAGCAAAATGCAACAACCCAAAATGTTGGGGAGGTCGTTTCCACAGTTATTTCATATGACAGTGCTTGGAGTGAAACTACATGACCATGGTGAAGAAGAAAAAACACTTTACCTTGTTCCTCCTGACTGATGTCCTTATGCGTGTTTTGCACAGTTGAGTGTTTTGTGTCTTGTCGTCTGTGTAGGCAACAGCCCTCTTCCCTGGGATAGAACTAGATGATATTTAGACACGTTAATTTGACTTCTCCATTGCTCACATTGATGTGGATATGATTATAATGCTCTGTTTTGTGGGCTTCCCAAGAAAACAATAAATCCCTTACTACTTGTTCGAAATGCAGTAGCACAGATCCTAACCAATACAAGAAAGAGAATATCATTCCTATTTTGAAAAAACTTCACTTTTCACCTGTATTATCTAGGATAAATTTGAAAGTTATTTTACTTGATTTTTAAGCTTTAAGCGACGTAGCACGTCTGTACCTTCCTGAATGTCTGTCTTCCTATGTTCCTATACGTGACCTGAGATCTGCACATACTGGCCTACTGCAAATACCACATGTGAAATGCAGAAAGAGTAGAGAGGCTACTTTTTGTTTTTATGCTTCTAAATTATGAAACTCACTTCCACTTTTTATTAGGCAGTCAAGCTCGGTACATTGTTTTAAAAAACATTTGAAAATGTTGCTTTTAGTTAAAGTGGTTCTTTGTTCTTTCTATTTCTGTTTCTTTTTTTAGTTCTCTTTAATTGTTCTTATTTTATTACGACTTTCCTAATTTTTATTTATTTAGTTGACATGTATGTTGCTTTACTGTATTGCTGTATTTTCCTTGACAACTGAAAGTATATCTCTCAATTTTAATATTTTACTTTTACGCTTGGTTTTTAAAGCACCAAAGCACTATTTGTATGAAAGGTGCTCTATAAATAAAGTTTATTATTATTATTTTTAATATTATTATTATACTTTGTTACATTTTTGGTTAGGACAAAGATTCTAGTAGAGGTGACCTCTTTTACCCCGTTCCAAAAAATTGGAAAACTACCTTCAGAATACACTGACCATGACCATCTACTGTCTCCTTTAACTGTGTATTGTCATCATGCATATCTTGTGTATTATTTATTGTAGTTGGTTTTGTCATTCTGTAAAGAAGCCACCTTTCAAGGCACTATATAAAATAATGTTTGTTATTATTATTTACATTTTTCATCGTAAAATCTGGCGAAGAGTCTTAAGAGAATAACAAAGAACACGTTGCTCTTACCTTTCCATTCCAAGAAATGCCCTCAGCTCGGATTGCAGAGATTGACCTCTCTGTCTCAAATTCTGAGAAACATAGACTCGATTGAAAAACAACCATTTCCTAAGATTCACATAACATCACCAGTCAACATTTGCCACTTGACATCAATAGAAACCATAGAGTACATGACATTTCCAATCAGTTTTCTTTCAAGGTACAATACCAATCGTCTTGCCAGAAGAGTTATACTGCGGTAGATAAATATTACAAATGTCAGATACACGCAGAGTTGTTTGGATTACTATGAAAAGATTGGCAAATATATTTATGTTCATTATATTTCTTGGAGTGACAGAGCTAAAGAGAAAAAAATACTTACCTTTATCTCTGCAGACAGGATCGCAAGGGATTCCCTTATACTGGGTTCCTATATAACAAATAATACATTATTCAAAAAACATGATATTTCTCTGTCCATTGGCAGCATGATTGTTTATCATTACAGTTTTAGTTAGCTTTAATTTTGTAAACCCCAAGTAAACATAGTTTGTGCCTTTCTCTGAACTTTTTGGCATTTCAATTCAGTTGTTTGTAAGCTTATTTTACAGTTGCTAGGTTGATGAAGTTCCTGAACTGTGCAGTATTTCTTTTGGGTTTGGTGCGAATCATATTCTAGTGGTTGGGGGAAAAAAGCACAGGTGCCATCCCACCATTTAACCCTGAAACTTACCTTAGCCGATTCTTCAACTAAACCAGACATGTTAACTAAGTGTTACAGTATGTTTCAAAGTGTGTATTTTAGCAAACACAACTGAAGTTCTGTTGTCTCCTTGGAGACACCTGGAACTGGTGTGATGCTGGTTCTATGACATCATTCGTTCTAAATGTAAATGCAGGTATTGGCACAACATAGTAAATTGATGTAAAGTTATGGATCCATTTATGATTTTCACTCAGTTTGAAAGAGTTCCTGTCGTGTAGTTAAACTTTGTGTTACGGAGGGTTAACTGGGGTTCTGGCTACTAGTTAGGCTTGGTCATTCAGTCATCTGGTTCATGAAATAGGAAGCTAAGAGATCTGTGTTTTAGTTTTACTGTTTGTTTTTGTTCCATAGAATAAGAAATGTTTCATTAATATTAGTAATAGAGTAGCTGTTTCTCTAAACAGTGTGTGTCAGTTTGCACTGCAGGTGTGCCAGGTAGAGACCATTTAAGAACCCAAAAATATGCTGTCATTTACTGCCGTGGCTAATTTCTGTTAACCTTGTCTCTCACTCACTTTGATGAGCAAAATGTTCATACATAAAGCATACATTTCTGATTGGTCAGAAGAAGCTTCTTAACATATAAGGTATAAACAAAGTCAGAAAGTTAGGCACTTAGGTCAGCCTTAGGCAGTTAACCAAGACCATAATCTGATAAGAAGCTATTCCCTTTCATGTTGCTAAATCACATGTAGGATACATGAGTTACACCTCCACTTAAGAGACCTTAAAGAGACCTTGGCCAGCCAGGAGTGTAGAAAACCGTAAAACAGTTCTTGAGGACCTAATTGTTAACTCTTAACAGGCAAAGGTTCCTTCAGTCCTATGAGAAATATTTTAGAATTGAACTAAAGTGTGTTTCCGATACAGGAGTATATGTCTGTCAGGGCCTGTTGGAGAGGCCCTGCATGAGAACCCCTGGCTGCAGTTCCACATCCCCCTGAAAGTAAATAGAGCCATAAGCACGGAGCTAAGGACACTGCTCCAGGACATGCTGGCTGTCGATCCTGACCAGCGACCAGAAGCCATCCAGCTGAAGAAGCAAGTCAGGCAAGCCATGGCACGAGAGAAAACATCTTTGTAGTGACTGATAGCAAGATGTCCGTGACCAAGGGCAAATCGTCTGAGTAAAGTCTGATTTCATTTTTATGTCCCGAAAGGCCACTGCCTTTGTGCTGTAGATTTCTGATTTAGACGGGCATTTCTATGGACAACTTTGACTTTTCTGTGGGTCCAATGAAAATAAGTTTTTTAACTTATTCTTTGTTACAGTTTTCGAAAGTTTAAAGACATTCACTGAGTTGACGATAAAGGAAAAGTTTCATCTTTCACCTCTTGGAAGGTAGGCCGGTCAGAGGTACAATATATGTCTTCATCCTCCATGTTTGTAACTACAGGTTTCACAGTGTTGAGCTAAGACACAAAAACACCTACAAATGGCAGTTCCAAATGTATCAAATGTATAAACCTGGGCTGAAAAAGTGTGTACAGTATATACTCTGTGTAGGTCTGATAAAAGTATTCGAGTCAAAGTGTCATATGGATACAAATTCTCATGATTTTGTATTGTGTGTTTTTTCTCTGTTCTGCTTTATTGAAAGAAATCAGATGCTCTTCCTGAAACTTACCTTAGCTGATTCTTCAGCTAAACCAGACAGACTTCTGAAATTCTCAAATATTATCAAATCTTGTTGGTTCAGAGGTGGTGGAGCCCATTACCAACAGACTCACAGCTGAAATTGCTGTGAAAAGGGCTTCTACCAAATATTAACATGTGGGTGAAAATGTATACAATTGTAATATTTCCTTTTTTCCCTTTGAAAGTATAACATATGTGGTGTGAGAAAGAGGTCCTCATTTAATTGCATGAAACTCTGGCACTGGCGCAACAAACTGAACAAAGTTCAAGGGGGTATACGCTTTCTGTAGACACTTTATTTCCTCTTTTTCCATACTCTAAGAAATGATTTGGGAAACCTGTGGGACACTGGAGGTCATTATACATGAGCCTCTTTCTGCACCTTTTAAGCCATTGAAACCTAGTTGCCTTGTTACAAGGTCTAATATTACAGTAGGTGTGGTTTCCGTCTCCTAATTTCTGAGAATGATCAAATTGGGGAATAAGTTGTAGGGAATACCACTCTTGCACTTCTAAGAAAAGACTATCTCAAATGAAACTCGCTATAGAAAGACATCTTGTTGAAAAATTCTTTATTTTTTGTCATTTCTAAAGAAAAAACATTCATCAAGTCCTTCACAAATGTTTTGTTTGTGACTTTCTCTGTTGTTCCCTTTCACACTCAACTGAACTATGTGTTATGTCTTGTAAACGTAATCAAACATTTCACTTAGGTGTGTGGGTTAACACAAACCCATATTGTATGAAACATTCAGTTTTTCATTCAAGTTTTTTCTAACAATTGCATCCATGCTAGGACTACAGTAAACAACACTTTTTACTAAAGTAAATGAAATTGTTCATTTAACAAGACACATTGTTTTAAATGTATGCAATACGACGACACTAAAAACAACACTGAAACTTTTCATTGAAATACTGGACGAGATTGTGCATATTCAATGGATTTCTCCTGGTGCTTTTTTTCATCAGTCTTTTCATATTCTTGTTCTCTACTCAGGTGTCTCCTGTTCCTTTGGTGATGTCTGCTGTATACACATGGTATCATACACTTGAGCAAAGTGTGATACCACCGTTTGTTCTTCTCCTAAAATAAAGATGAACATTGACAAAAGTCAGAAGCACTCTTTTCTTTGACAGACGAACAAAACAATGCAAGAATAACCATACTCTCTGTTCCTTACTCATTTCTACCTACCTGTTTGACCACTTTGTCTGCTTCAATCAGGACAGGGTGCTGGGGCTGACTCTGAGCAATCTGAGAAGAGCTCTCTGTGATCTTCTCCCCTACAGTGGCTACATTGTACTCTGTTTGAAATCCAGGTATCGCCTCCGGTAAGTTCCTCGGTCCTTTTTGGGACTTGAAAGGGTAGAATCATTTTGTGACTACATTTCCTTGTCATGCACTGATATGTTCTGGTTTGTGTTCGATTACTGCAGGCGTTCAAGTACTTTCTTTTTGTTCTAGATTGGCAGTGTTTGAGATGGTAGGAACTTGTCATATTCTCAACTCTGAATGCTCTGTAAACATACTATTTTAGCAATTCTTAGAAATCTGAAAGCAGTGTTACCTGTATCATTTTTTGTCTTGGTAGTAGTATTGCAGCTCCAACATCAGCACTTAAATAATGGTTTGTGATGTTACTTGTCCTTGGAGTTAGTATACTCCTGAGAAGTCAAGAGAAATCTTACGTAAGCATTAATTATGTTTCACTTTTGAAAGCAAAGTACGTGTCAAGTACTTTGAAGGCATTTGTTGATACTTTTAAGCACTTTCGTTGATTATTATTATCCTTCAATTAGTTATTACAAGTCCAACATTCTCTACATGATCTCACTCCATATTCCGAATGTGGGAATACAGTTGTTTTAAGGAAATGCCACTGAATAGATAGTAGCTGCACTCTACAAAGATGAATTTGCTAATTAATCAGTCAGGGACACAGCTTATACTTCAGTAGTCTTAGATCATGTAATGATGATTATTGTACTTTATAACTAGCAAAATCCCCATATCCTGTTCATTGCCCCCTTTTCAGTTATGTGGATTGACTTATCCCTGAAGTGGTTAATTCTCACCTTGACATCTCATAGAACAACTGAATCTCTACCAAGGGTGAATGTGTCCTTCCTCTTAATGTCTAAAAGAAAAGGTTAAAATTCATTGAAGCAAAATGCAACAACCCAAAATGTTGGGGAGGTCGTTTCCACAGTTATTTCATATGACAGTGCTTGGAGTGAAACTACATGACCATGGTGAAGAAGAAAAAACACTTTACCTTGTTCCTCCTGACTGATGTCCTTATGCGTGTTTTGCACAGTTGAGTGTTTTGTGTCTTGTCGTCTGTGTAGGCAACAGCCCTCTTCCCTGGGATAGAACTAGATGATATTTAGACACGTTAATTTGACTTCTCCATTGCTCACATTGATGTGGATATGATTATAATGCTCTGTTTTGTGGGCTTCCCAAGAAAACAATAAATCCCTTACTACTTGTTCGAAATGCAGTAGCACAGATCCTAACCAATACAAGAAAGAGAATATCATTCCTATTTTGAAAAAACTTCACTTTTCACCTGTATTATCTAGGATAAATTTGAAAGTTATTTTACTTGATTTTTAAGCTTTAAGCGACGTAGCACGTCTGTACCTTCCTGAATGTCTGTCTTCCTATGTTCCTGTACGTGACCTGAGATCTGCACATACTGGCCTACTGCAAATACCACATGTGAAATGCAGAAAGAGTGGAGAGGCTGCTTTTTGTTTTTATGCTTCTAAATTATGAAACTCACTTCCACTTTTTATTAGGCAGTCAAGCTCGGTACATTGTTTTAAAAAACATTTGAAAATGTTGCTTTTAGTTAAAGTGGTTCTTTGTTCTTTCTATTTCTCTTTCTTTTTTTAGTTCTCTTTAATTGTTCTTATTTTATTACGACTTTCCTAATTTTTATTTATTTAGTTGACATGTATGTTGCTTTACTGTATTGCTGTATTTTCCTTGACAACTGAAAGTATATCTCTCAATTTTAATATTTTACTTTTACGCTTGGTTTTTAAAGCACCAAAGCACTATTTGTATGAAAGGTGCTCTATAAATAAAGTTTATTATTATTATTTTTAATATTATTATTATACTTTGTTACATTTTTGGTTAGGACAAAGATTCTAGTAGAGGTGACCTCTTTTACCCCGTTCCAAAAAATTGGAAAACTACCTTCAGAATACACTGACCATGACCATCTACTGTCTCCTTTAACTGTGTATTGTCATCATGCATATCTTGTGTATTATTTATTGTAGTTGGTTTTGTCATTCTGTAAAGAAGCCACCTTTCAAGGCACTATATAAAATAATGTTTGTTATTATTATTTACATTTTTCATCGTAAAATCTGGCGAAGAGTCTTAAGAGAATAACAAAGAACACGTTGCTCTTACCTTTCCATTCCAAGAAATGCCCTCAGCTCGGATTGCAGAGATTGACCTCTCTGTCTCAAATTCTGAGAAACATAGACTCGATTGAAAAATGACCATTTCCTAAGATTCACATAACATCACCAGTCAACATTTGCCACTTGACATCAATAGAAACCATAGAGTACATGACATTTCCAATCAGTTTTCTTTCAAGGTACAATACCAATCGCCTTGCCAGAAGAGTTATACTGCGGTAGATAAATATTACAAATGTCAGATACACGCAGAGTTGTTTGGATTACTATGAAAAGATTGGCAAATATATTTATGTTCATTATATTTCTTGGAGTGACCGAGCTAAAGAGAAAAAAATACTTACCTTTATCTCTGCAGACAGGATCGCAAGGGATTCCCTTATACTGGGTTCCTATATAACAAATAATACATTATTCAAAAAACATGATATTTCTCTGTCCATTGGCAGCATGATTGTTTATCATTACAGTTTTAGTTAGCTTTAATTTTGTAAACCCCAAGTAAACATAGTTTGTGCCTTTCTCTGAACTTTTTGGCTTTTCAATTCAGTTGTTTTTAAGCTTATTTTACAGTTGCTAGGTTGATGAAGTTCCTGAACTGTGCAGTATTTCTTTTGGGTTTGGTGCGAATCATATTCTAGTGGTTGGGGGAAAAAAGCACAGGTGCCATCCCACCATTTAACCCTGAAACTTACCTTAGCCGATTCTTCAACTAAACCAGACATGTTAACTAAGTGTTACAGTATGTTTCAAAGTGTGTATTTTAGCAAACACAACTGAAGTTCTTTTGTCTCCTTGGAGACACCTGGAACTGGTGTGATGCTGGTTCTATGACATCATTCGTTCTAAATGTAAATGCAGGTATTGGCACAACATAGTAAATTGGTGTAAAGTTATGGATCCATTTATGATTTTCACTCAGTTTGAAAGAGTTCCTGTCGTGTAGTTAAACTTTGTGTTACGTAGGGTTAACTGGGGTTCTGGCTACTAGTTAGGCTTGGTCATTCAGTCATCTGGTTCATGAAATAGGAAGCTAAGAGATCTGTGTTTTAGTTTTACTGTTTGTTTTTGTTCCATAGAATAAGAAATGTTTCATTAATATTAGTAATAGAGTAGCTGTTTCTCTAAACAGTGTGTGTCAGTTTGCACTGCAGGTGTGCCAGGTAGAGACCATTTAAGAACCCAAAAATATGCTGTCATTTACTGCCGTGGCTAATTTCTGTTAACCTTGTCTCTCACTCACTTTGATGAGCAAAATGTTCATACATAAAGCATACATTTCTGATTGGTCAGAAGAAGCTTCTTAACATATAAGGTATAAACAAAGTCAGAAAGTTAGGCACTTAGGTCAGCCTTAGGCAGTTAACCAAGACCATAATCCGATAAGAAGCTATTCCCTTTCATGTTGCTAAATCACATGTAGGATACATGAGTTACACCTCCACTTAAGAGACCTTAAAGAGACCTTGGCCAGCCAGGAGTGTAGAAAACCGTAAAACAGTTCTTGAGGACCTAATTGTTAACTCTTAACAGGCAAAGGTTCCTTCAGTCCTATGAGAAATATTTTAGAATTGAACTAAAGTGTGTTTCCGATACAGGAGCATATGTCTGTCAGGGCCTGTTGGAGAGGCCCTGGATGAGAACCCCTGGCTGCAGTTCCACATCCCCCTGAAAGTAAATAGAGCCATAAGCACGGAGCTAAGGACACTGCTCCAGGACATGCTGGCTGTCGATCCTGACCAGCGACCAGAAGCCATCCAGCTGAAGAAGCAAGTCAGGCAAGCCATGGCACGAGAGAAAACATCTTTGTAGTGACTGATAGCAAGATGTCCGTGACCAAGGGCAAATCGTCTGAGTAAAGTCTGATTTCATTTTTATGTCCCGAAAGGCCACTGCCTTTGTGCTGTAGATTTCTGATTTAGACGGGCATTTCTATGGACAACTTTGACTTTTCTGTGGGTCCAATGAAAATAAGTTTTTTAACTTATTCTTTGTTACAATTTTCGAAAGTTTAAAGACATTCACTGAGTTGACGATAAAGGAAAAGTTTCATCTTTCACCTCTTGGAAGGTAGGCCGGTCAGAGGTACAATATATGTCTTCATCCTCCATGTTTGTAACTACAGGTTTCACAGTGTTGAGCTAAGACACAAAAACACCTACAAATGGCAGTTCCAAATGTATCAAATGTATAAACCTGGGCTGAAAAAGTGTGTACAGTATATACTCTGTGTAGGTCTGATAAAAGTATTCGAGTCAAAGTGTCATATGGATACAAATTCTCATGATTTTGTATTGTGTGTTTTTTCTCTGTTCTGCTTTATTGAAAGAAATCAGATGCTCTTCCTGAAACTTACCTTAGCTGATTCTTCAGCTAAACCAGGCAGACTTCTGAAATTCTCAAATATTATCAAATCTTGTTGGTTCAGAGGTGGTGGAGCCCATTACCAACAGACTCACAGCTGAAATTGCTGTGAAAAGGGCTTCTACCAAATATTAACATGTGGGTGAAAATGTATACAATTGTAATATTTCCTTTTTTCCCTTTGAAAGTATAACATATGTGGTGTGAGAAAGAGGTCCTCATTTAATTGCATGAAACTCTGGCACTGGCGCAACAAACTGAACAAAGTTCAAGGGGGTATACGCTTTCTGTAGACACTTTATTTCCTCTTTTTCCATACTCTAAGAAATGATTTGGGAAACCTGTGGGACACTGGAGGTCATTATACATGAGCCTCTTTCTGCACCTTTTAAGCCATTGAAACCTAGTTGCCTTGTTACAAGGTCTAATATTACAGTAGGTGTGGTTTCCGTCTCCTAATTTCTGAGAATGATCAAATTGGGGAATAAGTTGTAGGGAATACCACTCTTGCACTTCTAAGAAAAGACTATCTCAAATGAAACTCGCTATAGAAAGACATCTTGTTGAAAAATTCTTTATTTTTTGTCATTTCTAAAGAAAAAACATTCATCAAGTCCTTCACAAATGTTTTGTTTGTGACTTTCTCTGTTGTTCCCTTTCACACTCAACTGAACTATGTGTTATGTCTTGTAAACGTAATCAAACATTTCACTTAGGTGTGTGGGTTAACACAAACCCATATTGTATGAAACATTCAGTTTTTCATTCAAGTTTTTTCTAACAATTGCATCCATGCTAGGACTACAGTAAACAACACTTTTTACTAAAGTAAATGAAATTGTTCATTAAACAAGACACATTGTTTTAAATGTATGCAATACGACGACACTAAAAACAACACTGAAACTTTTCATTGAAATACTGGACGAGATTGTGCATATTCAATGGATTTCTCCTGGTGCTTTTTTTCATCAGTCTTTTCATGTTCTTGTTCTCTACTCAGGTGTCTCCTGTTCCTTTGGTGATGTCTGCTGTACACACATGGTATCATACACTTGAGCAAAGTGTGATACCACCGTTTGTTCTTCTCCTAAAATAAAGATGAACATTGACAAAAGTCAGAAGCACTCTTTTCTTTGACAGACGAACAAAACAATGCAAGAATAACCATACTCTCTGTTCCTTACTCATTTCTACCTACCTGTTTGACCACTTTGTCTGCTTCAGTCAGGACAGGGTGCTGGGGCTGACTCTGAGCAATCTGAGAAGAGCTCTCTGTGATCTTCTCCCCTACAGTGGCTACATTGTACTCTGTTTGAAATCCAGGTATCGCCTCCGGTAAGTTCCTCGGTCCTTTTTGGGACTTGAAAGGGCAGAATCATTTTGTGACTACATTTCCTTGTCATGCACTGATATGTTCTGGTTTGTGTTCGATTACTGCAGGCGTTCAAGTACTTTCTTTTTGTTCTAGATTGGCAGTGTTTGAGATGGTAGGAACTTGTCATATTCTCAACTCTGAATGCTCTGTAAACATACTATTTTAGCAATTCTTAGAAATCTGAAAGCAGTGTTACCTGTATCATTTTTTGTCTTGGTAGTAGTATTGCAGCTCCAACATCAGCACTTAAATAATGGTTTGTGATGTTACTTGTCCTTGGAGTTAGTATACTCCTGAGAAGTCAAGAGAAATCTTACGTAAGCATTAATTATGTTTCACTTTTGAAAGCAAAGTACGTGTCAAGTACTTTGAAGGCATTTGTTGATACTTTTAAGCACTTTCGTTGATTATTATTATCCTTCAATTAGTTATTACAAGTCCAACATTCTCTACATGATCTCACTCCATATTCCGAATGTGGGAATACAGTTGTTTTAAGGAAATGCCACTGAATAGATAGTAGCTGCACTCTACAAAGATGAATTTGCTAATTAATCAGTCAGGGACACAGCTTATACTTCAGTAGTCTTAGATCATGTAATGATGATTATTGTACTTTATAACTAGCAAAATCCCCATATCCTGTTCATTGCCCCTTTTTCAGTCATGTGGATTGACTTATCCCTGAAGTGGTTAATTCTCACCTTGACATCTCATAGAACAACTGAATCTCTACCAAGGGTGAATGTGTCCTTCCTCTTAATGTCTAAAAGAAAAGGTTAAAATTCATTGAAGCAAAATGCAACAACCCAAAATGTTGGGGAGGTCGTTTCCACAGTTATTTCATATGACAGTGCTTGGAGTGAAACTACATGACCATGGTGAAGAAGAAAAAACACTTTACCTTGTTCCTCCTGACTGATGTCCTTATGCGTGTTTTGCACAGTTGAGTGTTTTGTGTCTTGTCGTCTGTGTAGGCAACAGCCCTCTTCCCTGGGATAGAACTAGATGATATTTAGACACGTTAATTTGACTTCTCCATTGCTCACATTGATGTGGATATGATTATAATGCTCTGTTTTGTGGGCTTCCCAAGAAAACAATAAATCCCTTACTACTTGTTCGAAATGCAGTAGCACAGATCCTAACAAATACAAGAAAGAGAATATCATTCCTGTTTTGAAAAAACTTCACTGGTCACCTGTATTATCTAGGATAAATTTGAAAGTTCTTTTACTTGTTTTTAAAGCTTTAAGCGACCTAGCACGTCTGTACCTTACTGAATGTCTGTCTTCATATGTTCCTATACGTGACCTGAGATCTGCACATACTGGCCTACTGCAAATACCACATGTGAAATGCAGAAAGAGTGGAGAGGCTGCTTTTTGTTTTTATGCTTCCAAATTATGAAACTCACTTCCACTTTTTATTAGGCAGTCAAGCTCGGTACATTGTTTTAAAAAACATTTGAAAATGTTGCTTTTAGTTAAAGTGGTTCTTTGTTCTTTCTATTTCTGTTTCTTTTTTTAATTCTCTTTAATTGTTCTTATTTTATTACGACTTTCCTAATTTTTATTTAATTGACATGTATGTTGCTTTACTGTATTGCTGTATTTTCCTTTACAACTGAGAGTATATCTCTCAATTTTAATATTTTATTTTTACTCTTGGTTTTTAAAGCACCAAAGCACTATTTGTATGAAAGGTGCTCAATAGATAAAGTTTATTATTATTATTTTTAATATTATTATTATACTTTGTTACATTTTTGGTTAGGACAAAGATTCTAGTAGAGGTGGCCTCTTTTACCCCGTTCCAAAAAATTGGAAAACTACCTTCAGAATACACTGACAATGACCATCTAATGTCTCCTCTAACTGTGTATTGTCATCATGCATATCTTGTGTATTATTTATTGTAGTTGGTTTTGTCATTCTGTAAAGAAGCCACCTTTCAAGGCACTATATAAAATAATGTTTGTTATTATTATTTACATTTTTCATCGTTAAATCTGGCGAAGAGTCTTAAGAGAATATCAAAGAACAAGTTGCTCTTACCTTTCCATTCCAAGAAATGCCCTCAGCTCGGATTGCAGAGATTGACCTCTCTGTCTCAAATTCTGAGAAACATAGACTCGATTGAAAAATGACCATTTCCTAAGATTCACATAACATCACCAGTCAACATTTGCCACTTGACATCAATAGAAACCATAGAGTACATGACATTTCCAATCAGTTTTCTTTCAAGGTACAATACCAATCGCCTTGCCAGAAGAGTTATACTGCGGTAGATAAATATTACAAATGTCAGATACACGCAGAGTTGTTTGGATTACTATGAAAAGATTGGCAAATATATTTATGTTCATTATATTTCTTGGAGTGACAGAGCTAAAGAGAAAACAATACTTACCTTTATCTCTGCAGACAGGATCGCAAGGGATTCCCTTATACTGGGTTCCTATGTAACAAATAATACATTATTCAAAAAACATGATATTTCTCTGTCCATTGGCAGCATGATTGTTTATCATTACAGTTTTAGTTAGCTTTAATTTTGTAAACCCCAAGTAAACATAGTTTGTGCCTTTCTCTGAACTTTTTGGCATTTCAATTCAGTTGTTTGTAAGCTTATTTTACAGTTGCTAGGTTGATGAAGTTCCTGAACTGTGCAGTATTTCTTTTGGGTTTGGTGCGAATCATATTCTAGCGGTTGGGGGAAAAAAGCACAGGTGCCATCCCACCATTAACCCTGAAACTTACCTTAGCCGATTCTTCAACTAAACCAGACATGTTAACTAAGTGTTACAGTATGTTTCAAAGTGTGTATTTTAGCAAACACAACTGAAGTTCTGTTGTCTCCTTGGAGACACCTGGAACTGGTGTGATGCTGGTTCTATGACATCATTCGTTCTAAATGTAAATGCAGGTATTGGCACAACATAGTAAATTGATGTAAAGTTATGGATCCATTTATGATTTTCACTCAGTTTGAAAGAGTTCCTGTCGTGTGGTTAAACTTTGTGTTTGTGTTACGGAGGGTTAACTGGGGTTCTGGCTACTAGTTAGGCTTGGTCATTCAGTCATCTGGTTCATGAAATAGGAAGCTAAGAGATCTGTGTTTTAGTTTTACTGTTTGTTTTTGTTCCATAGAATCAGAAATGTTTCATTAATATTAGTAATAGAGTAGCTGTTTCTCTAAACAGTGTGTGTCAGTTTGCACTGCAGGTGTGCCAGGTAGAGACCATTTAAGAACCCAAAAATATGCTGTCATTTACTGCCGTGGCTAATTTCTGTTAACCTTGTCTCTCACTCACTTTGATGAGCAAAATGTTCATACATAAAGCATACATTTCTGATTGGTCAGAAGAAGCTTCTTAACATATAAGGTATAAAGAAAGTCAGAAAGTTAGGCACTTAGGTCAGCCTTAGGCAGTTAACCAAGACCATAATCCGATAAGAAGCTATTCCCTTTCATGTTGCTAAATCACATGTAGGATACATGAGTTACACCTCCACTTAAGAGACCTTAAAGAGACCTTGGCCAGCCAGGAGTGTAGAAAACCGTAAAACAGTTCTTGAGGACCTAATTGTTAACTCTTAACAGGCAAAGGTTCCTTCAGTCCTATGAGAAATATTTTAGAATTGAACTAAAGTGTGTTTCCGATACAGGAGCATATGTCTGTCAGGGCCTGTTGGAGAGGCCCTGGATGAGAACCCCTGGCTGCAGTTCCACATCCCCCTGAAAGTAAATAGAGCCATAAGCACGGAGCTAAGGACACTGCTCCAGGACATGCTGGCTGTCGATCCTGACCAGCGACCAGAAGCCATCCAGCAGAAGAAGCAAGTCAGGCAAGCCATGGCACGAGAGAAAACATCTTTGTAGTGACTGATAGCAAGATGTCCGTGACCAAGGGCAAATCGTCTGAGTAAAGTCTGATTTCATTTTTATGTCCCGAAAGGCCACTGCCTTTGTGCTGTAGATTTCTGATTTAGACGGGCATTTCTATGGACAACTTTGACTTTTCTGTGGGTCCAATGAAAATAAGTTTTTTAACTTATTCTTTGTTACAGTTTTCGAAAGTTTAAAGACATTCACTGAGTTGACGATAAAGGAAAAGTTTCATCTTTCACCTCTTGGAAGGTAGGCCGGTCAGAGGTACAATATATGTCTTCATGTCTTCATCCTCCATGTTTGTAACTACAGGTTTCACAGTGTTGAGCTAAGACACAAAAACACCTACAAATGGCAGTTCCAAATGTATCAAATGTATAAACCTGGGCTGAAAAAGTGTGTACAGTATATACTCTGTGTAGGTCTGATAAAAGTATTCGAGTCAAAGTGTCATATGGATACAAATTCTCATGATTTTGTATTGTGTGTTTTTTCTCTGTTCTGCTTTATTGAAAGAAATCAGATGCTCTTCCTGAAACTTACCTTAGCTGATTCTTCAGCTAAACCAGACAGACTTCTGAAATTCTCAAATATTATCAAATCTTGTTGGTTCAGAGGTGGTGGAGCCCATTACCAACAGACTCACAGCTGAAATTGCTGTGAAAAGGGCTTCTACCAAATATTAACATGTGGGTGAAAATGTATACAATTGTAATATTTCCTTTTTTCCCTTTGAAAGTATAACATATGTGGTGTGAGAAAGAGGTCCTCATTTAATTGCATGAAACTCTGGCACTTGCGCAACAAACTGAACAAAGTTCAAGGGGGTATACGCTTTCTGTAGACACTTTATTTCCTCTTTTTCCATACTCTAAGAAATGATTTGGGAAACCTGTGGGACACTGGAGGTCATTATACATGAGCCTCTTTCTGCACCTTTTAAGCCATTGAAACCTAGTTGCCTTGTTACAAGGTCTAATATTACAGTAGGTGTGGTTTCCATCTCCTAATTTCTGAGAATGATCAAATTGGGGAATAAGTTGTAGGGAATACCACTCTTGCACTTCTAAGAAAAGACTATCTCAAATGAAACTCGCTATAGAAAGACATCTTGTTGAAAAATTCTTTATTTTTTGTCATTTCTAAAGAAAAAACATTCATCAAGTCCTTCACAAATGTTTTGTTTGTGACTTTCTCTGTTGTTCCCTTTCACACTCAACTGAACTATGTGTTATGTCTTGTAAACGTAATCAAACATTTCACTTAGGTGTGTGGGTTAACACAAACCCATATTGTATGAAACATTCAGTTTTTCATTCAAGTTTTTTCTAACAATTGCATCCATGCTAGGACTACAGTAAACAACACTTTTTACTAAAGTAAATGAAATTGTTCATTAAACAAGACACATTGTTTTAAATGTATGCAATACGACAACACTAAAAACAACAATGAAACTTTTCATTGAAATACTGGACGAGATTGTGCATATTCAATGGATTTCTCCTGGTGCTTTTTTTCATCAGTCTTTTCATGTTCTTGTTCTCTACTCAGGTGTCTCCTGTTCCTTTGGTGATGTCTGCTGTACACACATGGTATCATACACTTGAGCAAAGTGTGATACCACCGTTTGTTCTTCTCCTAAAATAAAGATGAACATTGACAAAAGTCAGAAGCACTCTTTTCTTTGACAGACGAACAAAACAATGCAAGAATAACCATACTCTCTGTTCCTTACTCATTTCTACCTACCTGTTTGACCACTTTGTCTGCTTCAGTCAGGACAGGGTGCTGGGGCTGACTCTGAGCAATCTGAGAAGAGCTCTCTGTGATCTTCTCCCCTACAGTGGCTACATTGTACTCTGTTTGAAATCCAGGTATCGCCTCCGGTAAGTTCCTCGGTCCTTTTTGGGACTTGAAAGGGCAGAATCATTTTGTGACTACATTTCCTTGTCATGCACTGATATGTTCTGGTTTGTGTTCGATTACTGCAGGCGTTCAAGTACTTTCTTTTTGTTCTAGATTGGCAGTGTTTGAGATGGTAGGAACTTGTCATATTCTCAACTCTGAATGCTCTGTAAACATACTATTTTAGCAATTCTTAGAAATCTGAAAGCAGTGTTACCTGTATCATTTTTTGTCTTGGTAGTAGTATTGCAGCTCCAACATCAGCACTTAAATAATGGTTTGTGATGTTACTTGTCCTTGGAGTTAGTATACTCCTGAGAAGTCAAGAGAAATCTTACGTAAGCATTAATTATGTTTCACTTTTGAAAGCAAAGTACGTGTCAAGTACTTTGAAGGCATTTGTTGATACTTTTAAGCACTTTCGTTGATTATTATTATCCTTCAATTAGTTATTACAAGTCCAACATTCTCTACATGATCTCACTCCATATTCAGATGTGGGAATACAATTGTTTTAAGGAAATGCCACTGAATAGATAGTAGCTGCACTCTACAAAGATGAATTTGCTAATTAATCAGTCAGGGACACAGCTTATACTTCAGTACTCTTAGATCATGTAATGATGATTATTGTACTTTATAACTAGCAAAATCCCCATATCCTGTTCATTGCCCCTTTTTCAGTTATGTGGATTGACTTATCCCTGAAGTGGTTAATTCTCACCTTGACATCTCATAGAACAACTGAATCTCTACCAAGGGTGAATGTGTCCTTCCTCTTAATGTCTAAAAGAAAAGGTTAAAATTCATTGAAGCAAAATGCAACAACCCAAAATGTTGGGGAGGTCGTTTCCACAGTTATTTCATATGACAGTGCTTGGAGTGAAACTACATGACCATGGTGAAGAAGAAAAAACACTTTACCTTGTTCCTCCTGACTGATGTCCTTATGCGTGTTTTGCACAGTTGAGTGTTTTGTGTCTTGTCGTCTGTGTAGGCAACAGCCCTCTTCCCTGGGATAGAACTAGATGATATTTAGACACGTTAATTTGACTTCTCCATTGCTCACATTGATGTGGATATGATTATAATGCTCTGTTTTGTGGGCTTCCCAAGAAAACAATAAATCCCTTACTACTTGTTCGAAATGCAGTAGCACAGATCCTAACCAATACAAGAAAGAGAATATCATTCCTATTTTGAAAAAACTTCACTTTTCACCTGTATTATCTAGGATAAATTTGAAAGTTATTTTACTTGATTTTTAAGCTTTAAGCGACCTAGCACGTCTGTACCTTCCTGAATGTCTGTCTTCCTATGTTCCTATACGTGACCTGAGATCTGCACATACTGGCCTACTGCAAATACCACATGTGAAATGCAGAAAGAGTGGAGAGGCTGCTTTTTGTTTTTATGCTTCTAAATTATGAAACTCACTTCCACTTTTTATTAGGCAGTCAAGCTCGGTACATTGTTTTAAAAAACATTTGAAAATGTTGCTTTTAGTTAAAGTGGTTCTTTGTTCTTTCTATTTCTGTTTCTTTTTTTAATTCTCTTTAATTGTTCTTATTTTATTACGACTTTCCTAATTTTTATTTATTTAATTGACATGTATGTTGCTTTACTGGATTGCTGTATTTTCCTTTACAACTGAAAGTATATCTCTCAATTTTAATATTTTACTTTTACGCTTGGTTTTTAAAGCACCAAAGCACTATTTGTATGAAAGGTGCTCTATAGATAAAGTTTATTATTATTATTTTTAATATTATTATTATACTTTGTTACATTTTTGGTTAGGACAAAGATTCTAGTAGAGGTGGCCTCTTTTACCCCGTTCCAAAAAATTGGAAAACTACCTTCAGAATACACTGACAATGACCATCTACTGTCTCCTTTAACTGTGTATTGTCATCATGCATATCTTGTGTGTTATTTATTGTAGTTGGTTTTGTCATTCTGTAAAGAAGCCACCTTTCAAGGCACTATATAAAATAATGTTTGTTATTATTATTTACATTTTTCATCGTTAAATCTGGCGAAGAGTCTTAAGAGAATATCAAAGAACAAGTTGCTCTTACCTTTCCATTCCAAGAAATGCCCTCAGCTCGGATTGCAGAGATTGACCTCTCTGTCTCAAATTCTGAGAAACATAGACTCGATTGAAAAATGACCATTTCCTAAGATTCACATAACATCACCAGTCAACATTTGCCACTTGACATCAATAGAAACCATAGAGTACATGACATTTCCAATCAGTTTTCTTTCAAGGTACAATACCAATCGCCTTGCCAGAAGAGTTATACTGCGGTAGATAAATATTACAAATGTCAGATACACGCAGAGTTGTTTGGATTACTATGAAAAGATTGGCAAATATATTTATGTTCATTATATTTCTTGGAGTGACAGAGCTAAAGAGAAAACAATACTTACCTTTATCTCTGCAGACAGGATCGCAAGGGATTCCCTTATACTGGGTTCCTATGTAACAAATAATACATTATTCAAAAAACATGATATTTCTCTGTCCATTGGCAGCATGATTGTTTATCATTACAGTTTTAGTTAGCTTTAATTTTGTAAACCCCAAGTAAACATAGTTTGTGCCTTTCTCTGAACTTTTTGGCATTTCAATTCAGTTGTTTGTAAGCTTATTTTACAGTTGCTAGGTTGATGAAGTTCCTGAACTGTGCAGTATTTCTTTTGGGTTTGGTGCGAATCATATTCTAGCGGTTGGGGGAAAAAAGCACAGGTGCCATCCCACCATTAACCCTGAAACTTACCTTAGCCGATTCTTCAACTAAACCAGACATGTTAACTAAGTGTTACAGTATGTTTCAAAGTGTGTATTTTAGCAAACACAACTGAAGTTCTGTTGTCTCCTTGGAGACACCTGGAACTGGTGTGATGCTGGTTCTATGACATCATTCGTTCTAAATGTAAATGCAGGTATTGGCACAACATAGTAAATTGATGTAAAGTTATGGATCCATTTATGATTTTCACTCAGTTTGAAAGAGTTCCTGTCGTGTGGTTAAACTTTGTGTTTGTGTTACGGAGGGTTAACTGGGGTTCTGGCTACTAGTTAGGCTTGGTCATTCAGTCATCTGGTTCATGAAATAGGAAGCTAAGAGATCTGTGTTTTAGTTTTACTGTTTGTTTTTGTTCCATAGAATCAGAAATGTTTCATTAATATTAGTAATAGAGTAGCTGTTTCTCTAAACAGTGTGTGTCAGTTTGCACTGCAGGTGTGCCAGGTAGAGACCATTTAAGAACCCAAAAATATGCTGTCATTTACTGCCGTGGCTAATTTCTGTTAACCTTGTCTCTCACTCACTTTGATGAGCAAAATGTTCATACATAAAGCATACATTTCTGATTGGTCAGAAGAAGCTTCTTAACATATAAGGTATAAAGAAAGTCAGAAAGTTAGGCACTTAGGTCAGCCTTAGGCAGTTAACCAAGACCATAATCCGATAAGAAGCTATTCCCTTTCATGTTGCTAAATCACATGTAGGATAAATGAGTTACACCTCCACTTAAGAGACCTTAAAGAGACCTTGGCCAGCCAGGAGTTGAGAAAACTGTAAAACAGTTCTTGAGGACCTAATTGTTAACTCTTAACAGGCAAAGGTTCCTTCAGTCCTATGAGAAATATTTTAGAATTGAACTAAAGTGTGTTTCCGATACAGGAGCATATGTCTGTCAGGGCCTGTTGGAGAGGCCCTGGATGAGAACCCCTGGCTGCAGTTCCACATCCCCCTGAAAGTAAATAGAGCCATAAGCACGGAGCTAAGGACACTGCTCCAGGACATGCTGGCTGTCGATCCTGACCAGCGACCAGAAGCCATCCAGCAGAAGAAGCAAGTCAGGCAAGCCATGGCACGAGAGAAAACATCTTTGTAGTGACTGATAGCAAGATGTCCGTGACCAAGGGCAAATCGTCTGAGTAAAGTCTGATTTCATTTTTATGTCCCGAAAGGCCACTGCCTTTGTGCTGTAGATTTCTGATTTAGACGGGCATTTCTATGGACAACTTTGACTTTTCTGTGGGTCCAATGAAAATAAGTTTTTTAACTTATTCTTTGTTACAGTTTTCGAAAGTTTAAAGACATTCACTGAGTTGACGATAAAGGAAAAGTTTCATCTTTCACCTCTTGGAAGGTAGGCCGGTCAGAGGTACAATATATGTCTTCATGTCTTCATCCTCCATGTTTGTAACTACAGGTTTCACAGTGTTGAGCTAAGACACAAAAACACCTACAAATGGCAGTTCCAAATGTATCAAATGTATAAACCTGGGCTGAAAAAGTGTGTACAGTATATACTCTGTGTAGGTCTGATAAAAGTATTCGAGTCAAAGTGTCATATGGATACAAATTCTCATGATTTTGTATTGTGTGTTTTTTCTCTGTTCTGCTTTATTGAAAGAAATCAGATGCTCTTCCTGAAACTTACCTTAGCTGATTCTTCAGCTAAACCAGACAGACTTCTGAAATTCTCAAATATTATCAAATCTTGTTGGTTCAGAGGTGGTGGAGCCCATTACCAACAGACTCACAGCTGAAATTGCTGTGAAAAGGGCTTCTACCAAATATTAACATGTGGGTGAAAATGTATACAATTGTAATATTTCCTTTTTTCCCTTTGAAAGTATAACATATGTGGTGTGAGAAAGAGGTCCTCATTTAATTGCATGAAACTCTGGCACTTGCGCAACAAACTGAACAAAGTTCAAGGGGGTATACGCTTTCTGTAGACACTTTATTTCCTCTTTTTCCATACTCTAAGAAATGATTTGGGAAACCTGTGGGACACTGGAGGTCATTATACATGAGCCTCTTTCTGCACCTTTTAAGCCATTGAAACCTAGTTGCCTTGTTACAAGGTCTAATATTACAGTAGGTGTGGTTTCCGTCTCCTAATTTCTGAGAATGATCAAATTGGGGAATAAGTTGTAGGGAATACCACTCTTGCACTTCTAAGAAAAGACTATCTCAAATGAAACTCGCTATAGAAAGACATCTTGTTGAAAAATTCTTTATTTTTTGTCATTTCTAAAGAAAAAACATTCATCAAGTCCTTCACAAATGTTTTGTTTGTGACTTTCTCTGTTGTTCCCTTTCACACTCAACTGAACTATGTGTTATGTCTTGTAAACGTAACCAAACATTTCACTTAGGTGTGTGGGTTAACACAAACCCATATTGTATGAAACATTCAGTTTTTCATTCAAGTTTTTTCTAACAATTGCATCCATGCTAGGACTACAGTAAACAACACTTTTTACTAAAGTAAATGAAATTGTTCATTAAACAAGACACATTGTTTTAAATGTATGCAATACGACAACACTAAAAACAACAATGAAACTTTTCATTGAAATACTGGACGAGATTGTGCATATTCAATGGATTTCTCCTGGTGCTTTTTTTCATCAGTCTTTTCATGTTCTTGTTCTCTACTCAGGTGTCTCCTGTTCCTTTGGTGATGTCTGCTGTACACACATGGTATCATACACTTGAGCAAAGTGTGATACCACCGTTTGTTCTTCTCCTAAAATAAAGATGAACATTGACAAAAGTCAGAAGCACTCTTTTCTTTGACAGACGAACAAAACAATGCAAGAATAACCATACTCTCTGTTCCTTACTCATTTCTACCTACCTGTTTGACCACTTTGTCTGCTTCAGTCAGGACAGGGTGCTGGGGCTGACTCTGAGCAATCTGAGAAGAGCTCTCTGTGATCTTCTCCCCTACAGTGGCTACATTGTACTCTGTTTGAAATCCAGGTATCGCCTCCGGTAAGTTCCTCGGTCCTTTTTGGGACTTGAAAGGGCAGAATCATTTTGTGACTACATTTCCTTGTCATGCACTGATATGTTCTGGTTTGTGTTCGATTACTGCAGGCGTTCAAGTACTTTCTTTTTGTTCTAGATTGGCAGTGTTTGAGATGGTAGGAACTTGTCATATTCTCAACTCTGAATGCTCTGTAAACATACTATTTTAGCAATTCTTAGAAATCTGAAAGCAGTGTTACCTGTATCATTTTTTGTCTTGGTAGTAGTATTGCAGCTCCAACATCAGCACTTAAATAATGGTTTGTGATGTTACTTGTCCTTGGAGTTAGTATACTCCTGAGAAGTCAAGAGAAATCTTACGTAAGCATTAATTATGTTTCACTTTTGAAAGCAAAGTACGTGTCAAGTACTTTGAAGGCATTTGTTGATACTTTTAAGCACTTTCGTTGATTATTATTATCCTTCAATTAGTTATTACAAGTCCAACATTCTCTACATGATCTCACTCCATATTCAGATGTGGGAATACAATTGTTTTAAGGAAATGCCACTGAATAGATAGTAGCTGCACTCTACAAAGATGAATTTGCTAATTAATCAGTCAGGGACACAGCTTATACTTCAGTAGTCTTAGATCATGTAATGATGATTATTGTACTTTATAACTAGCAAAATCCCCATATCCTGTTCATTGCCCCTTTTTCAGTTATGTGGATTGACTTATCCCTGAAGTGGTTAATTCTCACCTTAACATCTCATAGAACAACTGAATCTCTACCAAGGGTGAATGTGTCCTTCCTCTTAATGTCTAAAAGAAAAGGTTAAAATTCATTGAAGCAAAATGCAACAACCCAAAATGTTGGGGAGGTCGTTTCCACAGTTATTTCATATGACAGTGCTTGGAGTGAAACTACATGACCATGGTGAAGAAGAAAAAACACTTTACCTTGTTCCTCCTGACTGATGTCCTTATGCGTGTTTTGCACAGTTGAGTGTTTTGTGTCTTGTCGTCTGTGTAGGCAACAGCCCTCTTCCCTGGGATAGAACTAGATGATATTTAGACACGTTAATTTGACTTCTCCATTGCTCACATTGATGTGGATATGATTATAATGCTCTGTTTTGTGGGCTTCCCAAGAAAACAATAAATCCCTTACTACTTGTTCGAAATGCAGTAGCACAGATCCTAACCAATACAAGAAAGAGAATATCATTCCTATTTTGAAAAAACTTCACTTTTCACCTGTATTATCTAGGATAAATTTGAAAGTTATTTTACTTGATTTTTAAGCTTTAAGCGACCTAGCACGTCTGTACCTTCCTGAATGTCTGTCTTCCTATGTTCCTATACGTGACCTGAGATCTGCACATACTGGCCTACTGCAAATACCACATGTGAAATGCAGAAAGAGTGGAGAGGCTGCTTTTTGTTTTTATGCTTCTAAATTATGAAACTCACTTCCACTTTTTATTAGGCAGTCAAGCTCGGTACATTGTTTTAAAAAACATTTGAAAATGTTGCTTTTAGTTAAAGTGGTTCTTTGTTCTTTCTATTTCTGTTTCTTTTTTTAATTCTCTTTAATTGTTCTTATTTTATTACGACTTTCCTAATTTTTATTTATTTAATTGACATGTATGTTGCTTTACTGGATTGCTGTATTTTCCTTTACAACTGAAAGTATATCTCTCAATTTTAATATTTTACTTTTACGCTTGGTTTTTAAAGCACCAAAGCACTATTTGTATGAAAGGTGCTCTATAGATAAAGTTTATTATTATTATTTTTAATATTATTATTATACTTTGTTACATTTTTGGTTAGGACAAAGATTCTAGTAGAGGTGGCCTCTTTTACCCCGTTCCAAAAAATTGGAAAACTACCTTCAGAATACACTGACAATGACCATCTACTGTCTCCTTTAACTGTGTATTGTCATCATGCATATCTTGTGTGTTATTTATTGTAGTTGGTTTTGTCATTCTGTAAAGAAGCCACCTTTCAAGGCACTATATAAAATAATGTTTGTTATTATTATTTACATTTTTCATCGTTAAATCTGGCGAAGAGTCTTAAGAGAATATCAAAGAACAAGTTGCTCTTACCTTTCCATTCCAAGAAATGCCCTCAGCTCGGATTGCAGAGATTGACCTCTCTGTCTCAAATTCTGAGAAACATAGACTCGATTGAAAAATGACCATTTCCTAAGATTCACATAACATCACCAGTCAACATTTGCCACTTGACATCAATAGAAACCATAGAGTACATGACATTTCCAATCAGTTTTCTTTCAAGGTACAATACCAATCGCCTTGCCAGAAGAGTTATACTGCGGTAGATAAATATTACAAATGTCAGATACACGCAGAGTTGTTTGGATTACTATGAAAAGATTGGCAAATATATTTATGTTCATTATATTTCTTGGAGTGACAGAGCTAAAGAGAAAACAATACTTACCTTTATCTCTGCAGACAGGATCGCAAGGGATTCCCTTATACTGGGTTCCTATGTAACAAATAATACATTATTCAAAAAACATGATATTTCTCTGTCCATTGGCAGCATGATTGTTTATCATTACAGTTTTAGTTAGCTTTAATTTTGTAAACCCCAAGTAAACATAGTTTGTGCCTTTCTCTGAACTTTTTGGCATTTCAATTCAGTTGTTTGTAAGCTTATTTTACAGTTGCTAGGTTGATGAAGTTCCTGAACTGTGCAGTATTTCTTTTGGGTTTGGTGCGAATCATATTCTAGTGGTTGGGGGAAAAAAGCACAGGTGCCATCCCACCATTTAACCCTGAAACTTACCTTAGCCGATTCTTCAACTAAACCAGACATGTTAACTAAGTGTTACAGTATGTTTCAAAGTGTGTATTTTAGCAAACACAACTGAAGTTCTGTTGTCTCCTTGGAGACACCTGGAACTGGTGTGATGCTGGTTCTATGACATCATTCGTTCTAAATGTAAATGCAGGTATTGGCACAACATAGTAAATTGATGTAAAGTTATGGATCCATTTATGATTTTCACTCAGTTTGAAAGAGTTCCTGTCGTGTGGTTAAACTTTGTGTTTGTGTTACGGAGGGTTAACTGGGGTTCTGGCTACTAGTTAGGCTTGGTCATTCAGTCATCTGGTTCATGAAATAGGAAGCTAAGAGATCTGTGTTTTAGTTTTACTGTTTGTTTTTGTTCCATAGAATCAGAAATGTTTCATTAATATTAGTAATAGAGTAGCTGTTTCTCTAAACAGTGTGTGTCAGTTTGCACTGCAGGTGTGCCAGGTAGAGACCATTTAAGAACCCAAAAATATGCTGTCATTTACTGCCGTGGCTAATTTCTGTTAACCTTGTCTCTCACTCACTTTGATGAGCAAAATGTTCATACATAAAGCATACATTTCTGATTGGTCAGAAGAAGCTTCTTAACATATAAGGTATAAAGAAAGTCAGAAAGTTAGGCACTTAGGTCAGCCTTAGGCAGTTAACCAAGACCATAATCCGATAAGAAGCTATTCCCTTTCATGTTGCTAAATCACATGTAGGATAAATGAGTTACACCTCCACTTAAGAGACCTTAAAGAGACCTTGGCCAGCCAGGAGTTGAGAAAACTGTAAAACAGTTCTTGAGGACCTAATTGTTAACTCTTAACAGGCAAAGGTTCCTTCAGTCCTATGAGAAATATTTTAGAATTGAACTAAAGTGTGTTTCCGATACAGGAGCATATGTCTGTCAGGGCCTGTTGGAGAGGCCCTGGATGAGAACCCCTGGCTGCAGTTCCACATCCCCCTGAAAGTAAATAGAGCCATAAGCACGGAGCTAAGGACACTGCTCCAGGACATGCTGGCTGTCGATCCTGACCAGCGACCAGAAGCCATCCAGCAGAAGAAGCAAGTCAGGCAAGCCATGGCACGAGAGAAAACATCTTTGTAGTGACTGATAGCAAGATGTCCGTGACCAAGGGCAATTCGTCTGAGTAAAGTCTGATTTCATTTTTATGTCCCGAAAGGCCACTGCCTTTGTGCTGTAGATTTCTGATTTAGACGGGCATTTCTATGGACAACTTTGACTTTTCTGTGGGTCCAATGAAAATACGTTTTTTAACTTATTCTTTGTTACAGTTTTCGAAAGTTTAAAGACATTCACTGAGTTGACGATAAAGGAAAAGTTTCATCTTTCACCTCTTGGAAGGTAGGCCGGTCAGAGGTACAATATATGTCTTCATGTCTTCATCCTCCATGTTTGTAACTACAGGTTTCACAGTGTTGAGCTAAGACACAAAAACACCTACAAATGGCAGTTCCAAATGTATCAAATGTATAAACCTGGGCTGAAAAAGTGTGTACAGTATATACTCTGTGTAGGTCTGATAAAAGTATTCGAGTCAAAGTGTCATATGGATACAAATTCTCATGATTTTGTATTGTGTGTTTTTTCTCTGTTCTGCTTTATTGAAAGAAATCAGATGCTCTTCCTGAAACTTACCTTAGCTGATTCTTCAGCTAAACCAGACAGACTTCTGAAATTCTCAAATATTATCAAATCTTGTTGGTTCAGAGGTGGTGGAGCCCATTACCAACAGACTCACAGCTGAAATTGCTGTGAAAAGGGCTTCTACCAAATATTAACATGTGGGTGAAAATGTATACAATTGTAATATTTCCTTTTTTCCCTTTGAAAGTATAACATGTGGTGTGAGAAAGAGGTCCTCATTTAATTGCATGAAACTCTGGCACTGGCGCAACAAACTGAACAAAGTTCAAGGGGGTATACGCTTTCTGTAGACACTTTATTTCCTCTTTTTCCATACTCTAAGAAATGATTTGGGAAACCTGTGGGACACTGGAGGTCATTATACATGAGCCTCTTTCTGCACCTTTTAAGCCATTGAAACCTAGTTGCCTTGTTACAAGGTCTAATATTACAGTAGGTGTGGTTTCCGTCTCCTAATTTCTGAGAATGATCAAATTGGGGAATAAGTTGTAGGGAATACCACTCTTGCACTTCTAAGAAAAGACTATCTCAAATGAAACTCGCTATAGAAAGACATCTTGTTGAAAAATTCTTTATTTTTTGTCATTTCTAAAGAAAAAACATTCATCAAGTCCTTCACAAATGTTTTGTTTGTGACTTTCTCTGTTGTTCCCCTTCACACTCAACTGAACTATGTGTTATGTCTTGTAAACGTAATCAAACATTTCACTTAGGTGTGTGGGTTAACACAAACCCATATTGTATGAAACATTCAGTTTTTCATTCAAGTTTTTTCTAACAATTGCATCCATGCTAGGACTACAGTAAACAACACTTTTTACTAAAGTAAATGAAATTGTTCATTTAACAAGACACATTGTTTTAAATGTATGCAATACGACGACACTAAAAACAACACTGAAACTTTTCATTGAAATACTGGACGAGATTGTGCATATTCAATGGATTTCTCCTGGTGCTTTTTTTCATCAGTCTTTTCATATTCTTGTTCTCTACTCAGGTGTCTCCTGTTCCTTTGGTGATGTCTGCTGTATACACATGGTATCATACACTTGAGCAAAGTGTGATACCACCGTTTGTTCTTCTCCTAAAATAAAGATGAACATTGACAAAAGTCAGAAGCACTCTTTTCTTTGACAGACGAACAAAACAATGCAAGAATAACCATACTCTCTGTTCCTTACTCATTTCTACCTACCTGTTTGACCACTTTGTCTGCTTCAGTCAGGACAGGGTGCTGGGGCTGACTCTGAGCAATCTGAGAAGAGCTCTCTGTGATCTTCTCCCCTACAGTGGCTGCATTGTACTCTGTTTGAAATCCAGGTATCGCCTCCGGTAAGTTCCTCTGTCCTTTTTGGGACTTGAAAGGGTAGAATCATTTTGTGACTACATTTCCTTGTCATGCACTGATATGTTCTGGTTTGTGTTCGATTACTGCAGGCGTTCAAGTACTTTCTTTTTGTTCTAGATTGGCAGTGTTTGAGATGGTAGGAACTTGTCATATTCTCAACTCTGAATGCTCTGTAAACATACTATTTTAGCAATTCTTAGAAATCTGAAAGCAGTGTTACCTGTATCATTTTTTGTCTTGGTAGTAGTATTGCAGCTCCAACATCAGCACTTAAATAATGGTTTGTGATGTTACTTGTCCTTGGAGTTAGTATACTCCTGAGAAGTCAAGAGAAATCTTACGTAAGCATTAATTATGTTTCACTTTTGAAAGCAAAGTACGTGTCAAGTACTTTGAAGGCATTTGTTGATACTTTTAAGCACTTTCGTTGATTATTATTATCCTTCAATTAGTTATTACAAGTCCAACATTCTCTACATGATCTCACTCCATATTCAGAATGTGGGAATACAGTTGTTTTAAGGAAATGCCACTGAATAGATAGTAGCTGCACTCTACAAAGATGAATTTGCTAATTAATCAGTCAGGGACACAGCTTATACTTCAGTAGTCTTAGATCATGTAATGATGATTATTGTACTTTATAACTAGCAAAATCCCCATATCCTGTTCATTGCCCCTTTTTCAGTTATGTGGATTGACTTATCCCTGAAGTGGTTAATTCTCACCTTGACATCTCATAGAACAACTGAATCTCTACCAAGGGTGAATGTGTCCTTCCTCTTAATGTCTAAAAGAAAAGGTTAAAATTCATTGAAGCAAAATGCAACAACCCAAAATGTTGGGGAGGTCGTTTCCACAGTTATTTCATATGACAGTGCTTGGAGTGAAACTACATGACCATGGTGAAGAAGAAAAAACACTTTACCTTGTTCCTCCTGACTGATGTCCTTATGCGTGTTTTGCACAGTTGAGTGTTTTGTGTCTTGTCGTCTGTGTAGGCAACAGCCCTCTTCCCTGGGATAGAACTAGATGATATTTAGACACGTTAATTTGACTTCTCCATTGCTCACATTGATGTGGATATGATTATAATGCTCTGTTTTGTGGGCTTCCCAAGAAAACAATAAATCCCTTACTACTTGTTCGAAATGCAGTAGCACAGATCCTAACCAATACAAGAAAGAGAATATCATTCCTATTTTGAAAAAACTTCACTTTTCACCTGTATTATCTAGGATAAATTTGAAAGTTATTTTACTTGATTTTTAAGCTTTAAGCGACCTAGCACGTCTGTACCTTCCTGAATGTCTGTCTTCCTATGTTCCTATACGTGACCTGAGATCTGCACATACTGGCCTACTGCAAATACCACATGTGAAATGCAGAAAGAGTGGAGAGGCTGCTTTTTGTTTTTATGCTTCTAAATTATGAAACTCACTTCCACTTTTTATTAGGCAGTCAAGCTCGGTACATTGTTTTAAAAAACATTTGAAAATGTTGCTTTTAGTTAAAGTGGTTCTTTGTTCTTTCTATTTCTGTTTCTTTTTTTAATTCTCTTTAATTGTTCTTATTTTATTACGACTTTCCTAATTTTTATTTATTTAATTGACATGTATGTTGCTTTACTGGATTGCTGTATTTTCCTTTACAACTGAAAGTATATCTCTCAATTTTAATATTTTACTTTTACGCTTGGTTTTTAAAGCACCAAAGCACTATTTGTATGAAAGGTGCTCTATAGATAAAGTTTATTATTATTATTTTTAATATTATTATTATACTTTGTTACATTTTTGGTTAGGACAAAGATTCTAGTAGAGGTGGCCTCTTTTACCCCGTTCCAAAAAATTGGAAAACTACCTTCAGAATACACTGACAATGACCATCTACTGTCTCCTTTAACTGTGTATTGTCATCATGCATATCTTGTGTGTTATTTATTGTAGTTGGTTTTGTCATTCTGTAAAGAAGCCACCTTTCAAGGCACTATATAAAATAATGTTTGTTATTATTATTTACATTTTTCATCGTTAAATCTGGCGAAGAGTCTTAAGAGAATATCAAAGAACAAGTTGCTCTTACCTTTCCATTCCAAGAAATGCCCTCAGCTCGGATTGCAGAGATTGACCTCTCTGTCTCAAATTCTGAGAAACATAGACTCGATTGAAAAATGACCATTTCCTAAGATTCACATAACATCACCAGTCAACATTTGCCACTTGACATCAATAGAAACCATAGAGTACATGACATTTCCAATCAGTTTTCTTTCAAGGTACAATACCAATCGCCTTGCCAGAAGAGTTATACTGCGGTAGATAAATATTACAAATGTCAGATACACGCAGAGTTGTTTGGATTACTATGAAAAGATTGGCAAATATATTTATGTTCATTATATTTCTTGGAGTGACAGAGCTAAAGAGAAAACAATACTTACCTTTATCTCTGCAGACAGGATCGCAAGGGATTCCCTTATACTGGGTTCCTATGTAACAAATAATACATTATTCAAAAAACATGATATTTCTCTGTCCATTGGCAGCATGATTGTTTATCATTACAGTTTTAGTTAGCTTTAATTTTGTAAACCCCAAGTAAACATAGTTTGTGCCTTTCTCTGAACTTTTTGGCATTTCAATTCAGTTGTTTGTAAGCTTATTTTACAGTTGCTAGGTTGATGAAGTTCCTGAACTGTGCAGTATTTCTTTTGGGTTTGGTGCGAATCATATTCTAGCGGTTGGGGGAAAAAAGCACAGGTGCCATCCCACCATTAAACCCTGAAACTTACCTTAGCCGATTCTTCAACTAAACCAGACATGTTAACTAAGTGTTACAGTATGTTTCAAAGTGTGTATTTTAGCAAACACAACTGAAGTTCTGTTGTCTCCTTGGAGACACCTGGAACTGGTGTGATGCTGGTTCTATGACATCATTCGTTCTAAATGTAAATGCAGGTATTGGCACAACATAGTAAATTGATGTAAAGTTATGGATCCATTTATGATTTTCACTCAGTTTGAAAGAGTTCCTGTCGTGTGGTTAAACTTTGTGTTTGTGTTACGGAGGGTTAACTGGGGTTCTGGCTACTAGTTAGGCTTGGTCATTCAGTCATCTGGTTCATGAAATAGGAAGCTAAGAGATCTGTGTTTTAGTTTTACTGTTTGTTTTTGTTCCATAGAATCAGAAATGTTTCATTAATATTAGTAATAGAGTAGCTGTTTCTCTAAACAGTGTGTGTCAGTTTGCACTGCAGGTGTGCCAGGTAGAGACCATTTAAGAACCCAAAAATATGCTGTCATTTACTGCCGTGGCTAATTTCTGTTAACCTTGTCTCTCACTCACTTTGATGAGCAAAATGTTCATACATAAAGCATACATTTCTGATTGGTCAGAAGAAGCTTCTTAACATATAAGGTATAAAGAAAGTCAGAAAGTTAGGCACTTAGGTCAGCCTTAGGCAGTTAACCAAGACCATAATCCGATAAGAAGCTATTCCCTTTCATGTTGCTAAATCACATGTTGGATACATGAGTTACACCTCCACTTAAGAGACCTTAAAGAGACCTTGGCCAGCCAGGAGTTGAGAAAACCGTAAAACAGTTCTTGAGGACCTAATTGTTAACTCTTAACAGGCAAAGGTTCCTTCAGTCCTATGAGAAATATTTTAGAATTGAACTAAAGTGTGTTTCCGATACAGGAGCATATGTCTGTCAGGGCCTGTTGGAGAGGCCCTGGATGAGAACCCCTGGCTGCAGTTCCACATCCCCCTGAAAGTAAATAGAGCCATAAGCACGGAGCTAAGGACACTGCTCCAGGACATGCTGGCTGTCGATCCTGACCAGCGACCAGAAGCCATCCAGCAGAAGAAGCAAGTCAGGCAAGCCATGGCACGAGAGAAAACATCTTTGTAGTGACTGATAGCAAGATGTCCGTGACCAAGGGCAATTCGTCTGAGTAAAGTCTGATTTCATTTTTATGTCCCGAAAGGCCACTGCCTTTGTGCTGTAGATTTCTGATTTAGACGGGCATTTCTATGGACAACTTTGACTTTTCTGTGGGTCCAATGAAAATAAGTTTTTTAACTTATTCTTTCTTACAGTTTTCGAAAGTTTAAAGACATTCACTGAGTTGACGATAAAGGAAAAGTTTCATCTTTCACCTCTTGGAAGGTAGGCCGGTCAGAGGTACAATATATGTCTTCATGTCTTCATCCTCCATGTTTGTAACTACAGGTTTCACAGTGTTGAGCTAAGACACAAAAACACCTACAAATGGCAGTTCCAAATGTATCAAATGTATAAACCTGGGCTGAAAAAGTGTGTACAGTATATACTCTGTGTAGGTCTGATAAAAGTATTCGAGTCAAAGTGTCATATGGATACAAATTCTCATGATTTTGTATTGTGTGTTTTTTCTCTGTTCTGCTTTATTGAAAGAAATCAGATGCTCTTCCTGAAACTTACCTTAGCTGATTCTTCAGCTAAACCAGACAGACTTCTGAAATTCTCAAATATTATCAAATCTTGTTGGTTCAGAGGTGGTGGAGCCCATTACCAACAGACTCACAGCTGAAATTGCTGTGAAAAGGGCTTCTACCAAATATTAACATGTGGGTGAAAATGTATACAATTGTAATATTTCCTTTTTTCCCTTTGAAAGTATAACATGTGGTGTGAGAAAGAGGTCCTCATTTAATTGCATGAAACTCTGGCACTGGCGCAACAAACTGAACAAAGTTCAAGGGGGTATACGCTTTCTGTAGACACTTTATTTCCTCTTTTTCCATACTCTAAGAAATGATTTGGGAAACCTGTGGGACACTGGAGGTCATTATACATGAGCCTCTTTCTGCACCTTTTAAGCCATTGAAACCTAGTTGCCTTGTTACAAGGTCTAATATTACAGTAGGTGTGGTTTCCGTCTCCTAATTTCTGAGAATGATCAAATTGGGGAATAAGTTGTAGGGAATACCACTCTTGCACTTCTAAGAAAAGACTATCTCAAATGAAACTCGCTATAGAAAGACATCTTGTTGAAAAATTCTTTATTTTTTGTCATTTCTAAAGAAAAAACATTCATCAAGTCCTTCACAAATGTTTTGTTTGTGACTTTCTCTGTTGTTCCCCTTCACACTCAACTGAACTATGTGTTATGTCTTGTAAACGTAATCAAACATTTCACTTAGGTGTGTGGGTTAACACAAACCCATATTGTATGAAACATTCAGTTTTTCATTCAAGTTTTTTCTAACAATTGCATCCATGCTAGGACTACAGTAAACAACACTTTTTACTAAAGTAAATGAAATTGTTCATTTAACAAGACACATTGTTTTAAATGTATGCAATACGACGACACTAAAAACAACACTGAAACTTTTCATTGAAATACTGGACGAGATTGTGCATATTCAATGGATTTCTCCTGGTGCTTTTTTTCATCAGTCTTTTCATATTCTTGTTCTCTACTCAGGTGTCTCCTGTTCCTTTGGTGATGTCTGCTGTATACACATGGTATCATACACTTGAGCAAAGTGTGATACCACCGTTTGTTCTTCTCCTAAAATAAAGATGAACATTGACAAAAGTCAGAAGCACTCTTTTCTTTGACAGACGAACAAAACAATGCAAGAATAACCATACTCTCTGTTCCTTACTCATTTCTACCTACCTGTTTGACCACTTTGTCTGCTTCAGTCAGGACAGGGTGCTGGGGCTGACTCTGAGCAATCTGAGAAGAGCTCTCTGTGATCTTCTCCCCTACAGTGGCTGCATTGTACTCTGTTTGAAATCCAGGTATCGCCTCCGGTAAGTTCCTCTGTCCTTTTTGGGACTTGAAAGGGTAGAATCATTTTGTGACTACATTTCCTTGTCATGCACTGATATGTTCTGGTTTGTGTTCGATTACTGCAGGCGTTCAAGTACTTTCTTTTTGTTCTAGATTGGCAGTGTTTGAGATGGTAGGAACTTGTCATATTCTCAACTCTGAATGCTCTGTAAACATACTATTTTAGCAATTCTTAGAAATCTGAAAGCAGTGTTACCTGTATCATTTTTTGTCTTGGTAGTAGTATTGCAGCTCCAACATCAGCACTTAAATAATGGTTTGTGATGTTACTTGTCCTTGGAGTTAGTATACTCCTGAGAAGTCAAGAGAAATCTTACGTAAGCATTAATTATGTTTCACTTTTGAAAGCAAAGTACGTGTCAAGTACTTTGAAGGCATTTGTTGATACTTTTAAGCACTTTCGTTGATTATTATTATCCTTCAATTAGTTATTACAAGTCCAACATTCTCTACATGATCTCACTCCATATTCAGAATGTGGGAATACAGTTGTTTTAAGGAAATGCCACTGAATAGATAGTAGCTGCACTCTACAAAGATGAATTTGCTAATTAATCAGTCAGGGACACAGCTTATACTTCAGTAGTCTTAGATCATGTAATGATGATTATTGTACTTTATAACTAGCAAAATCCCCATATCCTGTTCATTGCCCCCTTTTCAGTTATGTGGATTGACTTATCCCTGAAGTGGTTAATTCTCACCTTGACATCTCATAGAACAACTGAATCTCTACCAAGGGTGAATGTGTCCTTCCTCTTAATGTCTAAAAGAAAAGGTTAAAATTCATTGAAGCAAAATGCAACAACCCAAAATGTTGGGGAGGTCGTTTCCACAGTTATTTCATATGACAGTGCTTGGAGTGAAACTACATGACCATGGTGAAGAAGAAAAAACACTTTACCTTGTTCCTCCTGACTGATGTCCTTATGCGTGTTTTGCACAGTTGAGTGTTTTGTGTCTTGTCGTCTGTGTAGGCAACAGCCCTCTTCCCTGGGATAGAACTAGATGATATTTAGACACGTTAATTTGACTTCTCCATTGCTCACATTGATGTGGATATGATTATAATGCTCTGTTTTGTGGGCTTCCCAAGAAAACAATAAATCCCTTACTACTTGTTCGAAATGCAGTAGCACAGATCCTAACAAATACAAGAAAGAGAATATCATTCCTGTTTTGAAAAAACTTCACTGGTCACCTGTATTATCTAAGATAAATTTGAAAGTTCTTTTACTTGTTTTTAAAGCTTTAAGCGACCTAGCACGTCTGTACCTTAATGAATGTCTGTCTTCATATGTTCCTATACGTGACCTGAGATCTGCACATACTGGCCTATTGCAAATACCACATGTGAAATGCAGAAAGAGTGGAGAGGCTGCTTTTTGTTTTTATGCTTCTAAATTATGAAACTCACTTCCACTTTTTATTAGGCAGTCAAGCTCGGTACATTGTTTTAAAAAACATTTGAAAATGTTGCTTTTAGTTAAAATGGTTCTTTGTTCTTTCTATTTCTGTTTCTTTTTTTAGTTCTCTTTAATTGTTCTTATTTTATTACGACTTTCCTAATTTTTATTTATTTAGTTGACATGTATGTTGCTTTACTGTATTGCTGTATTTTCCTTGACAACTGAAAGTATATCTCTCAATTTTAATATTTTACTTTTACGCTTGGTTTTTAAAGCACCAAAGCACTATTTGTATGAAAGGTGCTCTATAAATAAAGTTTATTATTATTATTTTTAATATTATTATTATACTTTGTTACATTTTTGGTTAGGACAAAGATTCTAGTAGAGGTGACCTCTTTTACCCCGTTCCAAAAAATTGGAAAACTACCTTCAGAATACACTGACCATGACCATCTACTGTCTCCTTTAACTGTGTATTGTCATCATGCATATCTTGTGTATTATTTATTGTAGTTGGTTTTGTCATTCTGTAAAGAAGCCACCTTTCAAGGCACTATATAAATAATGTTTGTTATTATTATTTACATTTTTCATCATAAAATCTGGCGAAGAGTCTTAAGAGAATAACAAAGAACACGTTGCTCTTACCTTTCCATTCCAAGAAATGCCCTCAGCTCGGATTGCAGAGATTGACCTCTCTGTCTCAAGTTCTGAGAAACATAGACTCGATTGAAAAACAACCATTTCCTAAGATTCACATAACATCACCAGTCAACATTTGCCACTTGACATCAATAGAAACCATAGAGTACATGACATTTCCAATCAGTTTTCTTTCAAGGTACAATACCAATCGTCTTGCCAGAAGAGTTATACTGCGGTAGATAAATATTACAAATGTCAGATACACGCAGAGTTGTTTGGATTACTATGAAAAGATTGGCAAATATATTTATGTTCATTATATTTCTTGGAGTGACAGAGCTAAAGAGAAAAAAATACTTACCTTTATCTCTGCAGACAGGATCGCAAGGGATTCCCTTATACTGGGTTCCTATATAACAAATAATACATTATTCAAAAAACATGATATTTCTCTGTCCATTGGCAGCATGATTGTTTATCATTACAGTTTTAGTTAGCTTTAATTTTGTAAACCCCAAGTAAACATAGTTTGTGCCTTTCTCTGAACTTTTTGGCATTTCAATTCAGTTGTTTGTAAGCTTATTTTACAGTTGCTAGGTTGATGAAGTTCCTGAACTGTGCAGTATTTCTTTTGGGTTTGGTGCGAATCATATTCTAGTGGTTGGGGGAAAAAAGCACAGGTGCCATCCCACCATTAACCCTGAAACTTACCTTAGCCGATTCTTCAACTAAACCAGACATGTTAACTAAGTGTTACAGTATGTTTCAAAGTGTGTATTTTAGCAAACACAACTGAAGTTCTTTTGTCTCCTTGGAGACACCTGGAACTGGTGTGATGCTGGTTCTATGACATCATTTGTTCTAAATGTAAATGCAGGTATTGGCACAACATAGTAAATTGGTGTAAAGTTATGGATCCATTTATGATTTTCACTCAGTTTGAAAGAGTTCCTGTCGTGTAGTTAAACTTTGTGTTACGGAGGGTTAACTGGGGTTCTGGCTACTAGTTAGGCTTGGTCATTCAGTCATCTGGTTCATGAAATAGGAAGCTAAGAGATCTGTGTTTTAGTTTTACTGTTTGTTTTTGTTCCATAGAATAAGAAATGTTTCATTAATATTAGTAATAGAGTAGCTGTTTCTCTAAACAGTGTGTGTCAGTTTGCACTGCAGGTGTGCCAGGTAGAGACCATTTAAGAACCCAAAAATATGCTGTCATTTACTGCCGTGGCTAATTTCTGTTAACCTTGTCTCTCACTCACTTTGATGAGCAAAATGTTCATACATAAAGCATCCATTTCTGATTGGTCAGAAGAAGCTTCTTAACATATAAGGTATAAACAAAGTCAGAAAGTTAGGCACTTAGGTCAGCCTTAGGCAGTTAACCAAGACCATAATCCGATAAGAAGCTATTCCCTTTCATGTTGCTAAATCACATGTAGGATACATGAGTTACACCTCCACTTAAGAGACCTTAAAGAGACCTTGGCCAGCCAGGAGTGTAGAAAACCGTAAAACAGTTCTTGAGCACCTAATTGTTAACTCTTAACAGGCAAAGGTTCCTTCAGTCCTATGAGAAATATTTTAGAATTGAACTAAAGTGTGTTTCCGATACAGGAGCATATGTCTGTCAGGGCCTGTTGGAGAGGCCCTGCATGAGAACCCCTGGCTGCAGTTCCACATCCCCCTGAA